>NC_088794.1:4922328-5288359 GCF_011386835.1 Chrysemys picta bellii
TCACAGGTTGACAAAACTTACGAGAAGGGGGCACCAACATTCCCTGGAGCACTGATAATGCCAGGAAAGCCTGAACACTGGTGGAGGATAATTTCTGCTTCCATAGTGGAGAAGGGAACATTCGAAAAGATTTCAGTCTCCACAAAAAAATAACCCTTTGTGGATCAGCTCTACACAGTACCCAACTTGCACTAAAAACAGCAGGATGAAATCTACCCCAAACATCATACTCTGTAACTCTGGTAGAAAGGAATCATTTAATAACACAGTAGAAAAGAGTAGGTCAAATTAATCCCCAGGGCACCAATTACACTGAGGTGGCTTTGGTTCACTGAACGCATTTATTAGGTGTTATGGCTCTTTGAGCTCAGGTATTCCCAGTTGCTCCAGGAATCATGTCCCACAGATCAAACAGCTCAGTATAAAATTTCCCGAATGCTCCAAATTGGCAGTTTCTATTGATGGGGAAATGCCACCACATCGCTCTCTCTCTTCTCAGCAGGTACGTGCGATTGTCCTGAATTACAGTCACACGCAGACACCATGGTGATCAGCAGGTATTGAATTCAAGACCTCAGGCACTTAATGCCTCAGTCCCAACTCCTACCACTTCAGCTAAAGGAGCGACCTCCTTGGTTGGAAAAAATAGGCAATTACCTAGTCACTGAAGCCAGTGCTTTCCCTTATGTCTCTGGGTTTTCATACAGGCTAAAGTAAATGCCAAAAAGCTTAATTAGCACAGTAAGGAAGTCTTACCCCAAACCGACATGCCAAGCCACAGAGCTCACCTTGCCCAAAGAGGGTAGAAAGATTGAGACTCCTTTACTCTCACCCCTTTTTTGAGTTTACACATAATCTCCTCACACTGAAAAAATTTTCAACCTGTTTCTCTTACAGCAGAGCCACAAGTCACTACTTGCTGCTCAGATACGTGAACAGGAGTGTTCGTCTGTGGAGCATGATTAACCTGTGTGTCATTGTATTTACGCAGTGTCTATGTTATCATACAACTGGAATGACCAGCTGTGAACATCTGGCTGTGTGGACTAAGCCCTTCCCTGAGCGGGTACTGATGTCCATTGAGAAACTGACCTCTCTTTGTCTTCACTTACTTCATTACAGAGAAGGGACAGGTTTTCCGAATCATCCACCTGCCCACATCTCTGTAGCTGTCTGATCTCTGTTCAGAGGAGATGGAAGAGGGAAATCACTCGGAGGCGACTGAGTTCATTCTCTCAGGACTGACAGATCGTCCGGAGCTGCAGGTCCCCCTGTTTCTGGTGTTCCTACTGATTTATGGTATCACCCTGGTGGGGAACGGAGGGATGATCTTGTTAATCATCATTGATCCACGACTCCACACCCCCATGTACTTTTTCCTCAGTAATTTGTCTTTCTGTGACCTCTGCTTTTCTTCAATAATTTCCCCTAAAATGCTGCTGAATTTCTTAGGCGAGAGGAAAAGTATTTCTTACACTGCCTGCGCTGTGCAAATGTATCTCTGTATCATTTCTGCAGATGTTGTGTGCCTCTTGCTGGCTGTGATGGCGTATGACCGTTATGTGGCCATCTGTAACCCACTGCTCTATACGGTCACCATGTCCAGGCAGCTTTGTAACCAACTAGTGGCTGGGGTATACGCTGTGGGATTGGTGGATTCAATGATACACACGTGGCTTACATTTCGGCTGTCATTCTGTAGCTCCAACATCATCAATCATTTCTTCTGTGACATCCCCCCACTGTTGGTGCTCTCCTGTTCTGACACCCGCATCAATGAGATTGTGATGTTTGCCTTCATTGGCTGCATTACGGTGATCTGTTTTGTGCCTGTCCTCCTCTCCTATGTCTATATCATCTCCACCATCCTGCAGATCCGCTCTGCCGAGGGCCAGCGCAAAGCCTTCTCCACCTGCTCTTTCCACTTGACTGCTGTAGTCCTGTTTTATGGCATCCCACTTTTCATGTATTTACGTCCCCCCTCCAGCTATTCCATGGACATAGACAAAGTGGCCTCAGTGTTTTACACACTGGTGATCCCCATGTTGAACCCCCTCATCTACAGCCTGAGGAACACGGAGGTGAAGGATGCCCTGAGGAAAGCAATGAATAAACTCCTAACCAATTCTTGAAGCTGCTAAACTCAGTACTCGTTTAGTGGTGGGGAGTGGAAACGGGTGAATTCAATTCAGATCCCATTGCAATGTAATTTCGCAGAGCCTATGGTAGTATTGTTCCTTATTCTATTGTTATTATTATTAATTTGTTTGTATTGTAACAAGGTCTGCAGGCCCCAACTGCGATCAGTGGACAAAACACTGGAAGCATCGCAGGGCCAGAAAGAGATAACGATTCTATAGACTGTTAGCTAGGAGCACCAACCTAGAGGGTGAGATGCTGAACTTCACGTCTGTGTTCCAAGGGTTATTTAATTAGTTCTCCACAGTAGAACAACTTTGAAAGGAGAGATTGAAAACAACCCAGACTGGAATAGCACATCACTCAGGGGCTGGGATACTTTCTGGAAATGCAGGAAACCCAAGTGCAGAGTGTGACCATTTCAGTCACAGACACCCCCATTGGGACTGTCACCTGATGTGCTGAAATTACCTCTGAGCCCATTTTCCCTGCCAGCCTGGGCCTCCAGAACCCTGCCTTGTTGAACCAGACACACTAGCCTGCTGCAACACAGACCCAGTCTCTGGGTCACGCCCCCAAAGCTGCAGCTCTAGACTGAAACCAACTCAGGAGGAGACCTGTCTCCACCACGCAGACACCCAGCTCCCAATGGGATCTAAACCCCAAATAAAGTAATTTTACTCTGTATGAAGCTTATCCTGGGTAAAATGATAAATGTTCACCCTCTATATCACAGATAGAGAAATATTCAGAGCTTTTTGCCCCCCCAGGTAACAATTACTTAGCTGCGTTTATAAATAAACAAAAGTGATTATATTAAGTATAAAAGTAGGATTTAAGTAGGATCAGACAGAACAAAGTAAGTCACCAAGCAAAATAAAACAAAACATGCAAGTCTAAGCTTAATACACTCAGAAATCAACTGCAAATGTTAACTTCTCACCCTGGTGGTTACTTCAGGCAAGAACTTTCTCAGGTCCGATGCCTTTTCTGACCTGGGTCCAGCCATTTCTCACCCACCCCTGTGTTTACAATCCTTTTCTTTCCTGGTGCTTGCAGGTATCTCTGTGGTGGGGGAGGCCGTCTCTTAAGGCAGCTGAAGATACTCATTGTTTGCTTCCCGGCTTGATATGGAACTTCCCTAAGGTGAAAAGAACATGAGTACTTGTGGCACCTTAGAGACTAACACATTTATTAGAGCATAAGCTTTGGTGGGCTACACCCCACTTCTTTGGATGCATATAGAATGGAACCTATATTGAGGAGATATATATACACATATACAAAGAGCATGAACAGGTGGGAGTTGTCTTACCAACTCTGAGAGGCCAATTAAGTAAATGAAAAAAAACTTTTGAAGTGATAGTACTGATTATTCAATTTAGGATTGAATAAGGACTGGGAATGGCTGAGGCATTGCAAACATTGAATCTATCTCCCCTTGTAAGTATTCTCACACTCCTTATCAAACTGTCTGTACTGGGCTATCTTGATTATCACTTCAAAAGTTTTTTTTCACTTACTTAATTGGCCTCTCAGAGTTGGTAAGACAACTCCCACCTGTTCATGCTCTCTATATGTGTATATATATATCCTCAATATATGTTCCATTCTATGCATCCGAAGAAGTGGGCTGTAGCCCACGAAAGCTTATGTTCTAATAAATTTGTTAGTCTCTAAGGTGCCACAAGTACTCCTGTTCTTTTTGCGGATACAGACTAACACGGCTGCTACTCTGAAACCTTCCCTAAGGTGGGAAACCTTTGTTTGGAATTCCACCCCCGTCTGGAAAAGTACCGGCTTCAAGATGGATTTCAGTATCAGGTGACATGGTCACATGTCACTGTAAGACCCCAGTCTCCATTATTCCTGGATTGGCCCACACATAGACAGGAAGTCTTGCAGGTAAACGGAGCCATTCACGGTTCATTGTTTCTGAAGCACCCTTAATGGCCTCCACTTAATATGTCTACATCAGTAATACAAGTTTTTATCTTATTCTCCTAACTCCAGACATAGAAATAATCCATGTAAACAAATAGGATGAACACACTTAGTAGATTATGGTCTTTATAATGATATGTTACATGGGGCACTTAGCATAAGGCATATTCCAGTTATGTCCTATACATAAGCATATTTTCATAAAGCATATGGAGTGCAGTGTCACACATAGCTTGCCCAGCACTGGACAGAAGGGGGAACTGAACCTGGATCTCCCACCTCACAGGTGAAACCCCAACTACTGGGCTAAAAATTACAATGGGAAGGACCACCACCGCCTCCTACAGTGGTTGCTTTGCAACCGGCACCTAAATCCTCCCCCTGCACAAACACATTGTTTTGGAATAAAGCTATTAGGAGTCTTTGTAATACATTTGGAGAGGTGACAGATAAATAAAGTGGAATACATTCACCTCAGTTTTGTATCATTTTAAAATGTCCTCACGGGAGAGACAGCGATCCAGACTGGCTGATGCTCTGGACCTCTGTGTTCTATTCCCACAAGGAAACACACGCTAACAACATTACCTGAATGTGCTGTGCACACCTGTTGTCCTGGGAACAAAGATGCTCCAGGGAGCAAATCTGAAAGTCATCAAAGCCAAATTTAGCCTGTGCCACCCAAGGATGAAGCTACAGAGGTATTAAGGGTAATGTTGGTGTGGTTAGCGAACAGGGAAAGATTCAATTCTGATTTTACGGTTCTGATTTAGGGTTCTGAGCAGATACTGCTTCCGTCCTCAACTCATTGTAAGTGAAGGGAGGAAAAACAAAGAGGTACCACCAAGTCATGGGTAAACAGGTCAGTTTCAGAGAATTTCAGCCTTTAATTGAAATGACAGTGAGCCATTCATGGGAGGGGAAGGAAGGAATTATCCTGAGAGGAGAAATTTCAACTTTTCTGAAGGTGTTAACCTATCAAAAGAAGGAAAGAGCTTTACCAAGGGAGGGAGAAGAGTGATGGAAAAGGGGGAAAAGGTTGGAATGGGGGCACGGAAGGGGTGGGAAGAGGCGGGGCCTCATGGAAGGGGTGGAGTGGGGGTGGGGCCGAGGGTGGCGGAGGGGAGGTGTCAGTAAATGCAGCCTTCAGGCTAATGTACTAGTCTTCATGTGGCCCTCGTGGTCATCTGAGTTTGAGAATCCTGGTATAAAGGTTATACGGTTTAAACTCATAAATTGTTCGCCCTCTATAATACTGATAGAGATGCACAGCTGTTTGCTTTCCCCAGGTATTAATCACTTACTCTGCATTAATTAATGAGTAAAAAGTGATTTTATTACATACAAAAAGTAGGATTTAAGTGGTTCCAAGTAATAAAAAACAGAACAAAGTAAATTACCAAACAAAATAAAATAAAGCACGCAAGTCTAAGCCTAACACAGTAAAAACTAAATGCAGGTTAATGTCATCCTCAGAGATATTCCAATAAACCTCTTTTATGGACTAGACTTCCTCCTAGTCTGGGTCCAGCAATCACTCATATCACTGTAGTTACTGTCCTTTGTTCAAGTTTCTTTCAGGCATCTCTTTGGGGTGCCAGCTGAAGACAAAATGGAGGGGTTTCCTAGGGGCTTATATAGACTCTCTCTTGTGGATGGAAACCCCTTCGATCTCCTATGCATAATCCAGGTCCAAGATGGAGTTTTGGAGTCACATGGGTAAATCACATGTCCATGCATGACTCAGTTCCTCACAGGCTGACGCCAGATTCCCAGGAAAGCTCAGATGTGGATTGGCGTCTCTCAAAGTTCATTGTTTGCTTAAGTGTTTCTTGACTGAGCAGTTACTGAAAATTATCTTTTCTCAAGAATCTGAACAACTTCTTCACTGAGGCTACTTAAAATCAAACAAGTACACAGATAATATCCATAACATTGAATAGAAAAATGATAGATGCAACCAAAACTGGATGAATATATCCTGTACATCATAACCTCTGCAGAGATATGTGACATAAAACATAATCCAGTTTTTCATATTTACAGTCATACGCATATTTCTATAAAGCATTATGGGATGCAACATTGCACTCTGTTTCACGGAGTATAAGTTATAGGAAATAAGTAAAATTAACAAAAGAATTGGGAGGAAGCTGGCATGCTCTGAGATATTTTTTAGCACCATCTGCAGAGATGTTGCAGAGATCTTCAGAATGGATAACCTCCTTTTTGCAGCCTGCCCTGACTTTGGCATTTTCACTGAGGACTGCACCAGGCACCTCCGGCTCAGAGGAGGCACAGAAGCCAGGAGGACGAGTTATGAGCATCACTCCTAGAGAAAGGAGTTGTGAGCATGACTCCTAGAGGAAGTAGGGGCATAATGTTTCCTGGGTACAGACCTGGAGGGACAGAGATGGGAGTTTCTGAATACAGAGATTGCTGGCTGTTGGTTGTTTCTACTGGTGTTCAGGGAAGCAGGACTTTGCGTATATTCTTTGTGACCCCCTCCCCCACAGATTATACCAAAGAATAGAGCTGACTTGGATCATCAATTTGTCCTTCTATACAATCAACCTTGCAATGCACTGATAATGCCAGCCAAGCCTACACACCCGTGGGGGATCATTTCTGCTACCATAGTGAAGAAGGGAACAGTCATCGCTGGGCCTGCCATGGATCTCCTTGGGGGGAGGTGATGACCACAATGTCCTTGTGCATCTGCAGCCATGGATCAGTGCATGGGCCCATCCCTGTGGTGACCTCACCCTTTCATGTCAATCGGACACTACTGTCAGTCAGCACCACACCTTTGGTGTTACTGGGATAGTTTCTAGGTTGGTGGTTGTGACATACCAGGGTCCAACCCAGACTAATCAGCAGCTGTGTCACATCTGCCTGCAACCTGGCAATGCCTTGCTGAAGGGGCTTCCACCTGGGTCACTCACAAACAAGCGTCTAGCAGGCAAATCACACCCTGAGCATGTGTGTGTGTAACTGCAGCCTGGCCAGGAATAGCTGGGTTACACTCAGGCTCTCACCACACTTGGTCATACTGCAGGGTGACCCCAACACACTCCCCAGTCTTCGATTTCCCTCCCGAAATGTATGTCCTGTGCTGCCCAGTCCTCTCCTGGACAATACAAGTTACATTGTCCATTATTCTTTAGTAGCACTAATATCCATGCAACTTAGCTTCTCAGACACTTTAAACACACTGGATTAGATTCATTGACTACAAATATAGATTTTAAGTGAGTGCAAATAAGGAGGTATAGAAGTCAGACATGGTTACAAGAAAAATAAAGCTAGAATGCCACTGGTGCCTAAGTTAACAAATGATGAGAAATTAAAAGCAAAAGTTTCCTCACCACATGCTTCCAGCCGTCTTACTGACCAAACTTCTTAGGTCAGGACCCCTCACCAAGTTCAAGGGCTGCTTCCTTTATCCCTTCAGATGCAGTGAATCAATAGGCAGAGGCAGAGAGAGAGAGAGAGAGAGAGAGAGAGGTGCTTTGGGATGTCTGCTCCCTTTTTGTATAGTGATATCCCCCCTTTGAGAAACATTTCCACCTGGTTACCAGGAGACAAAAGCTCTATGTAGAAGGATGTTCCCTGCTGCTTTTTCCTCACCTTTTGGGGATTCCTTTGTTTCCCTTCCTGCTTGATGACTCTGGTTACTCTTTAGATACAAAATTAAGCAGCGCACACATTTCTTTGTGTAAGACAGAGCCGTTTGCCAGCCTGAGTCTGGAACACATAGTAATAACCTGATACATTGTAATTTTATAACTTCACATCCAGGAGCCCCTCACTTAACGTTGTAGTTCTGTTCCTGAAAAATGCGACTTTAAGTGAAACGATGTTAAGCGAATCCAATTTCCCCATAAGAATTAATGTAAATAGGGTGGTTAGGTTCCAGGGAATTTTTTTTTTTGCCAGACAAAAGGCATTATATACATTTTAAACAATTTTAAACAAGCAATTTAATACAGGTATAAGTTAAAAAAATGTTAAAGAAACAATTTAATACTACAATCATCATTGCTGAGTATGAAGCAATGGGAGGTGCCCCCACGTAACCCCACACAGGCACAGCCCAGTGGCACTGCAGACGAGGCAGGCAAGGAGCCTGAAGTTGCCGTAGGTAGGAGAAGCAGGTTGCACAGCACCAGCGGCAGCTTCCCGTACTGTGCAAGCACCAGGTGTGGGGGGGCTTAACCCTCGGCCCACCCACTCCACCCCTTCCCCCAAGACCCCACCCTTAAGCCGCCTGTTCTCCCCCCACCTCCTCCCCTTTTACTCCACACGCCGCATCCTCGCTTCTACCCAAACCTCCACTGACTTCTGAACGCCGCAAACCAGCTGATTGCCATGGGCTGAAGGTGGAGGGAGCAGGGAGAAGATGCTGATCTATGCAGTCTGCTGATGGGAGGCATTGCAGAGGCGGAGGGGAGCTGATAGGTGGGCTGCCAGCTGTGGACAAAGCAGGCAGCCAAACAACGTTATAGCGGAGCATTGCACAACTTTAAACGAGGAGGTTCTGCAATGGAGCAGCGACGTAAGATCAAAACAACGATAAGCAAGAGGACGTTAAGTGGAGAGTTACTGTACATTATCAAAAATATTGTAATAATATTTACAATGAGACCATGACTATTTCTAATGGACTCATAGCTTTATTTAGCATCTTAAAGCTGAGCTCTGTGTGCAGATAATATGCATGCAAGAGGGATAGTTTTGTGAACTGCAAAAGTCCGTAGCATGCTGTGGTCTCCTCCTGAGCTCCTCTGCTCATCATGTGTTCTCCATCAGCAAAATGAGTGAACCTATCCTTCCTACTTTGGGGAGTAACCTAGCAAGGGAAGGACAAAGCATACCATGGTGATTGGCATGCTATACATAGCTAGATAATCTGGGATACTCTTACATGTCTTACAGGTTTTACATTCCACCTATTGGGGCTGGGAGAATGAGGTTATTCTGAAACCAGGAATGACTGAGAAGATATCAGCTACAGTGCAAACAATTAGTACGTTTCAACTGTATCTAACTTTCTGTTCCTTTGATTCCAAATTTATTGGTAAGACTGGTTGAAAATTTTTTCCATGATATTCTCATTTCCCTGGAAATTATCAGCTTTCCATCAAAATACCAAACTCCCCTCCTCCCTAAACCATGGCTGTGGGACTCTGGTGAAGTTCCAGGGCAGTTCAGCAGGAGGAGAGACCATCATGCATCATGGGAGGGGTGTAGTTCAGCCTGGGAGCCTGGCCCATGGAAGAGATTGGTGGTGTGTGGTTTCTGAGTCACCCCCATGGTATTTCCGAGTCAAAATATGAAGTTCTTAGAAAAAGAATTCGGTTTGCACAAAAAACAAAAAACAAAAACCCTTTGTGGATCAGTTCTACCCAACTTGCACTGAAAACAGCAGGATGAAATATACCCCTAACCTCATACTCTGTAACTCTGGTAGAAATTGCATCATTTAATAACTGTAACCTCCCTGGAATTTTCATTTTTGTTTTGTTGCCAGAGCCAGGGTGATTATTTTGAACCAGCGTCATAATTGCCCAAGTGCATTGCCTTGTTCCTCATAGGGGAATTAAAGAAATTACCAGCAGAGAATTCCCTAAGAGGGAACATACAGAGACAGAAACTAATTATTTCATTTGTAACTGCAAAACTGCACAGAAGATACATTTGAAATTCAAAACTGTTGCTCCAGTGACTATATAAGTATCAAACAAATACTACTATTAATTCTACTAATGTCAGACCTACACATCCACCTCTCTCTCTATAGCCCGCATACCCTCTGCCCAGACCTTGTAGACCAGGACAGACACATCTTGACTGGATGTTCCTTATTACCATGGGGAAACAGCGAAAGGATATGGACAGAATAAAAATGTTTTAAACTGAAACTACTATCACAGCCACAGTTTACAAAACAGGCCCTCCCATAGGAACGAATAATTCCCTTCGCTGCAGGAATGATTGGAATATTCTGATCTGTGGCATGCAGATCTGATAATCATGACCTCTTCTGGCCTTAAAATCTATGGACCCGTGTACCGACTTAATTTCCTGTTTAAAAATAATGCAAAGAGAAGCCTCTGTGTTCGTAACTGTTTGGGTGAATTCAGAGCGGAATAAAAAAAAATTAAAACCAGTTGCTAAAGAAAGAAAAGAACATTTTGAAAATCCACCCACTCCCCAAATATACAGCGCACTTCATTTCTGATCTATAACAACTCTCCTGGGATTTCTATTTCTATTCCTGGATCCCCTGGCATTCCAGTCCTGTCCAGCTCATCTGTAATCTGCCGGACTCCCAGACATGCCCCCAGCTCTGCATCAAATGCTGATTTGCATCACCTTGGTTTCCATTACATTAAATATGTAGAATACTTGCGCATGCACACACACACACACACACACACACAATCTCTACCAACACACTTTAGTTGAGAGGATAGATAGCCTAGCATTTAGAGTGCCTGTGGTAGGGCAGGGAGGTGAGCTGTAATGGGGGCAAACACACAATTAGAGGCTGGGGACTGGCTAGAGCAACATTTAGGGTGCTAGCATGTTAGATGAGGTGGGTTCATGTCCCTGCCCCCCGTCAATGAGATTTTGACAGTCAATAGTATTTACATTTCTAAGTGCCCAAAAGCCTTTTTGAAAATGATATTGGAGCAACATAACCTACAAAGGGTGTGACACTCTAAGGGTATGTCTACACTACCCACCCACGAAAGCTTATGCCCAAATAAATGTGTTAGTCTCTAAGGTGCCACAGGACTCCTCGTTGGTTTTGAGTGTACTGAATTTCTCTCCTGCCACACTACCCTTGTGCATCCGAGAGGCATCACACAGACGAGGGACTGTGGAGCAGAGAGTGTCCGGGGACAGGAGTGGGAGTGTGTGTTATGGTGTTGGGCCCTAGAGACAGTGTAATGAACCTGCTGGCTCATGGTCAGGCCCCACCGCCCACCCCACTCCAGAATTAGCTGGAGGAAAAGGATTGGGCCACAGCTCATTCTGGGAGGGGATCTGGTTCGTGTATGGCCACCAGAGAGCGCTGTCTTACCCAAGCTCCGCATGGTGACAGCAGAGGGGTCCGTGTGACCGGGCAAGGCAGTGCCACCCAGAGGCCAGAAGAGGATGAGGGTCAGCCAGCGAGCTGCTGCGAGTGGGCAGTGGCCGGCCAGAGGCAGCCGCCTGGGAGCTGGCTGTGGAAGAGGAGGACAAGTAGCAGGCGGCCTGAGAGCAGGGCCAGAGGCCGGGGATGGGAAGTTGTAAGCAGAGCATTAAAGCACCTGAGGCTCTCAGAAGGTGAAGTGTTTAATGGGGACCCACCAAGGGACAGAGAACCCACCAAGAGCCTAGGGCTCGAAGGGCCACCGCCCTGACCTCTGCGCTCACGGTACACGGAGGTCACTAGAAGGGACTGGTGAACTCCCAGCAACACCCTCCACCGGGCACAGTAGATTCGATAGCCGCAAAGGAAGAGCTGGACTGTTCCTTGCAGCGTGCGGGCCCCGATTGTGCCTGTTAGGCACAGCCAGCCCAGATCCTTACAGGTATTTAGGTGCCTACCTCACATTGAAATCAATGGGGCCCAGATATGAAATCAATAGACCTAGTAACGTCACTGGGACTTAGAGCAGGCCCATGGGGAACAGCACCTCCTCCTGTCCAGGTCCAGTCCTCTCTGCTGCCTTCTAAGAGGGAGGGAGAACATGACCCTATCTCCCCCCTCCTTCTCCCGCTGTGGCTCTGGCCTGTTGACTTCAATGGGACCACTTCAATTTACACCACCCAGAAACTCCAAATGAGCGATGTCAGTTACACCACAAAGAATCTGGTATAGAGACTTCAATGGGGCTTCTTTGCTTCACACCCCCTAAGGATCTGGCCCACTGACTTCAGTGGATCTAAGCTGATTTATGCCAGCTGGGGATCTGGCCCCATTGAATGACACAGTGTTTATGGGCAATGGACATTAGCAGGAGATCTGGGCAATTAACTTGAATAGAGCATTTCTTGTTTACACCTGGTCCACTGGCATCAATAGAGTTATGCTGACGCACAGCAGCTAGGGATCTGGCTTTCACACGGCTGAGTGGGGAAAAACAGTGATGTCTAAAGAATGATAATATGAGTTTGATTCCCATTAGCACTCGCTCCCTTCATGGGTTTGGGGCTGAGGTGGGGGACGAAGGCTAGAAGAGTGAAGCTGCTCACTGGAGTTAAGCTTTTCAAAAGCGAATAGTGATTTTGGGTGCCATGCTTGAAGCACCGCAAGAGGACTGGACTTTCAGAGAGCGCCAAGCACCCACCTGTGACGGGTTGGATCACGGAAACTCCCTTGGGAGCTGCCAACTGATGTGCCAAGACTACTTCTGCCCCTGCTTTCCTGCCCTGGCTGCTTGGGACTCCAGAGCCCTGCC
Source organism: Chrysemys picta bellii (assembly GCF_011386835.1). Classification (NCBI taxonomy): domain Eukaryota; kingdom Metazoa; phylum Chordata; order Testudines; family Emydidae; genus Chrysemys; species Chrysemys picta. Next base: position 4,934,868 of record NC_088794.1, read on the forward strand.
TTGTTTAAGCCTGCTGCAAACCCAGACCCAGGTCTGAACCACGTCCCTTAACAGCTGTAGGCTTACCTGGAAGCTGCTTGAGAAATGTTCCTGTCTTTAACACTCAGATGCTCAACTCCCAATGGGGTCCAAACCCTGAATAAATCTATTTTACCCTGTATAAAGCTTATACAGGGTAAACTCATAGATTGTTCGCCCTCTCTAACACTGATAGAGAGATATGCACAGCTGTTCCCCGCCCCCCCGCAGGTACTAATACATACTCCGGGTTAATTAATAAGTAAAAAGTGATTTTATTAAGTATAAAAAGTTGGATTTAAGTGGTTCCAAGTAATAACAGAGAGAAGAAAGTGAATTAGAAAGTAAAATAAAATAAAACACGCAGATCTATCTCTAATACAGTAATGAAACTAAACACAGATAAAAACCTCACCCTCAGTGGTGTTCCATTAAGCTTCCTTTTACAGACTAGGCTCCCCCTAGTCTGGGTCCAGCAATCACTCACACCCCCTGTAGTTACTGTCCTCTGTTCTAGTTTCTTTCAGGCATCTTTGGGGGTGGAGAGGCTCTCTCTTGAGCCAGCTGAACACAAAATGGAAGGGTCTGCCAGGGATTTTTAAAGACTTTCTCCTCTGGGTGAACACCCCTTGCACTCCCTGTGCAGAATCCAGTTACAAAATGGAGTTTTAGAGTCAGATGGGTAAGTCATATGTCCCTGCACAATTGTGTTCCTTACCAGCCAAGCCACATTCCCACGAAAGCTTAGATGTGGATTGGCGTCTCTCAAAGTTCATTGTTAGCTTAAGTGTTTCTTGATTGGGCACTTACTAAGAAAAGTCTTTTCTCTGGAAGCTGACAAAATGCTTCACTGAGGCTACTTAAAATCAAACAAGTACCTAGCCAATATTCATAACTTTGAGTAAAAAATGATACATGCATGCAAATAGGATGAATATATCCAGTAGATCATAACCTGTGCAGAGATATGTTACATGGCCTATCTAGCATAAACCATATTCCAGTTATGTCATATTTCCAGCCATGAGCATATTTCTATAAAGAATTATGGGTGCAATGTCACACTCTGTTAATCACCAGTTTGGGGAATACCCTCCTTTTTGCAGGTTTCAGAGTAGCAGCCGTGTTAGTCTGTATCCGCAAAAAGAACAGGAGTACTTGTGGCACCTTAGAGACTAACAAATTTATTAGAGCATAAGCTTTCGTGGACTACAGCCCACTTCTGATATGCATCTGAAGAAGTGGGCTGTAGTCCACGAAAGCTTATGCTCTAATAAATTTGTTAGTCTCTAAGGTGCCACAAGTACTCCTGTTCTCCTTTTTGCAGCCTGCCCTGACGTTGGCATTTTCAGTGAGTTCTGCCCCAGGCACCTCCGGGTCACAGGAGGCAGAGAAACCAGGTGGAGGATTTATGAGCATGACTCCTGGAGGAAATAGGGGCATAGTGTTTCCTGGGCAAAAACTTGGGGTGACAGACTTGGGAGTTTCTGAATACAGAGATTGCTGGCTGTTGGTTGTTTCTACTGCTGTTCAGGGAAGCAGGACTTTGTGTACATTCTTTGTAACCCCTCCCACATGGATTATACCAAAGAATAGTGCTGACTTGGATCATCAATTTTTCCTCCTAACACAATCAACCCTGCAATGCCTCACAGGTTGACAAAACTTACGAGAAGGGGGCACCAACATTCCCTGGAGCACTGATAATGCCAGGAAAGCCTGAACACTGGTGGAGGATAATTTCTGCTTCCATAGTGGAGAAGGGAACATTCGAAAAGATTTCAGTCTCCACAAAAAAATAACCCTTTGTGGATCAGCTCTACACAGTACCCAACTTGCACTAAAAACAGCAGGATGAAATCTACCCCAAACATCATACTCTGTAACTCTGGTAGAAATGGAATCATTTAATAACACAGTAGAAAAGAGTAGGTCAAATTAATCCCCAGGGCACCAATTACACTGAGGTGGCTTTGGTTCACTGAACGCATTTATTAGGTGTTATGGCTCTTTGAGCTCAGGTATTCCCAGTTGCTCCAGGAATCATGTCCCACAGATCAAACATCTCAGTATAAAATTTCCCGAATGCTCCAAATTGGCAGTTTCTATTGATGGGGAAATGCCACCACATCGCTCTCTCTCTTCTCAGCAGGTACGTGCGATTGTCCTGAATTACAGTCACACGCAGACACCATGGTGATCAGCAGGTATTGAATTCAAGACCTCAGGCACTTAATGCCTCAGTCCCAACTCCTACCACTTCAGCTAAAGGAGCGACCTCCTTGGTTGGAAAAAATAGGCAATTATCTAGTCACTGAAGCCAGTGCTTTCCCTTATGTCTCTGGGTTTTCATACAGGCTAAAGTAAATGCCAAAAAGCTTAATTAGCACAGTAAGCAAGTCTTACCCCAAACCGACATGCCAAGCCACAGAGCTCACCTTGCCCAAAGAGGGTAGAAAGATTGAGACTCCTTTACTCTCACCTCTTTTTTGAGTTTACACATAATCTCCTCACACTGAAAAAATTTTCAACCTGTTTCTCTTACAGCAGAGCCACAAGTCACTACTTGCTGCTCAGATACGTGAACAGGAGTGTTTGTCTGTGGGGCATGATTAACCTGTGTGTCATTGTATTTACGCAGTGTCTATGTTATCATACAACTGGAATGACCAGCTGTGAACATCTGGCTGTGTGGACTAAGCCCTTCCCTGAGCGGGTACTGATGTCCATTGAGAAACTGATCTCCATTTATCTTCACTTACTTCATCACAGAGAAGAGACAGGTTTTCCGCACCTTTCACCTGCCCAAATCTCTGTAGCTGCCAGATCTCTGTTCAGAGGAGATGGAAAAGGGAAATCACTCGGAGGCGACTGAGTTCATTCTCTCAGGACTGACAGATCGTCCGGAGCTGCAGGTCCCCCTGTTTCTGGTGTTCCTACTGATTTATGGTATCACCCTGGTGGGGAACGGAGGGATGATCTTGTTAATCATCATTGATCCACGACTGCACACCCCCATGTACTTTTTCCTCAGTAATTTGTCTTTCTGTGACCTCTGCGTTTCTTCAATAATTTCCCCTAAAATGCTGCTGAATTTCTTAGGCGAGAGGAAAAGTATTTCTTACACTGCCTGCGCTGTGCAAATGTATCTCTGTATCATTTCTTCAGATGTTGTGTGCCTCTTGCTGGCTGTGATGGCGTATGACCGTTATGTGGCCATCTGTAACCCGCTGCTCTATACGGTCACCATGTCCAGGCAGCTTTGTAACCAGCTAGTGGCTGTGGTGTATGCTGTGGGGATGGTGGATTCAATGATACACACGTGGCTTACATTTCGGCTGTCATTCTGCAGCTCCAACATCATCAATCATTTCTTCTGTGACATCCCCCCACTGTTGGTGCTCTCCTGTTCTGACACCCGCATCAATGAGATTGTGATGTTTGCCTTCATTGGCTGCATTACGGTGATCTGTTTTGTGCCTGTCCTCCTCTCCTATGTCTATATCATCTCCACCATCCTGCAGATCCGCTCTGCCGAGGGCCGGCGCAAAGCCTTCTCCACCTGCTCTTTCCACTTGACCGCTGTAGTCCTGTTTTATGGCATCCCACTTTTCATGTATTTACGTCCCCCCTCCAGCTATTCCATGGACATAGACAAAGTGGCCTCAGTGTTTTACACACTGGTGATCCCCATGTTGAACCCCCTCATCTACAGCCTGAGGAACACGGAGGTGAAGGATGCCCTGAGGAAAGCAATGAATAAACTCCTAACCAATTCTTGAAGCTGCTAAACTCAGTACTCGTTTAGTGGTGGGGAGTGGAAACGGGTGAATTCAATTCAGATCCCATTGCAATGTAATTTCGCAGAGCCTATGGTCGTATTGTTCCTTATTCTATTGTTATTATTATTAATTTGTTTGTATTGTAACAAGGTCTGCAGGCCCCAACTGCGATCAGTGGACAAAACACTGGAAGCATCGCAGGGCCAGAAAGAGATAACTATTCTATAGACTGGTGGCTAGGTTATCCATACCGAGCATGCCAGGTCCCTCCCAATTCTTTTGTTAATTTTACTTATTTCCTATAACTTATACTCCGTGAAACAGAGTGCAATGTTGCATCCCATAATGCTTTATAGAAATATGCGTATGACTGTAAATATGACAAACTGGAATATGTTTTATGTCAGATAGGCCATGTAACATATCTCTGCAGAGGTTATGATGTACAGGATATATTCATCCAGTTTTGGTTGCATCTATCATTTTTCTATTCAATGTTATGGATATTATCTGTGTACTTGTTTGATTTTAAGTAGCCTCAGTGAAGAAGTTGTTCAGATTCTTGAGAAAAGATAATTTTCAGTAACTGCTCAGTCAAGAAACACTAAAGCTAACAATGAACTTTGAGAGACGCCAATCCACATCTGAGCTTTCCTGGGAATCTGGCGTCAGCCTGTGAGGAACTGAGTCATGCATGGACATGTGACTTACCCATGTGACTCCAAAACTCCATCTTGGACCTGGATTATGCATAGGAGATGGAAGGGGTTTCCATCCACAAAGAGAGAGACTATATAAGCCCCTAGGAGACCCCTCCATTTTGTCTTCAGCTGGCACCTCAAGGAGATGCCTGAAAGAAACTTGAACAAAGGACAGTAACTACAGGGATGTGAGTGATTGCTGGACCCAGACTAGGAGGAAGTCTAGTCCATAAAAGAGGCTTATTGGAATATCTCTGAAGATGAGATTTACCTGCATTTAGTTTTTACTGTATTAGGCTTAGACTCACGTATTTTATTTTATTTTGTTTGGTAATTTACTTTATTCTGTCTTTTATTACTTGGAACCACTTAAATCCTACTTTTTGTATTTAATAAAATCACTTTTTACTCATTAATTAATGCAGAGTAAGTGATTAATACCTGGGGAAAGCAAACAGCTGTGCATCTCTATCAGTATTATAGAGGGCGAACAATTTATGAGTTTAAACCGTATAACCATTATACCAGGATTCTCAAACTCAAATGACCACGAGGGCCACATGAAGACTAGTACATTAGCCTGAGGGCTGCATTTACTGACACCTCCCCTCCGCCACCCTCGGTTTCAGAGTAGCTGCCGTGTTAGTCTGTATCCGCAAAAAGAACAGGAGTACTTGTGGCACCTTAGAGACTAACACATTTATTAGAGCATAAGCTTTCGTGGGCTACAGCCCACTTCTTCAGATGCATAGAATGGAACATATATTGAGGAGATATATGAAAAAAAACTTTTGAAGTGACAATCAAGATAGCCCAGTACAGACAGTTTGATAAGGAGTGTGAGAATACTTACAAGGGTAGATAGATTCAATGTTTGCAATGGCTCAGCCATTCCCAGTCCTTATTCAATCCTAAATTGAATAATCAGTACTATCACTTCAAAAGTTTTTTTTCATTTACTTAATTGGCCTCTCAGAGTTGGTAAGACAACTCCCACCTGTTCATGCTCTCTGTATATGTGTATATATATCTCCTCAATATATGTTCCATTCCATATGCATCCGAAGAAGTGGGCTGTAGCCCACGAAAGCTTATGCTTTAATAAATTTGTTAGTCTCTAAGGTGCCACAAGTACTCCTGTTCTTTTTACCTTAGGGAAGTTCCATATCAAGTTGGGAAGCAAACAATGAGTATCTTCAGCTGCCTTAAGAGACGGCCTCCCCCACCACAGAGATACCTGCAAGCACCAGGAAAGAAAAGGACTGTAACCACAGGGGTGGGTGAGAACAGGCGGGACCCAGGTCAGAAAAGATATCTGTCCTGAGAAAGATTTTACCTGAAGTAACCACCAGGGTGAGAAGTTAACATTTGCAGTTGATTTCTGAGTGTATTAAGCTTAGACTTGCATGTTTTGTTTTATTTTGCTTGGTGGCTTACTTTGTTCAGTCTGTTCCTACGTAAATCCTACTTTTATCCTTAATATAATCACTTTTGTTGATTTGTAAACGCAACATAAATAATTGTTACCTGGGGGGGCAAAAGCTCTGAATATCTCTCTATCCGTGATATAGAGGGTGAACATTTATCATTTTACCCAGGATAAGCTTTATACAGAGTAAAATTACTTTATTTGGGGTTTAGATCCCATTGGGAGCTGGGTGTCTGCGTGGTGGAGACAGGTCTCCTCCTGAGGTGGATTTAATCTAGATCTGCAGCTTTGGGGGCGTGACCCAGAGACTGGGTCTGTCGTGAAGCAGGCTAGTGTGTCTGGTTCAACAAGGCAGGGTTCTGCGGGCCCAGGCTGGCAGGGAAAATGGGCTCAGAGGTAATTTCAGCACATCGCGTGACAGTCCCAATGGGGGTGTCTGTGACTGAAATGGTCACACTCTGCACTTGAGTTTCCTGCATTTCCAGAAAGTATCCCAGCCCCTGAGTGCTGTGCTATTCCAGTCTGGGTTGCTCTCAATCTCTCCTTTCAAAGTTGTTCTACTGTGGATAACTCATTAAATAACCATTGGAACACAGAGGTGAAGTTCAGGACTGCACCAGGCACCAGGCACCTCCGGCTCAGAGGAGGCACAGAAGCCAGGAGGATGAGTTATGAGCATCACTCCTAGAGAAAGGAGTTGTGAGCATGACTCCTAGAGGAAGTAGGGGCATAGTGTTTCCTGGGTACAGACCTGGAGGGACAGACATGGGAGTTTCTGAATACAGAGATTGCTGGCTGTTGGTTGTTTCTACTGGTGTTCAGGGAAGCAGGACTTTGCGTATATTCTTTGTGACTCCCTCCCCCACAGATTATACCAAAGAATAGAGCTGACTTGGATCATCAATTTGTCCTCCTATACAATCAACCTTGCAATGCACTGATAATGCCAGCCAAGCCTACACACCCGTGGAGGATAATTTCTGCTACCATAGTGAAGAAGGGAACAGTCATCACTGGGCCTGCCATGGATCTCCTTGTGGGGAGGTGATGACCACAATGTCCTTGTGCATCTGCAGCCATGGATCAGTGCATGGGCCCATCCCTGTGGTGACCTCACCCTTTCATGTCATTCGGACACTACTGTCAGCCAGCACCGCACCTTTGCTGTTACTGGGATAGTTTCTAGGTTGGTGGCTGTGACATACAGGGTCCAACCCAGACTAATCAGCAGCTGTGTCACACCTGCCTGCAACCTGGCAATGCCTTGCTGAAGGGGCTTCCACCTGGGTCACTCACAAACAACCGTCAAGCATGCGAATCATACCCTGAGCATGTGTGTGTAACTGCAGTCTGGCCAGGAATAGCTGGGTTACACTCAGGCTCTCACCACCCTTGGTTATACTGCAGGGTGACCCCAACACACTCCCCAGTCTTCTATTTCCCTCCCGAAATGTACGTCCTGTGCTGCCCAGTCCTCTCCTGGACAATACAAGCTACATTGTCCATTTTTCTTTAGTAGCACTAATATCCATGCAACTTAGCTTCTCAGACACTTTAAACACACTGGATTAGATTCATTGACTACAAATATAGATTTTAAGTGAGTGTAAATCTGGAGGTATAGAAGTCAGACATGGTTACAAGAAAAATAAAGTTAGAATGTCACTGGTGCCTAAGTTAACAAATGATGAGAAATTCAAAGCAAAAGTTTCCTCACCACATGCTTCCAGCCGTCTTACTGACCAAACTTCTTAGGTCAGGACCCCTCACCAAGTTCAAGGGCTGCTTCCTTTATCCCTTCAGATGCAGTGAATCAATGGGCAGAGGCAGAGAGAGCGGTGCTTTGGGATGTCTGCTCCCTTTTTGTGTAGTCATATCCCCCCTTTGAGAAACATTTTCACCTGGTTACCAGGAGACAAAAGCTCTATGTAGAAGGATGTTCCCTGCTGCTTTTTCCTCACCTTTTGGGGATTCCTTTGTTTCCCTTCCTGCTTGATGACTCTGGTTACTGTTTAGATACAAAATTAAGCAGCACACACATTTCTTTGTGTAAGACAGAGCCGTTTGCCAGCCTGAGTCTGGAACACATAGTAATAACCAGATACGTTGTAATTTTATAACTTCACATCCAGGAGCCCCTCACTTAACGTTGTAGTTCTGTTCCTGAAAAATGCGACTTTAAGTGAAACGATGTTAAGCGAATCCAATTTCCCCATAAGAATTAATGTAAATAGGGTGGTTAGGTTCCAGGGAATTTTTTTTTTTGCCAGACAAAAGGCATTATATACATTTTAAACAATTTTAAACAAGCAATTTAATACAGGTATAAGTTAAAAAAATGTTAAAGAAACAATTTGATACTACAATCATCATTGCTGAGTATGAAGCAATGGGAGGGGCCCCCACCTAACCCCACACAGGCACAGCCCAGTGGCACTGCAGACAACGAGGCAGGCAAGGAGCCTGAAGTTGCCGTAGGTAGGAGAAGCAGGTTGCACAGCACCAGCGGCAGCTTCCCCTACTGTGCAAGCACCAGGTGTGGGGGGGCTTAACCCTCGGCCCACCCACTCCACCCCTTCCCCCAAGACCCCACCCTTAAGCCGCCTGTTCTCCCCCCACCTCCTCCCCTTTTACTCCACACGCCGCATCCTCGCTTCTACCCAAACCTCCACTGACTTCTGAACGCCGCAAACCAGCTGATTGCCATGGGCTGAAGGTGGAGGGAGCAGGGAGAAGATGCTGATCTATGCAGTCTGCTGATGGGAGGCATTGCAGAGGCGGAGGGGAGCTGATAGGTGGGCTGCCAGCTGTGGACAAAGCAGGCAGCCAAACAACGTTATAGCGGAGGATTGCACAACTTTAAACGAGGAGGTTCTGCAATGGAGCAGCGACGTAAGATCAAAACAACGATAAGCAAGAGGATGTTAAGTGGAGAGTTACTGTACATTATCAAAAATATTGTAATAATATTTACAATGAGACCATGACTATTTCTAATGGACTCATAGCTTTATTTAGCATCTTAAAGCTGAGCTCTGTGTGCAGATAATAGGCATGCAAGAGGGATAGTTTTGTGAACTGCAAAAGTCCGTAGCATGCTGTGGTCTCCTCCTGAGCTCCTCTGCTCATCATGTGTTCTCCATCAGCAAAATGAGTGAACCTATCCTTCCTACTTTGGGGAGTAACCTAGCAAGGGAAGGACAAAGCATACCATGGTGATTGGCATGCTATACATAGCTAGATAATCTGGGATACTCTTACATGTCTTACAGGTTTTACATTCCACCTATTGGGGCTGGGAGAATGAGGTTATTCTGAAACCAGGAATGACTGAGAAGATATCAGCTACAGTGCAAACAATTAGTACGTTTCAACTGTATCTAACTTTCTGTTCCTTTGATTCCAAATTTATTGGTAAGACTGGTTGAAAATTTTTTCCATGATATTCTCATTTCCCTGGAAATTATCAGCTTTCCATCAAAATACCAAACTCCCCTCCTCCCTAAACCATGGCTGTGGGACTCTGGTGAAGTTCCAGGGCAGTTCAGCAGGAGGAGAGACCATCATGCATCATGGGAGGGGTGTAGTTCAGCCTGGGAGCCTGGCCCATGGAAGAGATTGGTGGTGTGTGGTTTCTGAGTCACCCCCATGGTATTTCCGAGTCAAAATATTAAGTTCTTAGAAAAAGAATTCGGTTTGCACAAAAAACAAAAAACAAAAACCCTTTGTGGATCAGTTCTACCCAACTTGCACTGAAAACAGCAGGATGAAATATACCCCTAACCTCATACTCTGTAACTCTGGTAGAAATTGCATCATTTAATAACTCAGGAGGAAAGAGTGGGGCGAGCTAATCCTCAGGGCATCAATTACACCAAGGTGGCTTTGGTTCACTGAACGCATTTATTAGGTGTTATGGCTCTCGGAGCTCAGGTATTCCCAGTTGCTTCAGGAATCATGTCCCACAGATCACACATCTCAGTATAAAACTTTCCAAATGCTCCAAACTGGCAGTTTCTGTCACTGGGGAAAGGCCACCACATCTCTCTCTTCTCAGCAGGTACGTGCTATTATCCTGAATTACAGTCACACACACATATACAGACATCATGGTGATCAGCAGGTATTGAATTCAAGACCTCCAGCACTTAACGCCTCAGTCCCTATTCCTACCCCTTCAGCTAAAGGAGCGACTTCCTTGGTTGGAAAAAATAAGCAATTACATAGTCACTGAAGCCAGTGCTTTCCATTATGTCTCTGGGTTTTCCTACAGGCTAAAGTAAATGCCAAAAAGTTTAATTAGCACAGTAAGCAAGTTTACTCCCAACTGACATGCCAAGCCACAGAGCTCCCCTTGCCCGAAGAGGGTAGAAAGATTGACATTCCTTTACTCTCACCCCTTCTTTAGCCAAAAAATAATCTCTTCAGACTGAAACAATTTCACCCTGATTCTCTCACAACAGAGTCACAAATCTCGCTTTGCTGCTTGGATTAGTGAACAGGAGTGTCCGTGTGTGGGGCATGATTAACCTGTGTCATTGTATTTATGCAGTGTGTATTTTATCGAACAACTGGAATGACACGCTGTGAACATCTGGCTTTGTGAACTAAACCCTTCCTGGAGCGAGTACTGATGTCCATTAAGAAACTGATCTCCATTTATCTTCACTGTCAGATCTCTGTTCAGAGGAGATGGAAAAGGGAAATCACTCGGAGGTGACTGAGTTCATTCTCTCAGGACTGACAGATCATCTGGAGCTGCAGATTCCCCTGTTTGGGGTGTTCCTACTGATTTATGGTATCACCCTGGTGGAGAATGGGGGGATGATCTTGTTAATCATGACTGATCCCCGACTCCACACCCCCATGTACTTTTTCCTCAGTAATTTGTCTTTCTGTGACCTCTGTTTTTCCTCGATAATTTCCCCTAAGATGCTGCTGAATTTCATAGCCGAGAGGAAAAACATTTCTTACACTGCCTGTGCCGTGCAAATGAATCTCTCTGTCATTTTTACAGATGTTGAGTGCCTGTTGCTGGCTGTGATGGCGTATGACCGTTATGTGGCCATCTGTAACCCGCTGCTCTATATGGTCACCATGTCCAGGCAGCTATGTAAACAGCTGGTGGTTGGGATGTACGCTGTGGGGTTGGTGGATTCAATCATACAAACATGTTTTACATTTCGGCTGTCATTCTGCAGCTCCAACATTGTCAAACATTTCTTCTGTGACATCCCCCCACTGCTGGCACTCTCCTGTTCCGACACCCGCATCAATGAGATTGTGATCTTTGCTTTCACATGCTGCATTACAGTGAGCAGCTTTGTGACTGTCCTCCTCTCCTATGTCTATATCATCTCCACCATCCTGCAGATCCGCTCCGCCGAGGGACGGCGCAAAGCCTTCTCCACCTGCTCTTTCCACTTGACCTCTGTGGTCCTTCTTTTTGGCACAGTCCTCTTCATGTATTTACGTCCCACCTCCAGCTATTCCATGGACACGGACAAAGTAGCCTCAGCGTTTTACACGCTGGTGATCCCCATGTTGAACCCCCTCATCTACAGCCTGAGGAACACTGAAGTGAAGGACGCTCTGAGGAAAACCCTGAATAAACTCCTAACCAATTCTTGAATCTGTTTAACTCAGTACTGGTTTAGTGATGGGGAGTGGAAACAGATGAATTCAATTCCCGGGCCATTGCAATATAATTTCGCAAAGCCCGTGGTAGTATTTTTCATTATTGTATTGTTATTATTATTAATTTGTTTGTATTCCAACAAGGTCTGCCGGCCCCAACTGAGTGTAGTGAACAAAACACGGGAAGCATCACAAACCAAAGAGAGAGAATGATTCTTTAGGCTGGTTGCTAGGGGTATCAACCTAGAGGGTGAGATGCTCAACTTCACGTCTCTGTTTCAAGGGTTATTTAATTAGTTAGCCACAGTAGAACAAAGATTGAGAGCAACCCAGACTGGAAGAGCACGTGACTCAGGGGCTGGGATGCTTTCTGGAAATGCAGGAAACCCAAATGCATAGTATGACAGGTTCGGTCACAGAGTTCCTTATTGGAACTGTCACCTGATGTGCTGAAATTACCTCTGATCCTGTTTTCCCTGCTAGCCTGGGTCTCCAGAACCCTGCCTTGTTGAGCCAGACATGCTAGCCTGCTGCAACACAGACCCAGGGTCTGGGCCACACCCTCAAAGCTGCAGATCTAGACTGAAACCAGCTCAGCAGGACACCTGTCTCCAGCACGCAGACACCCAGCTCCCAATGGGATCTAAACCCCAAATAAATCCGTTTTACTCTCTATAAAGCTTAGTAAGGGTAACATGATAAATGCTCACCCCCTATATCACTGCAAGAGAGCTATGCACAACTGTTTGCCACCCCCCTAGGTAACAATTACTTACACTGTGTTTATAAATAAACAAAAGTGATTTTATTAAGTATAAAAAGTAGGATTTAAGTGGTTCTAAGTAGTAACAGACAGAACAAAGTAAGTCACAAAGCAAAATAAAACAAAACATTCAAGGCTAAGCTTAGTACACTGAGAAATCAGTTACAAATGTTAACTTCTCACCCCAGTTGTTACTTCAGGTAAAATCTTTCTCAGGTCAGTTGCCTTTTCTGACCTTGGTTTAGCCTGTTCTCACCCACCCCTGTGGTTACAGTCCTTTTGTTTCCAGGTATCTCTGTGGGGTGGGGAGCCTGTCTCTTAAGCCATCTTGAGACACTCATTGTTTCATAGAATTATAGAATATCAGGGTTGGAAGGGACCTCAGGAGGTCATCTAGTCCAACCCGCTGCTCAAAGCAGGACCAATCCCCAGACAGATTTTTGCTCCAGATCCCTAAATGGCCCCCTTAAAGATTGAACTCACAACCCTGGGATTAGCAGGCCAATACTCGAACCGCTGAGCTATCCCTCCCCCCACTTTATATAGAACTTCCCGAAGGCAGAAATTGATAAGGCAGAATAAATTGATAAGCCCCGGCACTGGCACGGGCAACACAGGTGAGAAGAGAAAAGGGTTTTTGTCAGTCCCGAATCAAGCACGGGCAACACAGAATTTTAGAGTGATTAGAAATACCAACCAAAGATCTTAAATACAAAATATTCAGACAAAATTTGTCCTCTATAGACAATGCTCAGGCAGAACCAAAAAAGCTGCTGTGTATACAAGAGATTATCCCTTTTTTACAAATTTTGTAGAAATTTGGCTATAGCCCATGGATGGAACAAGCAATAGCCGATGTCCACACCGTAGCCGATTTGGAAGACAAATTGGCAAAATATTTGTTGATTTATAAACCTTCAACCCCAATAAAAAAGGATTCGGCTGCATGCTGGCTAGTGTGGGAAAACTGTAATGAGGCATTCTTCCGGCTGGCAAATTGCCAAGCAGAAAATACTACACTGTGTGAAAAGCTCGGTGTGAGTGAGACGCAGATGAATGGAAAGTATTGACTACCGGGGTCCATGGCCAATTGGACATGCTTAAGGACACCCTACAGGAACTAAAAGGAAGGGGAAAGGGATTACTGGAACAGATAGAGGAAAAAGATAAATTATCAAGAGAAAACCAAGTCCTACAAGGCATGGTGAAGAAATTAAAGCTAGAACAAGGCAGAGCTCCTGCAAGCATAACTGCTGTGAATCAATTATCAAGCAGCTTAAGCAGAAGCTAGGCTTCGCAACCCACCAGGTTGAAGCAGTCACAACAGGAGAATGGGATCAAACCTTGCCCAGAGGAAACCCAGACTGGGAGGAGGAAATATGGGACCCCAGGGAAACTTGGGAGGGGGATATATGGGATAATCCACAGGAATGTAGGCATGATGAGCGCACTCCCATAGCCCCGTTAGCAGCGACCCAACACACCATGGTAATGACTCCTGTGGATGGTGGGGGTAGCACGACCGTTACCGCAGTTCCAGTATCGGCCACCGATTTAAAGGTGATGGCTGAACATTTGGGGACACTGAAGCGAGACACCTTTTCTAGATGGTGTACCAACGCATTTTTACTTGCAGCAAGGGAAGGGCTAACTACCTTGGAAGTTCATCGACTCTTTGGGGTATGTGCTACCCCGGAAATTAGAGCCTCTGGATAGATTGGTTGTTACCGAGGATGTCGGTATCCTGGGTCTAATGGCAACATTTATTCATAGATTCATAGATTCATAGATTATAGGACTGGAAGGGACCTCGAGAGGTCATCGAGTCCAGTCCCCTGCCCGCATGGCAGGACCAAATACTGTCTAGACCATCCCTGATAGACATTTATCTAACCTACTCTTAAATACCACCCTGACAGTTAGGAACTTTTTCCTAATGTCCAACCTAGACCTCCCTTGATGCAGTTTAAACCCATTGTTTCTGGTTCTATCCTTAGAGGCTAAGGTGAACAAGTTCTCTCCCTCCTCCTTATGACACCCTTTTAGATACCTGAAAACTGCTATCATGTCCCCTCTCAGTCTTCTCTTTTCCAAACTAAACAAACCCAATTCTTTCAGCCTTCCTTCATAGGTCATGTTCTCAAGACCTTTAATCATTCTTGTTGCTCTTCTTTGGACCCTTTCCAATTTCTCCACACATCTTTTTTAAAATGCGGCGCCCAGAACTGGACACAATACTCCAGCTGAGGCCTAACCAGAGCAGAGTAGAGCGGAAGAATGACTTCTCGTGTCTTGCTCACAACACACCTGTTAATACATCCCAGAATCATGTTTGCTTTTTTTGCAACAGCATCACACTGACGACTCATATTTAGCTTGTGGTCCACTATAACCCCTAGATCCCTTTCTGCCGTACTCCTTCCTAGACAGTCTTTTCCCATTCTGTATGTGTGAAATTGATTTTTCCTTCCTAAGTGGAGCACTTTGCATTTGTCTTTGTTAAACTTCATCCTGTTTAACTCAGACCATTTCTCCAATTTGTCCAGATCATTTTGAATTATGACCCTGTCCTCCAAAGTAGTTGCAATCCCTCCCAGTTTGGTATCATCCGCAAACTTAATAAGCGTACTTTCTATGCCAATATCTAAGTCGTTGATGAAGATATTGAACAGAGCCGGTCCCAAAACAGACCCCTGCGGTACCCCACTCGTTACGCCTTTCCAGCAGGATTGGGAACCATTAATAACAACTCTCTGAGTACGGTTATCCAGCCAGTTATGCACCCACCTTATAGTAGCCCCATCTAAGTTGTATTTGCCTAGTTTATCGATAAGAATATCATGCGAGACGGTATCAAATGCCTTACTAAAGTCTAGGTATACCACATCCACCGCTTCACCCTTATCCACAAGGCTCGTTATCCTATCAAAGAAAGCTATCAGATTGGTTTGACATGATTTGTTCTTCACAAATCCATGCTGGCTGTTCCCTATCACCTTACCACCTTCCAAGTGTTTGCAGATGATTTCCTTAATTACTTGCTCCATTATCTTCCCTGGCACAGAAGTTAAACTAACTGGTCTGTAGTTTCCTGGGTTGTTTTTATTTCCCTTTTTATAGATGGGCACTATATTTGCCCTTTTCCAGTCTTCTGGAATCTCTCCCGTCTCCCATGACTTTCCAAAGATAATAGCTAGAGGCTCAGATACCTCCTCTATTAGCTCCTTGAGTATTCTAGGATGCATTTCATCAGGCCCGGGTGACTTGCAGGCATTTAACTTTTCTAAGTGATTTTTAACTTGTTCTTTTTTTATTTTATCCGCTAAACCTACCCCCTTCCCATTAGCATTCACTATGTTAGGCATTCCATCAGACTTCTCAGTGAAGACCGAAATAAAGAAGGGAACAGATAGTCAGGAGTAACTTTATAGCACAAGTTGTAGCCTCCATCAAGGAGCCTAATGAGGACCCCGAGAATTAGTTAACTAGATGGGATCTGATGCAATAATGGCTGGTCTGGTAACAGTTGATGGTGCCACCCCGGTAGATAAGCTACTATTCAGCATCCAGTACTTAAGGGATTGCATTGCCTCTTTGGCCCCCTATTACTCTGGTAAACTTGCAGTTTGGCAGAATAACCATCCAGTTAACCTAGGGAAGCTCAGGGAACTGGTCCAAAAAATAACCATTCACTCTGGACCACAACTCACTATAAAGAAAGAAAGGGTCTCTTATGCGGAAATCTGTGGAAATGGTTAAACACCATCACCTGGCTGCTGTACAGGGAACAGCTGGAATTGGGAAACAAAACTGCCTTAGCCATGAGGTGCACTGAGATGCAAATTCTTAGTTTAGCATCACTCGAACATGAAATGTTCTGGGTAATATGAGGAAATGTCCAAGTACTGGAACACCTTTGAAAATAACGGAAAAGATTTTTGTTTGATGCCTATAAGCATGAATGGATACAATATGTCTCCAGCATGGTTAAGCCTGAACTACTACTAGGAGAAATCATTGTCAAAATTGCCCATCAGCCATCTGTGGAGGCAGAGATATGGAAAATCAGTCCACTACCAAAATTAACCATGGGATCTTTCTGGTTACCTCACATTGTGGGTCAGTGGGCCAGGAAAGAGAAAAGACTATTGGACACACAGCAGTGTACAGAGTGGGACCCTCACAAATGGGTATGCCTCTCCCTGCCTGCCACCACAGAACCATGCAGTAGGGATACATCGCTAGGCATATGCATTTGGGATGAACTGGAAAATTTAACCCATGTTTTATATAATGGACAATGTGTATGTGTTGTATCCTGGAAAACAATATTTGGGGAGGATGAAAGCATTAGCCAGCCACCAGTGGATGAGTGTAGATGCAATACTAGCATCTTATACACTAATAACCACACTTATTACCTTCCTAAGCTAGAGAAAGCCCAAAGTACTGTGATTGCCCCCTTAGTTAACTTCTCCATCTCCCTCAGTTTGGATTGTCAGGAATTAGCTGATCATCTGCTTCTAGAAGCAAAAGTAACTCACTTTTGGAAAGAAACACAAAAGGATGTGGGAAAGTGAATTCTCCAGATAAAACATGCAAATGGAGATATGATTAAAATAGCTAATTCTGAAAAAGAACTCACAGCATATCATTAGTTTGATGTTTTTACAGACTGGTCGCACATCTCACCTCACAGGTGAACACCCCAACTACTGGGCTAAATGTTACAAAGGGAAGGACCAAAACCACCTCCTACTGTGGATGTGTTGTGACCGGCAAATAGATTCTGATAATACCAGCCAAGACTGCACACCCATGGGGGATAATTTCTGCTACCATAGTGAAGAAGAGAATAGTCACCACTGGGCCTGCCATGGATCTCCAGGAGGTGATGATCACAATGTCCTTGTGCATCTGCAGCCATGGATCAGTGCATGGGCCCATCCCTGTGGTGACCTCACCCTTTCATGTCAATCCAACACTACTGTCAGTCAGCACCACACCTTTGGTGTTACTGGGATAGTTTCTAGGTTGGTGGTTGTGACATACCAGGGTCCAACCGAGACTAATCAGCAGCTGTGTCACACCTGCCTGCAACCTGGCAATGCCTTGCTGAAGGGGCTTCCACCTGGGTCACTCACAAACAACCGTCTAGCAGGCAAATCACACCCTGAGCATGTGTGTGTAACTGCAGCCTGGCCAGGAACAGTTGGGTTACACTCAGGCTTTCACCACCGTTGGTTATACTGCAGGGTGACCCCAACACACTCCCCAGTCTGCGATTTCCCTCCAGAAATGTAGGTCCTGTGCTGCCCAGTCCTCTCCTGGACAATACAAGTTACAGTGTCTGTTATTTTTTAACAGCACTAATATCCATGCAACTTAGCTTCTCAGACACTTCTATTTAAACACACTGGATTAGATAAAACAATAAAACAAAGTTTATTGACTACAAAGATAAATTTTAAGTGAGTGCAAATAAGGAGGCATAGAAGTCTGACATGGTTACAAGAAAAATAAAGCTAGAATGCAACTTGTGCCTAAGTTAACAAATCATGTGAAATTCAGAGCAAACGTTTCCTCACCACATGCTTTCA
Source organism: Chrysemys picta bellii (assembly GCF_011386835.1). Classification (NCBI taxonomy): domain Eukaryota; kingdom Metazoa; phylum Chordata; order Testudines; family Emydidae; genus Chrysemys; species Chrysemys picta. The sequence continues at coordinate 4,952,798 of NC_088794.1, forward strand.
GCCATCTTACTGACCAAACTTCTTAAGTCAGGACCCCTCCCCCAGTCCAATGGCTGCTTCCTTTATCCCTTCAGATGCGGTGAATCAATGGGCAGAGGCAGAGATAGATAGATAGCTAGAGAGAGAGAGAGAGAGAGAGTGAGCGGTGCTTTCGGATGTTTGCCCCTTCTTTTTATAGTCCTATCCCCCCTTTGAGAAACATTTTCACATGGTTACCAGGAGACAAAATGTCTATGTAGAAGGATGTTCCCTGCTGCTTTTTCCTCACCTTTTTGGGCTTCGTTTGGTTCCCTTCCTGCTTGATGATTCTCGTTACTGTTTATATGCAAAATTAAGCAGCGCACACATTTCTTTGTTTAAGACAGACCAGTTTGCCAGCCTCAGTTTGAAACATGTATTAATAACCAGATAGAGTGTAATCTTATATCTTCACATACAGTAACTCCTCACTTAACATGGTAGTTATGTTCCTGAAAAATGCGTCTTTAAGTGAAACGATGTTAAGCGAATCCAATTTCCCCATCAGAATTAATGTAAATGGGGGGGTTAGGTTCCAGGGATTTTTTTTTTTGCCAGACAAAAGGCATTATATATGTTTTAAACAATTATAATCAAGCAATTTAATAAAGGTATAAGCTTTTAAAACAATGTTAAAAAAACAATATAATACAATATAATACCACTATGCTGAGTATGAAGCAGTGGGAGGTGCCCCCGCCTTACCCCACACAGGCACAGCCCAGTGGCACTGCTGACAATGAGGCAGGCAAGGAGGCTGAAGGTACCATAGGTAGGAGAAACACGTTGTACAGCAGCAGCGGCAGCTTCCCCTACTATGCAAGCACCAGGGGTGGGGGCCTTAACCGTCGGCCTGCCCACTCCACCCCTTTCCCTAAGACCGCAACCTTAACCCATCTCTTCTCCCTATCTCCTCCCCCTTTACTCCGCACACCATGTCCTCGCTCCTCCCCCTCCCTCCCATGCCTCCTGAATTCCGCAAACCTGCTGATTTCCATGGGCACGAGGCAGGGAGAGCGGGGGGAAGGCGCTGATCTGTGGGGTCCGCCAGCGGGAGGAGCTGGGAGGGCATAGGGGTGCTAATAGGGGGTCTGCTAGCTGTGGACAAAGTAGGAAGCCAAACAATGTTATAGCGGAGCATTGCACAACTTTAAACGAGCAGGTTCTATAATGCAGCAGGGACATAAGATCAAAACAACGTTAAGGGACAGGATGTTAAATGGAGACTTACTGTACATTATCAAAATTATTGTAATAATATTTACAATGAGAGCATGACTATTTCTAGTTGACTCATAGCTTTATTTAGCATCTTAAAGCTGAGCTCTGTGTGCAGATAATAGGCATGCAAGAGGGATAGTTTTGTGAACTGCAAAAGTCCAGTAGCATGCTGTGGTCTCCTCCTGAGCTCCTCTGGTCATCATGTGGTCTCCATCAAGCAAAATGAATGAACCTATCCTTCCTACTTTGGGGAGTGACCTAGCAAGGGAAGGACATAGCATACCATGGTGATTGGCATGCTATAAATAGCTAGGTAATGTGGAGTACTCTTACATGTGTTACAGGTTTTACTTTCCACCTATTGGGGTCAGGACAATGAGGTGATTCTGAAACCAGGAATGACTGAGACGATATCAGCTACAGCTGCAAACAATTAGTACATTTCACCTGTATCTAACTTTCTGTTCCTTTGATTGCAAATTTGTTGCTAAGGCTGGTTGAAAATTTTTCTTGGGAAGCTTTTTGATGGGAAATTGGATTTTCCATTCAAATATTTTCCACATGAAATTACCTTTTACCTGGAAATTATCAGCTTTCCATCAAAATACCAAACTCCCCTCCTCCCTAAACCATGGCTGTGGGTCTCTGGTGATGTTCCAGGGCAGTTCAGCAAGAGGAGAGACCATCATACATCATGAGGTATGTAGTCCAGCCTGGAACCCTGGAAAATGGAAGAGATTGGTGCTGTGCGGTATCTGAGGCACCCCCCTGGTATTTCCGAGTTTTCAGTAAAAAGATTTCGGTCACCACAAACAAACCCTCATTATAGATCAGCTCTACGCAGTACTCAGCTTGCACTGAAAACAGCAGGATGAAATATACCCCTAACCTCATACTCTGTAACTCTGGTAGAAATTGCATCATTTAATAACACAGTAGGAAAGAGTAGGTCCAATTAATCCCCAGGGCACCAATTACACTGAGGGTGGCTTTGGTTCACTGAACGCATTTATTAGGTGTTATGGCTCTCTGAGCTCAGGTATTCCCAGTTGCTTCAGGGATCATGTCCCATAGATCACACATCTCAGTATAAAACTCCCCGAATGCTCCAAACTGGCAGTTTCTGTCGCTGGGGAAACGCCACCACATCTCTCTCTCTTCTCAGCAGGTACGTGCTATTTTCCTGAATTATAGTCACACACACACACACGGACACCATGGTGATCAGCAGGTATTGAATTCAAGACCTCCAGCACTAAAAGCCTCAGCCCCAACTCCTACCCCTTTAGCTAAAGGAGTGACCTCCTTGGTTGGAAAAAATGGGCAATTACATAGTCACTGAAACCAGTGCTTTCCATTATGTCTACGGGTTTTCATACAGGCTAAAGTAAATGCCAAAAACCTCATTTAGCACAGTAAGCAACTTTACCCCAAACCGACATGCCAAGCCACAGAGCTCACCTTGTCCAAAGAGGGTAGAAAGATTGACACTCCTTTACTCTCACCCCTTCTTTAGCTAAGGAATAAATTCTTCAGCCTGATCCTCTCACAACAGAGTCACAAGTCACTGTTTTCAGTTCGGATTAGTGAACAGGAGTGTTTGTGTGTGGGGCATGATTAACCTGTGTGTCATTGTATTTGCACAGTGTGTGCATCTTAGCAAACACAAGGAATTACCAACTGTGAACATCTGTCTCTGTGGACCAAGCTCTTCCCTGAGTGGGTACTGATGTCCATTGAGAAACTGATCTCCATTTATCTTCACTTACTTCATCACAGAGAAGAGACAGGTTTTCCGCACCTTTCACCTGCCCACATCTCTGTAGGTGCCAGATCTCTGTTCAGAGGAGATGGAAAAGGGAAATCACTCGGAGGCGACTGAGTTCATTCTCTCAGGACTGACAGATCGTCCGGAGTTGCAGGTTCCCCTGTTTGGGGTGTTCCTGCTGATTTATGGTATCACCCTGGTGGGGAATGGGGGGATGATCTTGTTAGTCACGATTGACCCCCGACTCCACACCCCCATGTACTTTTTCCTCAGGAATTTGTCTTTCTGTGACCTCTGCTATTCCTCAGTAATTTCCCCTAAGATGCTGCTGAATTTCTTAGCCGAGAGGAAAAGTATTTCTTACACTGCCTGCACTGTGCAATTGTCTCTCTGTATTGTTTTTACAGATGTTGAGTGCCTGTTGCTGGCTGTGATGGCGTATGACCGTTATGTGGCCATCTGTAACCCACTGCTCTATACGGTCACCATGTCCAGGCAGCTTTGTAACCAGCTGGTGGCTGGGGTGTACGCTGTGGGGGTGTTGGATTCAATGATACAAACATCTCTTACATTTCAGCTGTCATTCTGCAGCTCCAACATCATCAATCATTTCCTGTGTGACGTCCCCCCGCTGCTACCGCTTTCCTGTTCTAACACCCACATCAATGAGATTGTGATGTTTGTTTTAATGTGCTGCATTACAGGGAGCAGCTTTCTGATTGTCCTCCTCTCCTATGTCTATATCATCTCCACCATCCTGCAGATCCGCTCCGCCGAGGGGCGGCGCAAAGCCTTCTCCACCTGCTCTTTCCACTTGACTGCTGTAGTCCTGTTTTTTGGCACAGTCCTCTTTATGTATTTACATCCCCCGTCCAGCTATTCCATGGACACAGACAAAGTGGCCTCAGTGTTTTACATGATGGTGATCCCCATGTTGAACCCCCTCATCTACAGCCTGAGGAACACGGAGGTGAAAGACGCCCTGAGGAAAGCAATGAATAAACTGCTCATCAAGTCTTGAATTTGTTTAACTCAGTACTGGTTTAGTGATGGGGAGTGGAAACAGGTGAATTCAATTCCCAGCCCATTACAAAATAATTTCTCAAACCCCGTGGTAGTATAGTTCAATATTGTTATTATTATTAATTTGTTTGTATTCCAACAAGGTCTTCAGGCCCCAACTCAGATCAGTAGACAGAACACAGGAAGCATCACAGGAAATGCAGGAAACCCAAGTGCAGAGTGTGACAGGTTCAGTCACAGAGACCCTCACTGGGACTGTAACCTCATCTGCTGAAATTACCTCTGAGCCCGTTCTTGCTGCCCGCCTGGGTCTCCAGAACCCTGCCTTGTTGAGCCAGGCACACCAGCCTGCTGCAACGCAGACCCAGGCTCTGAGTCACGGCCCCAAAGCTGCAGATCTAGACTGAAACTAGCTCAGCAGGACACCTGTCTCCAGCACACAGATACCCAGCTCCCAATGGGATCTAAACCCCAAATAAATCCCTTTTACTCTCTATAAAGCTTAGTAAGGGTAACATGATAAATGCTCACCCCCTATATCACTGAGAGAGAGATATGCAGAGCTGTTTGCCCCCCCCCCACCCAGGTAACAATTACTTACACTGAGTTTATAAATAAACAAAAGTCATTTTATTAGGTATAAAAAGTAGGATCTAAGTGGTTTTCAGTAATAACAGACAGAACAAACTAAGTCACAAAGCAAAAAAAAAAAAAAAAAGAAACACGCAAGGCTAAGCTTAATACACTCAGAAGTCAGTTACAGATGTTCACTACTCCCCCCAGTTGTTACTTCGGGTAAAATCTTTCTCAGGTCAGATGCCTTTTCTGACCTGGGTCCAGCCTATTCTCACCCACCCCTGTGGTTACAGTTCTTTTGTTTCCAGGTGCTTGCAGGTATCTTTGTGGGGTGGGGAGGCCATCTCTTAAACCAGCTGAAGACACTCATTGTTTGCTTCTCCCACATTATATAGAACTTAACTGAAGTGGAAAACTCTTATTTGGAATTCTACCCCCATCTGGAAAAGTACCAGCTTCAAGATGGATTTTAGTATCTGGTGACATGGTCACATGTCACTGTAAGACCTCAGTGTGGTGGGGAGGGAGGGGTTTCCACCCACAAAAGAAAGTCTGTTTAAACTTCTGGGAGACCACTCCATTTGTCTTCAGCTAGCTGAAGAGATACCCTCTCCACCCACAAGGGATAGCTGAAAGAAACTAGAACTGAAACTGACGATCAAATGCGAAGGGTGATTAGAGAGGATATCAAAATAAAGAACTCAATAATAGTGGGAGATTTCAATTATCCCCATATTGATTGGGTACATGTCACCTCAGGACGAAATGCAGAGACAAAATTCCTCGATACTTTAAATGACTGCTTCATGGAGCAGCTGGTACAGGAACCCACAAGGGGAGAGTCAATTCTTGATTTAGTCCTGAGTGGAGCGCAGGAGCTGGTCCAAGAAGTAACTATAACAGGACCGCTTGGAAATAGTGACCATAATATAATAACAATTATCATCCCTGTGGTGGGAAGAACACCTCAACAGCCCAACACGGTGGCATTTAATTTTAGAAAGGGCAACTATGCAAAAATGAGGGAGTTAGTTAAACAGAAATTAAAAGGTATAGTAACTAGAGTGAAATCCCTGCAAGCTGCATGGACACTTTTCAAAGACCCCATAATAGAGGCCCACCTTAAATGTATTCCCCAAATTAAAAAACAACGCCAAAGAACTAAAAAAGAGCCACCGTGGCTTAACAACCATGTAAAAGAAGCAGTGAGAGATAAAAAGGCATCTTTTAAAAAGTGGAAGTCAAATCCTAGTGAGGTAAATAGAAAGGAGCATAAACACTGCCAAATAAAGTGTAAAAATGTAATAAGAAAAGCCAAAATGGAGTTTGAAGAACAACTAGCCAAAAACTCGAAAGGTAATAACAAAATGTTTTTTAAATACGTCAGAAGCAGGAAGCCTGCTAAACAACCAGTGGGGCCCCTAGATGATCAAGATACAAAAGGAGCACTTAAAGACGATAAAGTCATTGCGGAAAAACTAAATGAATTCTTTGCTTCAGTCTTCACAGCTGAGGACATTATGGAGATTCCCAAACCTGAGCCATCCTTTGTAGGTGACAAATCTAAGAAATTGTCACATATTGAAGTGTCACTAGAGGAGGTTTTGGAACTAATTGATAAACTTAACTGTAACAAGTCACCGGGACCAGATGGCATTCACCCAAGAGTTCTGAAAGAACTCAAATTTGAAATTGAGGAACTATTAACTAGGGTTTGTAACCTCTCCTTTAAATCGGCTTCTGTACCGAATGACTAGAAGATAGCTAATGTAACGCCAATATTTTAAAAGGGCTCTAGAGGTGATCCCAGCAATTACAGACCGGTAAGTCTAACATCCGTACCGGGCAAACTAGTTGAAACAATAGTAAAGAATAAAATTGTCAGACACATAGAAGAACATAAATTGTTGGGCAAAAGTCAACATGGTTTCTATAAAGGGAAATCATGTCTTACTAATCTATTAGAGTTCTTTGAAGGGGTCAACAAACATGTGGACAAGGGGGATCCAGTGGACATAGTGTACTTAGATTTACAGAAAGCCTTTGACAAGGTCCCTCACCAAAGGCTCTTATGTAAATTAAGTTGCCATGGGATAAGAGGAAAGATCCTTTCATGGATTGAGAACTGGTTAAAAGACAGGGAACAAAGGGCTGGAATAAATGGTAAATTTTCAGGATGGAGAGGGGTAACTATTGTTGTTCCCCAAGGGTCAGTTCTAGGACCAATCCTATTCAACTTATTCATAAATAATTTGGAAGAAGGGGTAAACAGTGAGGTGGCAAAGTTTACAGATGCTACTAAACTGCTCAAGATAGTTAAGACCGAAGCAGACTGTGAAGAACTTCAAAAAGATCTCACAAAACTAAATGATTGGGCAACAAAATGGCAATTTGTTCCACCTTGCATTTAGCTGTGACACTCTGAGTACCTTTCCCAGACCTGAAGAAGTGCTCTCTGGGAGGTTTGTCTCTTTCACCAACAGAAGTTGGTCCAAGAAAAGATATTACCTCACCCATCTTGCCTCTATTATTATTACGGCAGACGATCGCGTGCGACCATCCTTATTATTTAATCCTAAAGATTATTTGACTTTATGCCTATGCAACAGCATTAGCCTCAAGCCTCTACAGGAATTTATGCAAGAAAAGATGTGTTGGGTCATGAGACTAACCAAACAGTTACTAGGCCTTCGTGGTGTTTCTAGCCTAAAGACATAAGAATTTTGTATGCAGGGCCCTCTTGTGGTATGTTGCTAACTTTAAGGTTATAAAGCCTGACGTTTGCTACGTTGTGTCACTACTTCAAAGATAATTAAACCTTTTCCTTCCTGGGCAGTGGCTTTGTGATGTTGGTAGCTTGAAGATTAAAACAGATGCTTGTGAAAGACACTGAATTAGTGCATCTGATAGTGACTGTTCCCAACCACTTTAAAAGCTTATTACTTTCATTTAGCTAAAAGCATTTTTTGATGTCTTCAGTTTCATCTTTGTTGAATGTGTGAATCCTGCTTTCACAGGAAAGGCTCATTACACCTGCCCATCGGTGTCTTTGTGGTATTAATAGCTCCAAGGTGATGAAGGCTAATGTCTGCAGGACAGGGTTTGTGAGGTGTCTCTAGCCCAGTAATGGTTAGGTTGTCTGTCTGGCCAGCAGGTTCTCTGTGGGGTTGCTAGCCCCAGAAATATTAGGAATGAGGCCTACATGGCTGTACCTGTGTGATGCTTCTGAGCCAAAGATCATTATGCTTTCGGGGTTATTTGTGCCTGCGTCATGTACTAGTCAAAAAACTAGGTCTTAAACATATAGGAGAATCCATACTGTTGCTAGCCTGGAGACCACCAGGTCTAAAGCCTTCTGGACAGCCTCTGCTGGTACCTTAACTAGTGCCATTTCTTTTGTGTATCCTGAGGCCTAATGATTTTTAGGTGAGCAATACCACATAGGTACCAGCTATAGGCTTGAAGCTTTATAATCCTTAGGTGCACTTACCTCACAGTGGTGTCGACTCTCGAAATGCTATCAGTGAGTAAGAGACACAGTAATTATGTGGTGTTAGGTAACTTAACAATTACTAGGCCTTATGCCTATGTATTACATTGGCTTTGTGTGTGTGTGTGTGTGCGCGCGTGCGCGCACGTGCACAAGTGTGCATGAATGTATGACCTTCCAGTGGCAGGCGTGAGGAGCAGTAGCAGTCAAGCCATGTATTAAAGTTAAAGGGAATTTCTTTCAGCTCAGACAGTATGGACCTGAGGATGGGCGGGAATGGTGCCAGGATGGGCAGGGATGGTGTCCCTAGCCCTCTGTTTGCCAGAAGCTGGGAATGGGCGACAGGGGATGGACCACTTGATGGTCACGTGTTCTGTTCATTCCCTCCGGGGCACCTGGCATTGGACACTGTTGGAAGACAGGATAGGGGCACCTGGCATTGGACACTGTTGGAAGACAGGATACTGGGCTAGATGGACCTTTGGTCTGACCCAGTCTGGCCATTCTTATGTTGACCTGTTCTTTCTGTGTTGAAGACCTCATAGTGAGTCTTTGTGGATAATCAAGATGCCCTCATGGCTCATTACACCTGCACAGCAGATTTGTATATATTTGCTTACCTAGGCGTAATAACGACTACAAGCCTGTAGGGCAGTATCTATGAGGTCTGGCTTACCTACAGATTATTAGTAGAGTGGATCGGAAATTTTCCAATAGAACATTTTTTTACCAAAAAAATTAATGTAGTCAACGCTATCATTTCCGTGGGAACATGTTGACTTTTGTGGGGCTAGGGGGGAAACCTCATCAAGAAAAAGAAACAATTGAAATGAACTATTTTGATGGCATTGGACTGGGAACATTTTGATTTTCTGTTCCGACCTGACTTTTTGTTTCAATTTGTTTTCCTTAGGACACTAGCCTATGTATTATCTACGTGGTATGGCTCTCCTAAATATTATTAGGCCTTGAGCCTAGATGGAAGCACCTGCGAGGTATAACTGACCTAAAGATTACTAGGCCACAAACCTGTATGCCAATACTTCTATAGCATTTCTCACTTAAAAATCATTAGGCCCCTCATAAATGCCAAGCAATGCCTGTGACGTATTGCTCACCTAAAGTGTATTAAGTCACCAGCCTGTATAGCCATACCTGTGTGGTATTGCTCACTCAAGTATTATTAGGCCACATGCCTACATGGCAGTACCTGTATGGCATTACTCATCTAAAGATGATTAGGCTTCAAGCCGTCCTCGTGTGGTTGTGACAGATGTTTTCCAAGGATATGCCAAGGATACTGAATTAAGGTTAAATATCTTTGGAGTCCATTGTATTAACTACAAAGTTCATGCATTAATGTGGGCCTGGATGATCAAAGGGCCATATTGAATAAGATGGCAGACAAGAATGGTCTTTTAGGACAATACATGTGAAGTGGATTTCATGGCAAATATCTAAGGAGAGGTGAATGCAAAATTCGCACCTCCAATTATGCAAAAATCCAGCATATTGAAGCTATGTCTGAATAGTGGACCAATTCTGCTGACTACCTGTTCCCAGAGGCACAAGATCAGTGGCCCAAGCGCTATAAAGGTTAGACTGACCTATTCACAGGGGTGGGAGTTCTGAGCTAAGGCTGTTATGAACTTGTAGTCACGTGGAAAAACCCTCAGTGTGGTTTGAAAGATTGACTCCTACCAGAGCCCTTGCTGGATTTGGGAGGTGATTTCTGGTAAGCTTATTAGCAGGTGTGTAGGATCTGTTATTGTTTTTAATATGTTTTCTCTGTAATAATTTCACCTTAAGAATATATGTGCCAGTTTATCAAGGTCTGTGTAGTAATTTATAACTGCTGGCAATTACACTGTTCATAATCTTTGATGAGAAAGCAAAGCACAGAAGCTGGCCTGTTTAGGCAATCTGATTTGCTGGGGATATCACAGTGTAGGCAGGGAACTGGAAAATCCCCAGTCAGGCAGGGGAAGAGATACAGATCTCCATCCAAGAGCGGTGTTGGCTGAGGAGCTGGGAGCCTAGAATGGATACCCTTGGTGGACCAGGGAGGGGGAAATACAAGTGCAGTTGCTCTGTATTGTGACAGTGGTATTGCTTACCTAAAGACTATTAGGACTTAGTCCTAGATGGCATTACCTGAGTGTTATTTCTCACCTACAGAGCGTTAGGCCTATATGGTAGTATCTACGTGGTAGTCCTAATGTAAAGATTATTAAACTTTATGTCTAGATAGCAGTGTTTTTGTGGCATTGCTCATCTAAAGATTATTATGCCATACGCTACGCCTTCATGGTCGTACCTGTGTGGCATTGCTCACCTCAATATTATTAGGCCACATACCTGCCAGGAAATACCTGTGTAGCATTATTCACCCAAAGATTATCAGACCATAGGCCTAATTGGCATTACCTGTGTGTTATTGCTCCCCTGCAAGGTATGTCTATAGAGTGTAACTTGGGTGGCATGAGGAGCTAGCCACCATAATTACATGCCTAGCATCTCAGATTGATATGTACTTGGGGTGGCTAGCCCCTTTGGCTGCTTGCACCACTCCAACTACACAGAAAGTACCGGTGACCTATTGATGCCCTAAAGATTCTCGGGTCACAAACCTACATGGTAATATCTGTGAGGTATTACTGCTTATGTCAAAATTATTAGGCCATAAACCTGCATAGAAGCCCCCTGTCAGGTATGGCCCACCTACATGGTATGAGACCTTAAGCCTAGATGGCAGTACCTGTGTGGTTTTGCTCACCGAATGAACAGTCCTTGTTATGGCATAAGTGCTTATTAAGGGCAAAATTGATCGCGTTAAAAGTGGTATCAAAACGGCAGTCTCATTTGCATGTTTCTTTATAGTTTTTGACATCGAGCCAAGTTCATCGAAGAGGCGGCTCGGCTGGGTTCATCTGGAGTTACACTGGGAATGATTATGGCCCAAGTTTTTACTACAAAGCACTTTTTATGTTGAGGTTTCTTACATATTTGAATGTCGTTTATTGTAAAATCAAATTCACCCACGCTGTCTACTCAAAACCTTGTCCCTTATTTGTGTATCTCTGACTGCCCCCTCCTAGTCAAAAGCAACAGAGGGTCCTGTGGCACCTTTGAGACTAACAGAAGTACTGGGAGCATAAGCTTTCGTGGGTAAGAACCTCACTTCTTCAGATGCATCTGAAGAAGTGAGGTTCTTACCCACGAAAGCTTATGCTCCCAGTACTTCTGTTAGTCTCAAAGGTGCCACAGGACCCTCTGTTGCTTTTTACAGATTCAGACTAACACGGCTACCCCTCTGATACCCTCCTAGTCAGTGGCTTTAGAGCCACAACCGGGGATAAAACCGTATTGTCAATTGTTCTGTCAGGCGGAGTGAGCCGTACGAGACCCAAACAAGAGGAAGTGTGCAGGACAGGAGTGCTGGGAGTGATGAAATAGCCTGGGCAGTGTGACGGATGTTAGACAGTCTTATCTTTGCCAAACAGACCTCTGAGTTTATTCTCCATGGTATGAGAACTGTGGGCCAGATTTATCAGTCTGCTCTGGCCGCTTTGTGTTCTTCTAGCAAAGCAAAGTATTTAGAACCCTAGTTTAGTTAAGCGTAAGGCCTTGTCTACACTTGCAGATGTAGAGCGCTGGGAGTTAAACCAGATCTCAGAGACAGCAGCAGGGCATGTGCTGACGTGTGTTCAAACTGTCAGCTGCAAGCGCAGTGGCGTGGCCACTTTTGCGGCACTTGCAGTGGCATTTGCAGCGGTGCATTATGGGCAGCTATCCCACAAAGCACCTCTTCCCATTCTGGCGCTGAGGCTTGTGGGAAGGGGAAGGGGGCACGGGGCATCCTTGGTCCTGTCCCACGACCCCTTGATGCATCGCTTCGCATCATAGTTTGGAAGCAGAGCAAGACCTGACAGGAATTGGAAGGGAATTTCAAATTCAAACAGTCTTTGTTAGCAAGAGTCAGGCTAACTGTAACCCTAATTACGCGAGATTTGTAGAAGCGAGGATTGTGTGAGGCGAGTGGGAAAGAACTGTGTGAGAAGTTGTTGCGACCTTGTGTAGATAATGTGCAGACAATATGGAATGTAGACTAAGAGTCTACATAAGTGAGAAAAACAAGATATCAGAATGACCAATGTATAAACAAAATGCAGCTGTTGCTTTTCATTGTCTGTAACAAAAGGTATAAATGCTTGCAGTAATTGTTTACCTGTTGAGAGACCTGCCTAGGAGGGGGAGACCCTGTGTCCTAGTGCACTCTCTCCCTCTATGCAATTGATAGAGAGAGAATAAAGTATCTGACTTTGCTGTACCCAACCAAAAGAGTGAGAACTGTGTCATTCTCCGACACTAGAAATCCCTGTACTTCTGTCCACATTTGGCGCCATCTTTCAGAAGTTTTTGTACTGCATGCTCTGTCTTCCCTTTCAGTCTGTGGGAATGGATCCCGAACTACTGAGGAAGATGCTGATGGGTCATGCCAGCACGTCACGAATTGCAGTCGAGTTACTCCTTAAGCTACAAAGTGACAGTGAGGAGTCCGACCGTGATGTCGACTTGCATAATGCATATGACAAGAGATTGCTTGTGGCATTCACAGACATGCTGACCACCGTGGAACGCTGCTTTGGGACTCGGGAAACAAGCACTGAGTGATGGGATCACATTGTCATGCAAGTCTGGGATGACGAGCAGTGGCTGCAGAACTTTTGGATGAGGAAAGCCACTTTTATGGGATTCTGTGCTGAGCTCGTACCCATCCTGTAGCACAAGGACACGAGATTGAGATGCCCTGCCTGTGGAGAAGCGCGTGGTGATTGCAATCTGGAAGCTGGCAACTCCAGACAGTGACCGATCAGTCGCTCACCAGTTCGGAGTGCGCAAGTCTACCGTTGGAATGGGCAAGTGTGAAGGGCCATTAATCGTATCCTGCTCAGAAGAACTGTGACTCTGGGCAACAAGTGTGACATTGTGGATAGCTTTGCACAAATGGGTTTCCGTAACTGCAGAGGGGTGATAGATGGCACGCCTATTCCCATTCTGGCATCAGACCACCTACCCTCCAAGTACATAAATTGGAAGGGGTATTTCTCTATGGTTCTCCAGGTGCTTGTGGATCACTGTCGGCATTTCACAGACATTAACACAGGCTGGTCTGGAAAGGTGCATGACGCACACATCTTTCGGAACACAGGCCTGTTCAGGAAGCTGCAAGCCGGGACTTTCTTCCCAGACCAGAAGATCTCCATAGGAGAAGTCAAAATGCCCATTGTGATCCTTAGAGACGCCGCCTACCCTTCAGTGCCATGGCTCATGAAGCCATACATGGGGAGCCTTGACAGCAGCAAGGAGCAGTTCAACAACAGGCTGAGTCAGTGCAGAATGACTGTGGAGTGTGCTTTTGGCCGTTTAAAGGCCCGCTGGTGCTGTCTGTATAGGAAGCTGGACCAGGCCGATGACAACATCCCTACGGTTATAGCCTCGTGCTGTACCCTCCATAACATTTGTGAAGGGAAGGGTGAAAGCTTCACTCAGGCATGGACCACTGAGGTTCAATGCCTGGAGGCTGAATTTGAACAGCCAGAGAGCAGGGCTATTAGAGGGGCCCAGCGCAGGGCTGTAAGGGTTAGGGAAGCCTTGAGGGAGAACTTCGATGCTGAAAGCCACCAGTAATGTTTGGTGCCCTGCACAGGAGTGAAGTGCAGTGGTTCCAATGCTGTAGGCATCTGTGTTTGCTGAGTATGATGCACTGACTTGCAGTGTCTGTTGCTTTCCTGGGCTACGGTATCTTTTACTTAATACAATAAAGAATGTTTCCCAAACCAAAAAATGCATTTATTGAAAAGAAACACAACTGCTGAAGAAACGCACATGGCCTGACACATCTGTGCTGTGTGGGAGGAAGGAAGGGGGTGGGGTGGGGAATGGAACAATCACAGATTTGCGTATGTCCTGTTATCATATTCAACCTTCCTGTTTCGAGTGCTGTGCAATGAGTGAGGCACTTCAGGCTGGCTAAAATGCCTGGGGATGGGGGTTGAGTGCATTGGTTAAGGGTCCTCCTTGCTTCTTTATGGCCCTCCCTGAGGCTGTAGTTTGCAGGGCTGGGCAGTAAAGCTAAAGCTGTTGGAGGCAGCTGGTGGTGATAAGAAACCGGATGTTGGGGAAAGTGGGTTGGCAGTGACATGGGGGTGCAAGGGAAAGCGTTTTGGGACAAGGGCTGCTGGCGGGGGGGGGGCGGGACGTGAAAGGATCTGCTCCGTATGCAGTGCTATGAGCACCTGCGTCGCGTTTCTTGGTGCTCCATAATGCTTAGGAGCCGCTCCGTGGTTTCTTGCCGTCGAGAAGCATTTTGCTGGCGGACCCTCCTTTCGCTCCCCGCCACTCCTTCGCTTTTTGATTTTCAGTAAGGGACTGCTGCATGACTACATGCAGAAGGTCCTCCTGGCTTGTTTACGGCCCTCCCTGAGGCTGTGCAGCCTTTCGGCCGTTGATAACAAGGACGGCTGGGATCTCAAGTTTGCATCTGTAAAGCCAAAATGCAACATTTTACAGAGGCAGCATTGTTCACACCAGATGGAGCAATGATTTGGCTGAACTTAAAGAGAAGCACATTGTACACAATAGCACAAACCGTCTGTCCCAAGGCGAGCGCACATAACCCACAAAAGCCCCCAAATGGTGAGAAACCACAGGGGTAGGGGGAACTGATTGTTCCAGGGCCGTACTGTCCTCTGGGGTCCTGTGTCATGGGGAGAGCCCACAGCTGCAGGGGACCCCTATACTCAACACTGTCCCCACATTTTCCACAGGCTGGGTTTGTCCTGGAAGATATCTCACTGCTGAAGGTGACCTGGGAAGCAAGGGAGGGTCTTCAGCAACAATGCAGTTTCCACCCTGCTAATTTCAATGAATGTTTGCAATGTCTTTAAAACACATTCAGATTTTAATGATGCACACTGGACCCACTTTAACCACACTTCCAAACTTGCTTGCCAAGTTACGCAATCTCAGTTTGGCAGGCACAGACTTTCTAATCATGCCCACAGGGAGCTTATTAAAATGGTCAGAAGCTAATACCGTTTCTGGAGAGATGGGTCAATTACACTAAATTGATCGCCTAAGGTCCTGAGATGGAGGCACCTGGAAGTGTAACCTCCCTGGAATTTTCCTTTTTGTTTTGTTGCCAGAGCCAGGGTGATTATTTTGAACCAGCGTCATAATTGCCCAAGTGCATTGCCTTGTTCCTCATAGGGGAATTAAAGAAATTACCAGCAGAGAATTCCCTAAGAGGGAACATACAGAGACAGAAACTAATTATTTCATTTGTAACTGCAAAACTGCACAGAAGATACATTTGAAATTCAAAACTGTTGCTCCAGTGACTATATTAGTATCAAACAAATATTACTATTAATTCTACTAATGTCAGACCTACATATCCACCTCTCTCTCTATAGCCCGCATACCCTCTGCCCAGACCTTGTAGACCAGGACAGACACATCTTGACTGGATGCTCCTTATTACCATGGGAAAACAGCGAAAGGATATGGACAGAATAAACATGTTTTAAACTGAAACTACTATCACAGCCACAGGTTAAGAAACAGGCCCTCCCATAGGAACGAATAATTCCCTTCGCTGCAGGAATGATTGGAATATTCTGATCTGTGGCATGCAGATCTGATAATCATGACCTCTTCTGGCCTTAAAATCTATGGACCTGTGTACCGACTTAATTTCCTGTTTAAAAATAATGCAAAGAGAAGCCTCTGTGTTCGTAACTGTTTGGGTGAATTCAGAGCGGAATAAAAAAAAATTAAAACCAGTTGCTAAAGAAAGAAAAGAACATTTTGAAAATCCACCCACTCCCCAAATATACAGCGCACTTCATTTCTGATCTATAACAACTCTCCTGGGATTTCTATTTCTATTCCTGGATCCCCTGGCATTCCAGTCCTGTCCAGCTCATCTGTAATCTGCCGGACTCCCACACATGCCCCCAGCTCTGCATCAAATGCTGATTTGCATCACCTTGGTTTCCATTACATTAAATATGTAGAATACTTGCGCATGCACACACACACACACACACACACAATCTCTACCAACACACTTTAGTTGAGAGGATAGATAGCCTAGCATTTAGAGTGCCTGTGGTAGGGCAGGGAGGTGAGCTGTAATGGGGGCAAACACACAATTAGAGCCTGGGGACTGGCTAGAGCAACATTTAGGGTGCTAGCATGTTAGATGAGGTGGGTTCATGTCCCTGCCCCCCGTCAATGAGATTTTGACAGTCAATAGTATTTACATTTCTAAGTGCCCAAAAGCCTTTTTGAAAATGATATTGGAGCAACATAACCTACAAAGGGTGTGACACTCTAAGGGTATGTCTACACTACCCACCCACGAAAGCTTATGCCCAAATAAATGTGTTAGTCTCTAAGGTGCCACAGGACTCCTCGTTGGTTTTGAGTTTACTGAATTTCTCTCCTCCCACACTACCCTTGTGCATCTGAGAGGCATCACGCAGACTGGACTAGCTATGAGGGAATGTGGAGCAGAGAGTGTCCGGGGACAGGAGTGGGAGCGTGTGTTATGGTGTTGGGCCCTGTAGAGATAGTGTAATGGACCTGCTGGCTCATGGTCAGGCCCCACCTCCCACCCCACTCCAGAATTAGCTGGAGGAAAAGGATTGGGCCACAGCTCATTCTGGGAGGGGATCTGGTTCGTGTATGGCCACCAGAGAGCGCTGTCTTACCCAAGTTCTGCATGGTGACAGCAGAGGGGTCCGTGTGACCGGGCAAGGCAGTGCCACCCAGAGGGCAGGAGAGGATGAGGGTCAGCCAGCGAGCTGCTGCGAGTGGGCAGTGGCGGCCAGAGGCAGCAGCCTGGGAGCTGGCTGTGGAAGAGGAGGACAAGTAGCAGGCGGCCTGAGAGTAGGGCCAGAGGCCGGGGATGGGAAGTTGTAAGCAGAGCATTGAAGCACCTGAGGCTCTCAGAAGGTGAAGTGTTTAATGGGGACCCACCAAGGGACGGAGAAACCACCAAGAGCCTAGGGCTTGGAGGGGCCACCGCGCTGACCTCTGCGCTCATGGTACACGGCGCTCACTAGAAGGGACTGGTGAACTCCCAGCAACACCCTCCACCGGGCACAGTAGATTCGATAGCAGCAAAGGAAGAGCTGGACTGTTCCTTGCATCGTGTGGGTCCCGATTGTGCCTGTTAGGCACAGCCAGCCCAGATCCTTACAGGTATTTAGGTGCCTACCTCACATTGAAATCAATGGGGCCCAGATATGAAATCAATAGACCTAGTAACGTCAGTGGGACTTAGAGCAGGCCCATGGGGAACAGCACCTCCTCCTGTCCAGGTCCAGTCATCTCTGCTGCCTTCTAAGAGGGAGGGGGAACATGACCCTATCTCCCCGCTGCTTCTCCCCCCCCCCCCTTTTGGGGGATAGATCGCAGCCAAAAGGGATGAGCAGGGAGCGATGCTTGGACTCAGGAAAGCAAAGAGAATGCAATCATGCCTGGTATCTGTGCAGGAGTGGAAAGTTTCCTTGCACTGTCTCCTTAACCCTGCACGTTCAAGCAAGGACAATGTGACCATGTGCAGGCAACTGCTCCCCTAGAAACTTAGCTGTGCACAAATCCCCAGGCCTAGAAAACATGTCCTGCATCAAAACTATGTGTCATAATTCTTTATAGGACCCAAGACCTTCAGCACCAAAGCATAGCCCCATAACCCTTGAGCGCATCGTAATTTATTTTGCTGGTCTTTGTAGTAGATTTTTATCTTCTCTAGGGACCAGCCACTAGATGGGGGCAGGGCGCATTACCCTAGTATGTTACATTCACTCAGAAAGTTTTCCCTGTGCAAACTGCTCCCATAGAACTTTTAATTTGCTGGAATCTTGGTGTTTCCAGGTTTAATGGAACATTTCTCTTTCAGAACCTCTTCACATAGAGAGTTTCAAAGGCTGGAGTGACGAATCATAAATGAACAATAACGGAAAAAGTTGTTTGTTGAGGCCTAGTCTACCCTAGAAAAGGTTTGCCTGTTTAGCTGTACTGGTATAGCTACACCGGCAAACCTGCCCAGTGTAGCCTCAGTTTATGGAAGTAAAAGAGCATTTTTGCCTCTATAAGTTATATCCATTCCCCAAAAGAAATAACTATATCAGCAAAAGCACTTTTTTTTTTTTTTGCCATTATACCTGCATCTCCACTAGGGGTTGGTTTACACTAGAAACTTAGCTCGACCCGGCTTTGTGACTCAGGGGTGTGGGAACATCAAACCCCAAGCGATGTAGTTAAGCCAACCTAAGTCGCCAAGTGGACAGCACTAGCTACCACCTCTCAAGGAGGTGGATTACCTCTACTGACAAGAGAAGACCTACCATCAGCACTGAAAGTCTCTACCCAGAAGCACTACAGCGCTGCCACTGTAACAGTCCAAGTGTAGACAAGCCCTCGCTGGCTAACCCTGATCCTCTTCTGCCCTCTGGGTGGCACTGCCTTGCCCGGTCACACGGACCCCTCTGCTGTCACCATGCGGAACTTGGGTAAGACAGCGCTCTCTGGTGGCCATACACGAACCAGATCCCCTCCCAGAATGAGCCGTGGCCCAATCCTTTTCCTCCAGCTAATTCTGGAGTGGGGTGGGCGGTGGGGCCTGACCATGAGCCAGCAGGTTCGTTACACTATCTCTATAGGGCCCTATGGCTTTGCTGGTGTAGAAATGTTGTTAAAAAGAAAATCACACGCCTAACGCACATCGCTATACTGGCAAAAATTTCTAGTGTACAGCTGGCCTCACGCTGGTCAAATACCAAAACCATAATTTGTGAGAGTTTTAATAAGTAAAAGTGCCATTGTCAGCCGGCTCTGATTCATATGGACATAGTATAGAAGTTGGCCAAAGGAGGCCGTGCATTGGTGATCCTTAGGTCAGATCCTGTGCGGGTGCAAATCGGTACAGGAGTCACACCCGCTGTGGCTCTGGCCTGTCGACTTTAATGCGACCACTCCAATTTACATCACCCAGCGACTCCAAATGAGCGATGTCAGTTACACCAGCAAAGAATCTGGTATAGAGACTTCAATGGGGCTACTTTGCTTCACACCCCCTAAGGATCTGGCCCACTGACTTCAGTGGATCTAAGCGATTTATGCCAGCTGGGGATCTGGCCCCATTGAATGACACAGTGTTTATGGGCAATGGACATTAGCAGGAGATCTGGGCAATTAACTTGAATAGAGCATTTCTTGTTTACACCTGGTCCACTGGCATCAATAGAGTTATGCTGACGCACAGCAGCTAGGGATCTGGCTTTCACACGGCTGAGTGGGGAAAACAGTGATGTTAAAAGAATGATAATATGAGTTTGATTCCCATTAGCACTCGCTCCCTTCATGGGTTTGGGGCTGAGGTGGGGGACGAAGGCTGGAAGACTGAAGCTGCTCACTGGAGGCAAACTTTTCAAAAGCGAATAGTGGTTTCGGTCCCAAGCATGAAGCACCTCAAAAGGACTGGACTTGCAGAGAGCGCTGAGCTTATACAGGGTAAACTCATAGATTGTTTTCCCTCTATAACACTGATAGAGAGAAATGCACAGCTGTTGGCCCCTCCCCCCCCAGGTACTAATACATACTCCGGGTTAATTATTTAATAAGTAAAAAGTGATTTTATTAAGTATAGAAAGTAGGATTTAACTGGTTCCAAGTAATAACAGACAGAAGAAAATGAGTTAGCAAGTAAAATAAAATAAAACACGCAGATCTATCTCTAATACAGTAATGAAACTGAACACAGATAAAAACCTCACCCTCATTGGTGTTCCATTAAGCTTCCTTTTACAGACTAGGCTCCCCCTAGTCTGGATCCAGCAATCACTCACAACCCCTGTAGTTACTGTCCTCTGTTTCAGTTTCTTTCAGCTATCCTTGGGGGTGGAGAGGCTCTCTCTTGAGCCAGCTGAAGACAAAATGGAGGGGTCTCCCAGGGATTTTTAAAGACTTTCTCCTCTGGGTGAACACCCCTCACACTCCCTGTGCAGAATCCAGTTACAGTTTTAGGGTCACATGGGCAAGTCATATGTCCATGCATGATTGTGTTCCTTACCAGCCAAGCCACATTCCCAGGAAAGCTCAGATGTGGATTGGCGTCTCTCAAAGTTCATTGTTAGCTTAAGTGTTTCTTGATTGGGAACTTACTGAGAAAAGTCTTTTCTCTGGAAGCTGACCAAATGCTTCACCGAGGCTACTTAAAATCAAACAAGTACCTAGCCAATATTCATAACTTTGAGTAAAAAACAATACATACATGCAAATAGGATGAATATATCCAGTAGATCATAAGCTTTGCAGAGATCTGTTACATGGCCTATCTAGCATAAACCATATTCCAGTTATGTCATATTTGCAGCCATGAGCATATTTCTATAAAGAATTATGGGGTGCAATGTCACACTCTGTTAACCACCAGTTTGGGGAATATCCTCCTTTTTTCAGCCTGCCCTGACCTTGGCATTTTCAGTGAGGACTGCCCCAGGCACCTCCAGGTCACAGGAGGCAGGGAAGCCAGGTGGAGGATTTATGAGCATGACTCCTAGGGGAAGTAGGGGAATAGTGTTTCCTGGGTGTAGACCTGGAGTGACAGACTTGGGAGTTTCTGAATACAGAGATTGTTGGCTGTTGGTTGTTTCTACTGGTGTTCAGGGAAGCAGGACTTTGTGTCCATTCTTTGTAACCCCTCCCCCATGGATTACACAAAAGAATATAGCTGTCTTGGATCTTCAATTTTTCCTCCTAATACAATCAACGCTGCTATGTCTCACAGATTGACAAAATTTAGGAGAAGGGGGCACCAACATTCCCTGGAGCACTGATAATACCAGGAAAGCCTGAACACCGGTGGGGGACAATTTCTGCTTCCACAGTGAAGAAGGGAAGATTCAAAAAGATTTCGGTCTCCACAAAAAAATAACCCTTTGTGGATCAGCTCTACACGGTACCCAACTTGTACTAAAAACAGCAGGATGAAATATACCCCTAACCTCATACTCTGGAACTCTGGTAGAAATGGCATCATTTAATAACACACTAAGAAAGAGTAGGTCAAATTAATCCCAAGGAACCAATTACGCCAAGGTGGCTTTGGTTCACTGAATGCATTTATTAGGTGTTATGGCTCTTTGAGCTCAGGTATTCCCAGTTGCTTCAGGGATCATGTCCCATAGATCACACATCTCAGTATAAAATTTCCCGAATGCTACAAACTGGCAGTTTCTATTGATTGGGAAATGCCACCACATCTCTCTCTCTCTTCTCAGCAGGTACGTGCGATTGTTCTGAATTACAGTCACACACACACACAGACATTTGGTGATCAGCAGGTATTGAATTCAAGACCTCCAGCACTAAAAGCCTCAGCCCCAACTCCTACCCCTTCATCTAACGGAGCGACCTCCTGGGTTGGAAAAAATAGGCAATTACATAGTCACTGAAGCCAGTGCTTTCCACTATATCTCTGGGTTTTCATACAGGCTACCGTAAATGCTAAAAAGCTTAATTAGCACAATAAGCAACTTTACCCCAAACCGACCTGCCAAGCCACAGAGCTCCCCTTCCCCCAAAATGGTAGAAAGATTGGGACTCCTTTACTCTCACCGCTTTTTGAGCTTACAAATAATCTCTTCACACTTAAACAATTTTCACCCTGATTCTCTTACAGCAGAGTCACAAGTCACTACTTGCTGCTGAGATAAGTGAACAGGAGTGTTCATCTGTCAGGCAAGATTAACCTGTGTGTCATTGCATTTACGCAGTGTCTATTTTATCAAAGAACTGGAATGACCAGCTGTGAACATCTGGCTCTCTGGAATAAGCCCTTCCCTGAGCGGGTACTGTTGTCCATTCAGAAACTGATCTCTGTTTATTTTCACTTACTTCATCACAGAGAAGAGACAGGTTTTCCGAATCATCCACCTATTCCCATCTCTGTAGCTGCCTGATCTCTGTTCACAGGAGATGGAAAAGGGAAATCACTCGGAGGCGACTGAGTTCATTCTCTCAGGACTGACAGATCGTCCGGAGCTGCAGGTCCCCCTGTTTGTGCTGTTCCTACTGATTTATGGTATCACCCTGCTGGGCAATGGAGGGATGATCATGTTAATCATGACTGATCCCCGACTCCACACCCCCATGTACTATTTCCTCAGTAATTTGTCTTTCTGTGACCTCTGCTTTTCCTCGTTAATTTCCCCTAAGATGCTGCTGAATTTCTTAGCTGAGAGGAAAAGTATTTCTTTCACTGCCTGCGCTGTGCAACTGTATCTCTGTATCATTTTTGCAGATGCTGTGTGCCTGTTGCTGGTTGTGATGGCGTATGACCGTTATGTGGCCATCTGTAACCCACTGCTCTATAGGGTCACCATGTCCAGACAGCTTTGTAACCAGTTAGTGGCTGGGGTGTACGCTGTGGGGGTGGTGGATTCAATGATACACACGTGGCTTACATTTCGGCTGTCATTCTGCAGCTCCAACATCATCAATCATTTCTTCTGTGACATCCCCCCACTGCTGGCAATCTCCTGTTCTGACACCCGCATCAATCAGATTGTGATCTTTGCTTTCACATGCTGCATTCAGGTGATCAGCTTTGTGCCTGTCCTCCTCTCCTATGTCTATATCATCTCGACCATCCTGCAGATCCGCTCTGCCGAGGGCCAGCGCAAAGCCTTCTCCACCTGTTCTTTCCACTTGACCTCTGTGGTCCTGTTTTATGGCATCCAACTTTTCATGTATTTACGTCCCCCCTCCAGCTATTCCATGGACACAGATAAAGTGGCCTCAGTGTTTTACACACTGGTGATCCCCATGTTGAACCCCCTCATCTACAGCCTGAGGAACACGGAGGTGAAGGATGCCGCGAGGAAAGCAATGAATAAACTCCTAACCAATTCTTGAAGCTGCTAAACTCAGTACTCGTTTAGTGGTGGCGAGTGGAAATGGGTGAATTCAATTCACATCCCATTGCAATGTAATTTCGCAGAGCCTATGGTAGTATTGTTCCTTATTCTATTGTTATTATTATTAATTTGTTTGTATTGTAACAAGGTCTGCAGGCCCCAACTGAGATCAGTGGACAAAACACTGAAAGCATCGCAGGGCCAGAAAGAGATAACGATTCTATAGACTGTTAGCTAGGAGCACCAACCTAGAGGGTGAGATGCTCAACTTCACCTCTGTGTTCCAAGGGTTATTTAATTAGTTATCCACAGTAGAACAACTTTGAAAGGAGAGATTGAAAACAACCCAGACTGGAATAGCACAGCACTCAGGGGCTGGGATACTTTCTGGAAATGTAGGAAACCCAAGTGCAGAGTGTGACCATTTCAGTTACAGAAACCCCCATTGGGACTGTCACCTGATGTGCTGAAATTAACTCTGAGCCCATTTTCCCTGCCAGCCTGGACCTCCAGAACCCTGCCTTGTTGCGCCAGACATGCTAGCCTGCTGCAACACAGACCCAGGGTCTTGGCCACGACCCCAGAGCTGCAGATCTAGACTGAAACCAGCTCAGCAGGATACCTGTCTCCAGCACGCAGACACCCAGCTCCCAATGGGATCTAACCCCAAATAGAGTAATTTTACTCTGTATGAAGCTTATCCTGGGTAAAATGATAAATGTTCACCCTCTATATCACAGATAGAGAGATATTCAGAGCTTTTGCCCCCCCAGGTAACAATTATTTATGCTGCGTTTACAAATCAACAAAAGTGATTATATTAAGGATAAAAGTAGGATTTAAGTAGGAACAGACAGAACAAAGTAAGTCACCAAGCAAAATAAAACAAAACATGCAAGTCTAAGCTTAATACACCCAGAAATCAACTGCAAATGTTAACTTCTCACCCTAGTTCTTACTTCAGGTAAAATCTTTCTCAGGACAGATACCTTTTCTGACCTGGGTCCAGCCTGTTCTCACCCACCCCTGTGGTTACAGTCCTTTTTCTTCCAGGTGCTTGCAGGTATCTCTGTGGGGTGGGGCGGCCTCTCTTATGGAAGCTGAAGACACTCATTGTTTGCTTCCCAACTTGATATAGACCTTCCCTAAGGTGGGAAACCTTTGTTTGAAGATGGATTTCAGTATCAGGTGACATGGTCACTTGTCACTGTAAGACCCCAGTATCCATTCTTCCTGGGTTGGCCCACACATAGCCTGAAAGGCTTGCAGGTAAACAGAGCCATTCACAGTTCAGTGATTCTGAAGCACCCTTAATGGCCTCCACTTAATATGTCTACATCAGTAATACAAGTTTTTATCTTATTCTCCTAATTTCAGACACTGAAATAGTCCATGTAAACAAATAGGATGAACACACTTAGTAGATTATGGGCTTTACAATGATATGTTACAGGGGGCACTTAACATAAAGCATATTCCAATTATGTTATATTCATAAGCATATTTTCATAAAGCATATGGAGTGCAGTGTCACACACAGCTTTGCCCAGCACTGGACAGAAGGGGGAACTGAGCCTGGATCTACCATGTCACATGTGAACACCCCAACTACTGGGCTAAAAATTACAACGGGACAGACCACCACCACTTTCTACGGTGGTTGCGTTGCAATCGGCACCTAATCCTCCCCCCGCACACACATTGTTTTGGAATAAAGTTATTAAGAGTATTTGTAACACATTTGTGTATAGTTTCAGGTCATTCCAAACGGTATTGTTTTTGACAATAATTTATTAGTCCAGAAGAAATTCACACATTTCTAGATACCTTTTTGTCCCAATGCTGGAAAATTTCTTAAAGAGATCTTTGGATAGGTGACAGACAAATAAAGTGGAATACATTCGCCCCAGTTTTGTATAATTTTAAAATGTCCTCACGGGAGAGACAGCGATACAGACTGGCTGATGCTATGGACCTCTGTGTTTTATTTCCACAAGGAAACACATGGTAACAACGTTACCTGAATGTGCTGTGCACACCTATTGTCCTGGGAACAAAGATGCTCCAGGGAGCAAATCTCAAGGTTAACAAAGCCAAATTTAGCCTGTGCCACCCAAGGATGCAGCTACAAAGATATTAAGGGTAATGTTGGTGTGGTTAGCAAACAGGGAAAGATTCAACTCTGATTTTACGGTTCTGATTTTAGGGTTCTGAGAAGATGCTTCTTCCGTCCTCAACTCATTGTAAGTGAAGGGAGGAAAAACAAAGAGGTGTCACCAAGTCATGGGTAAACAAGTCAGTTTCAGAGAATTTCGGCCTTTAATTGAAATGACAGTGAGCCACTCATGGGAGGGCAAGGAAGGAATTCTCCTGAGAGGAGAAATTTCAACTTTTCTGAACATGTTTACCTACCAAAAGAAGGAAAGAGCTTTATCAAGTGAGGGAGAAGAGTGATGGAAAAGGAGAGAAAAATAGTTTTAAGAGGAAGGGGGAAAACTCCCCCACCAATTCAGGGAATGTCTAAGGCCATTACATTAACATTAGCTATGGTCTGCAGCAGCGCCATGTTGTGGATTGTTTCCACATTGATGGAAGAGTTTTCCCTTTGATGTAATTAATCCACTTCTCCGATAGGCAGTAGCTCGGTCAATGGAAGAATTACACAGAGGATCAGTACAGGCTAACTGCTTCGCACAGGGTGTGAAAAGTCCTCCCTCCCGCCATTCGACAGAGCTCTGTTGTTCTATTCTTTAAGCATAAACCAGGCCTCAGAGAAGCTGCTGATGGAAAAGACCAATTGGGAAATCCAGTCCTATCTCCCTGCCAGGGCAGCAGAATCCCCGTCGGTTCTTTTTGTTCAGGCTAGTTGGAAATATGCCAGCTGTCCCAGCTTCCCAGTAGAGATTATTCTGCATTCTGACTGAGCTCAGTGTCAGGCTGTGTGTGTGTAGTGGGCACTGTGTGTATGTGTGTTTGGTGTGCAGTGGGCACTCTGTGTGTGCATATGGTGCGGGGTACAGTGGAGCTGAATGTCAAGTCTAGGCAGGTGTGTGTCCCTTGCCCTCCCTAGTGCTCAGGCTGGTGTCCCCCCTCCTGCCAGTGCAGGGCTCCTTGTGAGGTCATAGAATCATAGGACTGGAAGGGACCTCGGGAGCCCATCTAGTCCAGTCCCCTGTGCTCATGACAGGACTAGGTATTATCTAGACCATCCCTGACAGGTGTTTGTCCAACATGCTCTTAAAAATCTACAGTGCTGGAGATTCCACAACCTCCCTAGGCAATTTATTCCAGTGCTTAACTGCACAGACATTTAGGAAGTTTTTCCTAAAGTCCAACCTAAACCTCCCTTGCTATAATTGAAGTCCATTGGTTCTTGTCCTATCCTCCCCACAACAGACACTGTTTTGGAATTTTATTCCTAAACTCTATGTGATGGCTTGGGTCACAGAAACCTCTTTGGGACTGCCACCCGATGTGATGAGACTACCTCCGAGCCTGTTTTCCCTGCCAGCTTGGGACTTCAGTACTTTACCTTGTTTGAGCCAGACACACTTGCCTGCTACAAACAAAGATCCAGGTCTGTACCATGTCCCCCACGAGCTGAAAACAGCTTAAGAAGTGCTCCTGTCCCCAGCACTGAGATGCCCAACTCCCAATGGGGTCCAAACCTCTAATACATCCATTTTACTCTGTATAAAGGTTACACTGTTTAAACTCATAAATTGTTCACCCCCTATAACACTGATAGAGATGCACAGCTGTTTGCCCCCCCCCCAGGTATTACTACATACTCTGCATTAATTAATAAGTAAAAAGTGATTTTATGAAATACAAAAAGTAGGATTTAAGTGGTTCCAAGTAATAAAAAACAGAACAAAGTAAATTACCCAACAAAATAAAATAAAACACGCAAGTCTAAGCCTAACACAGTAAAAAATAATGCAGGTAAATGTCATCCTCAGAGATATTCCAATAAACCACTTTTATGGACTAGACTTCCTCTTAGTCTGGGTCCAGCAGTCACTCATATCTCTGTAGTTACTGTCCTTTGTTCAAGTTTCTTTCAGGCATCTCTTTGGGGTGCCAGCTGAAGACAAAATGGAGGGGTTTCCTAGGGGCTTATATAGATTCTCTCTTGTGGATGGAAACCCCTTCCATCTCCTATGCATAATCCAGGTCCAAGATGGAGTTTTGGAGTCACATGGGTAAATCACATGTCCATGCATGACTCAGTTCCTAACAGGTAGACACCACATTCGCAGGAAAGCTCAGATGTGGATTGGCGTCTCTCAAAGTTCATTGTTTGCTTAAGTGTTTCTTGACTGGGCAGTTACTGAAAATAGTCTTTTCTCAAGAATCTGACTAACTGCTTCACTCAGACTACTTAAAAACAAACAAGTACCTAGCCAATATTCATAACATTGAATGGAAAAATGATATATGCAACTAAATAGGGTGAATATATCCAGAAGATCATATACTTTGCAGAGATATGTTACATGGCCTATCTGACATAAAACATATTCCAGTTATGTCTACATTGATACGCATATTTCTCTACAGGATTATGGGGTGCAACATGACACTCTGTTTCATGGAGTATAAGTTATAGGAAATAAATAAAATTATCAAAAGAATCAGGAGGGAGCTGGCATGATCGGAATTATTTTGTAGCAGTATATGCAGAGATGTTGCAGAGATCTTCAGTGTTAATAACCTCCTTTTTCAGCCTGCCCTGACCTTGCATTTTCACCGAGGACTGCACCAGGCACCTCCGGGTCAGAGGAGGCAGGGAGAAGGATTTATGAGCATGTCTCCTAGAGGAAGTAGGGGCATAGTGTTTCCTGGGCACCGACCTGGGGTGAAAGACTTCGGAGTTTCTGAATACAGAGATTGCTGGCTGTTGGTTGTTTTTACTGGTGTTCAGGGAAACAGGACTTGGCGTACATTCTTTGTGACTCCTCCCCCACGGATTATATGGGTCATCAATTTTTCCTCCTAATACAATCAACCCTACAATGCACAGATAATACCAGCCAAGCCTGCACACCCATGGGGGATAATTTCTGCTACCATAGTGAAGAAGAGAAGAGTCATCTCTCGGCCTGCCAAGGATCGCCTTGGGGGAAGTGATGACCACAATGTCCTTCTGCATCTACAGCCATGGATCAGTGCATGGGCCCATCCCTGTGGTGACCTCACCGTTTCATGTCAATCGGACACTACTGTCAATCAGCACCACAACTTTGGTGTTACTGGGATAGTTTCTAGGTTGGTGGCTGTGACATACCAGGGTCCAACCCAGACTAATCAGCAGCTGTGTCACATCTGACTGCAACCTGGCAATACCTTGCTGAAGTGGCTTCCACGTGGGTCACTCACAAACAACCGTCTAGCAGGCAAATCACACCCTGAGCATGTGTTTGTAACTGCAGCCTGGCCAGGAATAGTTGGGTCACGTCCTGTGCTGCCCAGTCCTCTCCTCTACCATAGAAGTTGCATTGTCCATTATTTCTTTAACAGCACTAACATGCATGCAACTTAGTTTCTCAGACACGTCTATTTAAACACATTGGTTTAGATAAAACAATAAAACAAAGTGGTTTGACTACAAAGATAGATTTTAAGTGAGTGCAGATAACGAGGCATAGAAGTCAGACATGGTTACAAGAAAAACTTGTGCCTAAGTTAACAAATGATGTGAAATTCAAAGCAAAAGTTTCCTCTTGACATGCTTTCAGCCGTCTTACTGACCAAACTTCTTAGGTCAGGACCCCTCTCCAAGTCCAAGGACTCCTTCCTTTATCCCTTCAGATGCAGTGAATCAATGAACAGAGGCAGAGAGAGAGAGAGCGGTGCCTTGGGATGTCTACCCCCTCTTTTTATAGTCCTATCCCCCCTTTGAGACCATTTCCACCTGGTTACCGGAAGACAAAATGTCTATGTAGAAGGATGTTCCCTGCTGCTTTTTCCTCACCTTTTGGGGCTTCCTTTGTTTCCCTTCCTGCTTGATGACTCTCGTTACTGTTTAGATACAAAATTAAGCAGCGCACACATTTATTTGTAAGACAGAGCCGTTTGCCAGCCTGAGTCTGGAACACATAGTAATAACCTGATACATTGTAATTTTATAACTTCACATCCAGGAGCCCCTCACTTAAGGTTGTAGTTATGTTCCTGAAAAATGCGACTTTAAGTGAAACGATGTTAAGCGAATCCAATTGCTCCATAAGAATTAATGTAAATGGGGGGGTTAGGTTCCAGGGAAATTTTTTTTGACAGACAAAAGGCATTATACACATTTTAAATAATTTTAAACAAGCAATTTAATACAGGTATAAGTTTTTAAAACACTATTAAAGAAACAATTTAATACTACAATCATTATTGCTGAGTATGAAGCGTTGGGGACATCGTTGCTGAGTATGAAGCAATGGGAGGTGCCCCCACCTTACCCCACACAGGCACAGCCCAGTGGCATTGCAGACAATGGGGCAGGAAAGGAGGGTGAAGATGCCATACGTAGGAGAAGCACATTGCACAGCAGCAGCGGCAGCTTTCCCTACTGTGGAAGCCCCAGGGGCGGGGGGCTCAAGACTCGCCCTGCCCATTCCACCCCTTGCCCCAACACCCCACCCTTAACCCGCCTCTTCTCCCCCCCCTCCCAATTTACTCTGCACGCTGCCTTCTTGATCCTTCCCCTGCCTCCTGAATGCTGCAAACCTGCTGATGGCCATGGGCACGAGGTGGGGAGAAGCGGGTCAAAGGCGCTGATCTGTCGCATCCGCCAGCGGGAGGTACTGGGAGGGCATAGGGGAGCTGATAGTGGGGCTGCTAGCTGTGGACATAGCAGGCAGCCAAATGACATTATAGGAGAGCATTACACAACTTTAAACGAGCACATTCTGTAATGGAGCAGGGACGTAAGATCGAAACAACATTAAGCAAGAGGACATTAAGTGGAGAGTTACTGTACATTATCAAAAATATTGTATTAATATTTACAATGAGAGCATGGCTATTTCTAATTGACTCATAGATTTATTTAGCATCTTAAAGCTGAACTCTGTGTGCAGATAATATGCATGCAAGAGGAATAGTTTTGTGAACTGCAGAAGTCCAGTAGCATGCTGTGGTCTCCTCCTGAGCTCCTCTGGTCATCATGTGGTCTCCATCATGCACAATGATTGAACCTATCCTTTCTACTTTGGGGAGTGACCTAGCAAGGGAAGGACGTATGATACCATGGTGATTGGCATGGTATAAATAGCTAGAAAATCTGGAGTACTCTTACATGTCTTACAGGTTTTACATTCCACCTATTGGGGCCGGGACAATGAGGTGATTCTGAAATCAGGAATGACTGAGACGATATCAGCTACAGCTGCAAACAATTAGTATGTTTCACCTGTATCTAACTTTCTGTTCCTTGATTACAAATTTGTTGCTAAGGCTGGGGGAAAATTTTTCTTGAGAAGTTTTTTTGATGGGAAATTAGCTTTTCCATGAAATTATCTTTTCCCTGGAAATTATAACCTTTCCTTTCAAAATACCAAACTCCCCTCCTCCCTAAACCATGGCTGTGGGATGCTGGTGATGTTCCAGGGCAGTTCAGTAAGAGGAGAGACAATAATGCATCATGAGGGATGTTGTCCAGCCTGGGAGCCTGGGACGTGGAAGAGATTGGTGCTGTGTGGTATCTGATGCACCCCTGTGGTATTTCCAAGCAAAAAATGGTCTCCACAAACAAACCTCCTTTGTGGATCAGCTCTACGCAGTACCCGGCTTGCACTGAAAACACCAGGATGAAATATACCCCTAACCTCATACTCTGTAACTCTGGTAGAAATTGCATCATGTAATAACACAGTAGGAAAGAGTGGGACTAATTAATCCCCAGGGCATGAATTACACCGAGGGTGGCTTTGTTTCACTGAATGCATTAATTAGGTGTTATGGCTCTCAGAGCTCAGGTATTCCCAGTTGCTTCAGGGATCATGTCCCACAGATCAAACATCTCAGTATAAAACTTCCCAAATGCTCCAAACTGGCAATTCTGTCGCTGGGGAAACGCCACCACATCTCTCTCTTCTCAGCAGGTACGTGCTAATATCCTGAATTACAGTCACACACACACATGCAGACATCATAGTGATCAGCAGGTATTGAATTCAAGACCTCCAGCACTAAAAGCCTCAGCCCCAACTCCTACCCCTTCAGCTAAAGGAGCGACCTCCTTGCTTGGAAAAAATAGGCAATTACATAGTCACTGAAACCAGTGCTTTCCATTATGTCTATAGGTTTTCATACAGGCTAAAGTAAATGCCAAAAACCTCATTTAGCACAGTAAGCAAGTTTACCCCAAACCGACCTGCCAAGCCACAGAGCTCCCCTTGCCCAAAGAGATTAGAAAGATTGAGATTCCTTTACTCTCACCCCTTCTTTAGCTAAGGAATAATCTCTTCAGACTGATTCTCTCACAGGACAGTCACAAGTCACTGTTTTTTGTTCAGATTAGTGAACAGGAGTGTTTGTGTGTGGGGCATGATTAACCTCCATGTCATTGTATTTGCATAATGTGTGCATGTTATCGAACACCTGGAATGACCAACTGTGAACATCTGGCTTGTGGATTAAGCCCTTCCCTGAGCGGGTACTGATGTCCATTAAGAAACTGATCTCCATTTATCTTCACTTACTTCATTACAGACAAGAGACAGGTTTTCCGCACCATCCACCTGCCCACATCTCTGTAGCTGCCTGATCTCTGTTCAGAGGAGATGGAAAAGGGAAATCACTCGGAGGCGACTGAATTCATTCTCTCAGGATTGACAGATCGTCCGGAGCTGCAGGTCCCACTGTTTGGGGTGTTCCTACTGATTTATGGTATCACCCTGGTGGGGAATGGGGGGATATTCTTGTTAATCAGGATTGACCCCCGACTCCACACCCCCATGTACTTTTTCCTCAGTAATTTGTCTTTCTGTGACCTCTGCTATTCCTCGATAATTTCCCCTAAGATGCTGCAAAATTTCTTAGCCGAGAGGAAAAGCATTTCTTACACTGCCTGCGCTGTGCAACTGTATCTCTCTGTCCTTTTTGCAGATGTTGAGTGCTTCTTGCTGGCTGTGATGGCGTATGACCGTTATGTGGCCATCTGTAACCCGCTGCTCTATACGGTCACCATGTCCAGGCAGCTTTGTAACCAGCTGGTGGCTGGGGTGTACGCTGTGGGGTTGGTGGATTCAATGATACAAACGTGTTTTACATTTCGGCTGTCATTCTGCAGCTCCAACATCATCGATCATTTCTTCTGTGACATCCCCCCACTGCTGGCGCTCTCCTGTTCTGACACCCGCATCAATGAGATTCTGATGTTTGCTATCATGTGCTGCACTGGAGTGGGCAGCCTTGTGACTGTCCTACTTTCCTATGTCTATATCACCTCCACCATCCTGCAGATCCGCTTTGTCGAGGGCCGGCGCAAAGCCTTCTCCACCTGCACTTTCCACTTGACCGCGGTGGTCCTGTTTTTTTGCACTCTCCTTTTCATGTATTTACGTCCCACCTTAAGCTATTCCATGGACACAGACAAAGTGGCCTCAGTGTTTTACACGCTGGTGATCCCCATGTTGAACCCCCTAGTATATAGCCTGAGGAACATGGAGGTGAAGGACGCCCTGAGGAAAGCAATGAAGAAACTCCTAACCAATTTTCACTCAGTGCTGGTTTAGTGATGGGGAGTAGAAACAGGTGAATTCAATTCCAAGCCCATTGCAATGTAATTTCACAGAGCCCATGGTAATATTGTTCATTATTGTTATTATTATTAATTTGTTTGTATTCCAACAAGGCCTGCAGGCCCCAACTAAGATCGGGGCTTTATTAGGCTATTACCCCAGTAAAATTCCAGGAGGCACCTGTTTCACATGTTTGAATATATGTGATGTGCTTTGAAAGCACAGAGCTATTTGTAGTGGGAAAGAAGAGGGGGGGCATCAAATCTATCTCCCTCTGCTTTGTCGTGGGTTTGGTTTCGTTATGCAGTTGCAAGTATGAAGTGTGGGATTTCTATGACTGAACAAAAGGGAGTTTGCACACCCTCCTGATACTCTGCAGCCCTATATGTCTTCTGTGGGGTTGTTGTAGAGACTGTGTACTGGTTTGTATCCATGCATGTGGAGGAGAAAGGTGATTTCCATCACAATGGCCTTTATTTTAAGTTAAGGGAGCAACAAAAGAAGTAAGTACAAGGGTAACATTTCTAAAAGAGAGCATGGTGTGTGTGCGTCCTATGTGAGAATCTGCACTGAACTGAATATAAAATAATATGGAGAGGGTGAGTTTTCTCAACCATATGAATTAAACAGAAAGAAAAAGTCATATCAGACACTAGATGTTTATACCACATCAGCTATGAGGTCTTACTCTTAGTTCTTCTGGAAAATATTATGGACTGTGAAGGATAGGGATTTGGGAAATTGTACAAATTGGGTTATGGTGAGTGAGAAATGGATAGAGCTGGGGCAATAGTTGATTTTTGAGTTCATGGGTGTTTACAAAAAAATGAAAAACAAATTCAGTTCCACCTGATTCAAATCTGAAAATTCCCTAAATGTTTGGCAAGTTGAAAATATTGACAAAATTTCCTTTTGAGTCAAAGGAAATATTTAGCATGACCAGAAATGGAACATCTCCTTTCCTTCCTGGATACTTTTCAATGTAAAAGCAAAGACAATGCAGGGCCACAGTGACAAAATGGATAGGAATGGAAGAGGCGGTAATGGCGCTGCTTCCCTCGTAGACTTTAAACAAGTGATTAGATCACTCCCGTGGGATGTGGGAGATCCAGGTCAATCTCCCCTCTGTCTGATGGGGAGAAGCCATTTGAAAGTGGGTCTCCCACATTGCCGGTCAGTGCCCTGGCGACTGGGCTATGTTCTGTCCTGGATAGTTCTCAGGACTGGTCTACGCTACTGCTGTAAATTGATCTCAGTTATGCTACTTCAAGTTGACTAAGTTAGTCTGATTTACAGCGGTGTCCACACCGTGCTATGTCAATGGGAGAATTATGTAACTGAAGTTGTGTAACATAGATCATCCAACAGCGTTACTGTAGCCCAGCCCTGAGAAAGATCCATGGTGGAACATAGTCTCTGAGGGAGGTGGAGTACAGACTTCAACAAGTGAGTCCTCTCCCATCAACTTAGGATTGTGGATAAAGCACAGGAAGAATCATAGGACCAGAAAGAGAGAATGACTCTATAGAGTGGTAGTTTGGGGCACCCACATGCTCAACTTCATGTCCCTGTTCCAAGGGTTATTTAATTTGTTATCCACCATAGAACAACTTTGAAAGGAGAGATCGAGAGGAACCCAAACTGGAATAGTACATCACTCAGTGGCTGGGATGCTTCCTGGAAATGCAGGAAACCCAAATGTACCTCTGACCAGCATGGGACAGAAGGGGGAATTGAACCTGGATCTCCCACCTCACAGTTGAAAACCCGAACTATTGGGCTAAAAATTACAAAAGAGGGAGCACCACCACCTCCTACTGGTGGCCGCTTTGCGACCAGCACCTAAATCCTCCTCCCCCACACACATTCTTTTGGGACAAGGCAATTAGGAGACTTTGTAACCCATCTGTGAATAGTTTCAGGTCAACCCCAACAGCACTGTTTTTTACAATAAAATATTAGTCCAAAGAAATTCACCCATTTCTAGATACTCGTATGTCCCAATGCAGGGAAATTACTTAAAGAGACTTTTTGAGAGGTGACCAACACGTGAAGTGGAATACAGTCACCTCAGTTTCGTATCATATTCAAAAGATCTCAGGGGCGAGACAGCGATCCAGACCAGCTGCTGCTCTGGCCCTCTGTGTTCCATTTCCACAAGGAAAGACATGGCAACAACATTAATAGCATGTGCTGTGCACACCTCTTGTGCTGGGAGCAAAGATGCTCCAGGGAGAAAATCTCAAAGTCATTCCAGGAAGCATCTCCAGAGGTTTTAAGGGTAATGTGGGTGGGGTTAGCAAACAGGGAAAAATTCATCTCTAAGTCTGATTTTAGGGTTCTGAGCAGATGCTGCTTCTGTCCTCAACTCATTGTAAGTGAAGGGAGGAAAATCAAAGTGGTGCCACCAAGTCATGGGCAAACAAGTCAGTTTCAGAGCATTTTGGTCTTTAATTGAAATGACAGTGAACCATTCATGGGAGGGGAAGGAAAGAATTATCCTGAGAGGAAGAACAGGAGTACTTGTGGCACCTTAGAGACTAACAAATTTATTAGAGCATAAGCTTTCGTGGACTACAGCCCACTTCTTCGGATCCGAAGAAGTGGGCTGTAGTCCACGAAAGCTTATGCTCTAATAAATTTGTTAGTCTCTAAGGTGCCACAAGTACTCCTGTTCTTCTTTTTGCGGATACAGACTAACACGGCTGTTACTCTGAATCCTGAGAGGAGAATTTTTAACTTTTCTGAACATATTTACCTATCAAAAGCAGGAAAGAGCTTTACCAAGGGAGGGAGAAGAGTGACTGGAAAAGGAGAGAATAATAGTTTTAAGAGGAAGGGGGAAAACTCCCCCATCGATTCAGAGAATGTTTATACTAAAGCCATTACATTGACTCAGCTATGGTGTGCAGCAGTGCCGTAGTGTAGATGCTTTCCACATTGATGGAAGGGTTTTTCCTTCAATGTAGTTAATCCACGTCTCCGAGAGGCAGTAGCTAGGTCAATGGAAGAATTACACTGAGTGTCAGCACAAGCTAACTGCCTCGCACAGGGTGTGAAAAGTTTCCCCGCCCGGTGTGACTGAGCTCTGTTGATCTAATTTTTAAGCATAAACCAGGCCTCAGAGAAGCTACCGATGGAAAAGACCAGTTGGGAAATCCAGTCCTATCTCCCTGCCAGGGCAGCAGAATCCCCTTTTTGTTCAGGCTAGTTGGAAAAATTCCAGCTTCCCAGTAGAGATTATTCTGCATTCTGGTTGAACTCAGTGTCAGGCTGTGTGTGTCTATTGGTTTCTCTGTCTGTGTCCGTGTGTGTTTGGTGCGCAGTGGGCACTGTGTGTGTGTTTTGTGTGATGTGGACACTCTGTGTGTGTTTTGTGTGCCGTGGGCACTCTGTGTGTGAGGGGTACAGTCAGGGCCGGCTCTGGGTATTTTGCTGCCCCAAGGTAAAAAAAAAAAAAAAAAGCCCGGAGTGCCTCCGTTGAAGAAAAAGTTGGAGCACTGGTGCCTAGAGCCGGCCCTGTGTAGGCAGGTGCATGTTCCTTGCCCTGCCCAGTGCAGAGCAGACAAGCATCCCCCATCCTCCCAGTGCAGGGCTCCTTGTGAGATCATAGAATTGTAGGACTGGAAGGGACCTCGAGAGGTCATCTTTTCCAGTCCCCTGCACTCATGGCAGTTCTAAACATTATCTAGACCATCCCTGACAGGTGTTTGTCTAACCTGCTCTTAAAAATCTCCAATGGTGGAGATTCTACAACCTTCCTGGGCAGTTATTCCAGTGCTTAATCACCCTCACTGTTGGGATGTTTTTCCTAATGTCCAACCTAAATTGCCCTTGCTGCAATTGAAGTCCATCGGTTCTTGTCCTATTCTTTCCCCCCGACATTGTTTTGCAATTTTATTCCTAAACTCTGTTTCATGGACTATAAATTATAAGAAATAAATAAAATTAACAAAAGAATAATTGGGAAGGAGCTGGCATGCTCGGAGATATTTTGTAACAGCATCTGCAGTGATGCTGCAGAGATCTTCAGTGTTAACCACCAGTTTAGGGAATATCCTCCTTTTTGCAGCCTGCCCTGACCTTGGCATTTTCCGTGACGACTGCCCCAGGCACCTCCAGGTCACAGGGAGCAGAGAACTCAGGAGTTATGAGTGTGACGTTGCACCCCATAAGGCTTTATGGAAATATGCTCATGAATGTATATCTGACATAACTGGAATATGTTTTATGCTACATATGCCATGTAACATATCTCTGTAAAGGTTATGATCTACTGAATCTATTCACCTATGTGTATGCATGGATCAGTTTTGAATGTGAAGTTATGAATATTGGCTGTGTACTGGTTTGATTTTAAGTAGCCTTAGTAAGGCATTTGGGCAGCTTCTTTAGAAAGGAATTTGCAAGTTAAGTGCTCAGTCAAGAAACACTTAATGGACAATGGATCTTGGAAGGCTCCAATCCACATAAGAAGTCTACTTGAGGACTTTCAAGGTAGCATGTGAACCATGGCTGCTACCTGGAAGTTCTGAGTCATGCATGGACATGTGACTTGCCCATGTGACTCCAAAACTCCATCTTGTAGCTGGGATTCTACACAGGGGGAGGGAGGGGTGTCCATCCACAAGAAAAAGTCTATTTAAATCCCTCAGACACCCCTCCATTTTGTCTTCAGCTGGCTCAAGAGATAGCCTCTCCATCCCGAAAGATACCTGAAAGAAACTGGAACAAAGGACAGTAACTACAGGGGTGTGAGTGATTGCTGGACCCAGACTAGAAGGAGGCTAGTCTGTAAAAGAAGCTTACTGGAACATTTCTGAGGGTGAGGTTTCATCTGTAATCACTTGCTTACTGTATTAGGCATAGGCTTGCGTGTTTTATTTTATTTTGCTTGGTAATACAAGTTACATTGTCCATTATTTCTTTATCAGCACTAATATGCATGCAACTCTCAGACATTTCTATTTAAACACACGGAATTAGATAAAACAATAAAACAAAGTTTATTGACTACAAAGATACATTTTAAGTGAGTGCAAATAAGGAGGCATAGAAGTCTGACATGGTTACAAGAAAAATAAAGTTAGAATGCAACTTGTGCCTAAGTTAACAAATGATGTGAAATTCAAAGCAAAAGTTTCCTCACCACATGCTTTCAGCCGTCTTACTGACTAAACTTCTTAGGTCAGGACCCCTCCCCTAGTCCAAGGGCTGCTTCCCTTATCCCTTCAGATGCAGTGAATCAAAGGGAAAAGAGAGAGAGAGAGGGGTGCCTTAGGATGTCTACCCCTTCTTTTTATAGTCCTATCCCCCCTTTGAGAAACATTTCTACCTGGTTACCAGAAGACGAAATGTCCATGTAGAAGGATGTTCCCTTCTGCTTTTTCCTCACCTTTTTGGGCTTCCTTTGTTTCCCTTCCTGCTTGATGGCTCGGGTTACTGTTTAGATACAAAATTAAGCAGAGCACACATTTCTTTGTTTAAGACAGACCAGTTTGCCAGCCTCAGTTTGGAACATGTATTAATAACATAATTCAGTGTAATCTTATAACTTCACATACATCATCAGAAAACATTGTATTAATATTTGTGATGAGAGCATGACTATTTCTAGTTGACTTGTAGATTTATTTAGCATCTTAAAGCTGAGCTCTGTGTGCAGATAATAGGCGTGCAAGAGGGATAGTTTTGTGAACTACAGAAGTCCGTAGCATGCTGTGGCATCCTCCTGAGCTCCTCTGGTCATCATGTGGTCTCCATCAGCAAAATAAGTGAACCTATCCTTCCTACTTTGGGGAGTAACCTAGCAAGGGAAGGACAAAGCATACCATGGTGATTGGCATGCTATACATAGCTAGAGGTTTTACATTCCACCTATGGGGTTGAGACAATTAGGTGATTATGAAACCAGGAATGACTGAGAAGATATCAGCTACAGCTGCAAACAATTGGTACATTTCACCTGTATCTAACTTTCTGTTCCTTTGATTCCAAATTTGTTGCTAAGGCTGGTGGAAAATTTTTCTTGAGAAGTTTTTTTGATGGGAAATTGGATTTTACATTCAACTATTTTTTCCATGAAATTATTTTTCCTCTGGAAATTATCAGCTTTCCATTAAAATACCAAACTCCCCTCCTCCCTAAACCATGGTTGTGGGACTCTGGTGAAATTCTAGGACAGTACAGCAAGAGGAGAGACCACCATGCATCATGGGGGGGGGGGTGTAGTTCAGCCTGGGAGCCTGGCCCATGGAAGAGATTGGTGGTGTGTGGTATCTGAGGTACCCCCGTGAGTCGAAATATTAAGTTTTTACCAAAAAAATTTCGGTCTCCATACAAAAAATAACCCTTTGTGGATCAGCTCTACCCAGTACCCAACTTGCACAGCAGGATGAAATATACCCCTAACATCATACGCTGTAGAAATTGCATCATTTAATAACACAGTAAGAAAGAGTAGGTCAAATTAATCCCCAGGGCACAAAATACACCGAGGTAGCTTTGGTTCACTGAACACATTTGTTAGATGTTATGGCTCTCTGAGCTCAGGTATTCCCAGTTGCTTCAGGAATCATGTCCCATAGATCACACATCTCAGTATAAAATTTCCTGAATTCTCCAAACTGGCAGTTTCTATTGATGGGGAAATGCCACCACGTCGCTCTCTCTCTTCTCAGCAGGTACGTGCGATTGTCAGGAATTACAGTCACACACACACACGCAGACACCATGGGGATCAGCAGGTTTTGAATTCAAGACCTAAAGCACTGAGAGTCTCAGCCCCAACTCCTACCGCTTCAGCTAAAGGAGTGACCTCCTTGCTTGGAAAAAATAGGCGATTACATAGTCACTGAAGCCAATGCTTTCCATTATGTCTCTAGGTTTTCATACAGGCTACAGTAAAGGCTAAAAAGCTTAATTAGCACAATAAGCAACTTTACCCCGACCCGACATGCCAAGCCACAGAGCTCCCCTTGCCCAAAGAGGGTAGGAAGATTGAGACTCCTTTAGTATCACCCCTTTTTGAGCATATAAATAATCTCTTCAGACTGAAACAATTTTCACCCTGATTCTCTTACAGCAGAGCCACAAGTCACTACTTGCTGCTCAGATACGTGAACAGGAGTTTTCGTCTGTGGGGCATGATTAACCTGTGTGTCATTGTATTTACGCAGTGTGTATTTTATCGAAAACCTGGAATGACCAGTCGTGAACGTCTGGCTCTGTGGACTAAGCCCTTCCCTGAGCAGGTACTGATGTCCATTGAGAAACTGATCTCCATTTATCTTCACTTACTTCATTACAAAGAAGGGACAGGTTTTCCGCACCATCCACCTGCCCACATCTCTGTAGCTGTCTGAGCTCTGTTCACAGGAGATGGAAAAGGGAAATCACTCAGAGGTGACTGAGTTCATTCTCTCAGGACTGACAGATCGTCCGGAGCTGCAGGTCCCCCTGTTTGTGCTGTTCCTACTGATTTATGGTATCACTCTGGTGGGGAATGGGGGGATGATCTTGTTAGTCACGATTGATCCCCAACTCCACATCCCCATGTACTTTTTCCTCAGGAATTTGTCTTTCTGTGACCTCTGCTTTTCCTCAATAATTTTCCCTAAAATGCTTCTGAATTTCTTCGCTGAGAGGAAAAGTATTTCTTACACTGCCTGCGCTGTGCAACTGTATCTCTGTATTGTTTTTACAGATGTTGAGTGCCTGTTGCTGGCTGTGATGGCGTATGACCGTTATGTGGCCATCTGTAACCCGCTGCTCTATACGGTCACCATGTCCAGGCAGTTTTGTAAAGTGCTGGTGGCTGGGGTATATGCTGTGGGGTTGGTGGATTCAATGATACACACATGGCTTACATTTCGGCTGTCATTCTGCAGCTCCAACATCATCAATCATTTCTTCTGTGACATCCCCCCACTGCTGGCAATCTCCTGTTCTGACACCCGCATCAATCAGATTGTGATCTTTGCTTTCACCTGCTGCATTCAGGTGATCAGCTTTGTGCCTGTCCTCCTCTCCTATGTCTATATCATCTCCACCATCCTGCAGATCCGCTCTGCCAAGGGCCAGCACAAAGCCTTCTCCACCTGCTCTTTCCACTTGACCTCTGTGGTCCTGTTTTATGGCATCCCACTTTTCATGTATTTACGTCCCCCCTCCAGCTATTCCATGGACATAGACATAGTGGCTTCAGCGTTTTACACGCTGGTGATGCCCATGTTGAACCCCCTCATCTACAGCCTGAGGAACACGGAGGTGAAGAACGCCCTGAGGAAAGCAATGAATAAACTCCTAACCAATTCTTGAAGCAGTTATACCCATTACATGTTTAGTGATGGGGAGTGGAAACAGGTGAATTCAATTTCCATCCCATTGCAATGTAATTTCGCAGAGCCCATGGTAGTATTGCTCATGTTTATATTGTTATTATTATTAATTTGTTTGTATTGCAACAAGGTCTGCAGGCCCCAACTGAGATCAGTGCAGAGAACATGGGAAGGATCACAGGGACAGAGAGAGAGAGAGAATGATTCTAGAGACTGGTAGCTAGGTGCACCAACCTAGAGGGTGAGATGCTCAACTTCACGTCTGTGTTCCAATGGTTATTTAGTTAGTTAACCACAGTAGAAGAACTTTGAAAGGAGAGATTGAGAGCAACCCAGACTGGAATAGCACAGCACCCAGGGGCTGGGATGCTTTCTGGAAATGCAGGAAACCCAAGTGCAGAGTGTGACCATTTTCGTCACAGACACCCCCATTGGGACTGTCACCTGATGTGCTGAAATTACCTCTGAGCCCATTTTCCCTGCCAGCCTGGGCTTCCAGAACCCTGCCTTGTTGAGCCAGACACGCTAGCCTGCTGCAAGACAGTCCCAGCCTCTGGGTCACGCCCCCAAAGTTGCAGCTCTAGATTGAAACCAGCTCAGCAGGAGACCTGTGTCCACCACGCAGAAACCCAGTTCCCAATGGGATCTAAACCCCAAATAAAGTAATTTTACTCTGTATGAAGCTTATCCTGGGTAAAATGATAAATGTTCACCCTCTATATCACGGATAGAGAAATATTCAGAGCTTTTTGCCCCCCCAGGTAACAATTATTTATGCTGCGTTTACAAATCAACAAAAGTCATTATATTAAGTATAAAAGTAGGATTTAAGTAGGATCAGACAGAACAAAGTAAGTCACCAAGCAAAATAAAACAAAACATGCAAGTCTAAGCTTAATACACTCAGAAATCAACTGCAAATGTTAACTTCTCACCCTGGTGGTAACTTCAGGTAAAATCTTTCTCAGGTCAGATGCCTTTTCTGACCTGGGTCCAGCCTGTTCTCACCCACCCCTGTGGTTACAGTCCTTTTGTTTCCAGGTGCTTGCAGGTATCTGTGTGGTGGGGG
This sequence comes from Chrysemys picta bellii, assembly GCF_011386835.1. Lineage (NCBI taxonomy): Eukaryota > Metazoa > Chordata > Testudines > Emydidae > Chrysemys > Chrysemys picta. Next base: position 4,995,035 of record NC_088794.1, read on the forward strand.
AGGCCGTCTCTTACGGCAGCTGAAGACACTCATTCTTTGCTTCCCAACTTGATATAGAACTTCCCTAAGGTGGAATTTTTTTGGAATTCCACCCCTGTCTGGAAAAGTACAAGCTTCAAGATGGATTTCAGTATCAGGTGACATGGTTACATGTCACTGTAAGAGTCCAGTCTCCATTCTTCCTGGGTTGGCCCACACATAGGCAGGAAGGCTTGCAGGTAAACAGCCATTCACAGTTCAGTGATTCTGAAGCATCTTTAATGGCCTCCACTTAATATGTCTGCATCAGTAATCCAAGTTTTTATCTTATTCTCCTAACTCCAGATATTGAAATAATCCATGTAAACAAATACGATGAACACACTTAGTAGATTATGATTTTTATAATGATATGTTACATGGGGCACTTAGCATAAAGCATATTCCAGTTATGTCCTATTCAGAAGCATATTTTCATAAGCATATGGAGTGCAGTGTCACACACAGCTTTGCCCAGCACTGGACAGAAGGGGGAACTGAGCCTGGATCTCCCACCTCACAGGTGAATACCCCAACTATTGGGCTAAAAATTACAACGGGACAGACCACCACCGCCTCCTATGGTGGTTGCGTTGCGACCGGCACCTAAATCCTCCCCCCGCACACACACATTGTTTTGGATTAAAGCTATTAGGAGTATTTGTAACACATTTGTGAATAGTTTCAGGTCAATCCAAACGGTATTGTTTTTGACAAATTATTAGCCCAGAAGAAATTCACACATTTCTAGACACCTTTGTGTCCCAAAACTGGGAAATTTTTTAAAGAGACTTTTGAAGAGGTGACATACAAATAAAGTGGAATACATTCGCCTCAGTTTTGTATCATTTTAAAATGTCCTCACGGGAGAGACAGCGATACAGACTGGCTGATGCTCTGGACCTCTGTGTTTTATTTTCAACACACGGTAACGACATTACCTGAATGTGCTGTGCACACCTGTTGTCCTGGGAACAAAGATGCTCCAGGGAGCAAATCTCAAAGTCATCAACGCCAAATTTAGCCTGTGCCACCTAAGGAAGCAGCTACAGAGGTATTAAGGGTAATGTTGGTGTGGTCAGCAAACAGGGAAAGATTCGACTCTGATTTTATGGTTCTGATTTTAGGGTTCTGAGCAGATGCTGCTTCTGTCCTCAACTCATTGTAAGTGAAGGGAGGAAAAACAAAGAGGTGTCACCAAGTCATGGGTAAACAAGTCAGTTTCAGAGAATTTCGGCCTTTAATTGAAATGACAGTGAGCCATTCATGGGAGGGCAAGGAAGGAATTATCCTGAGTGAGAAATTTCAACTGTTCTCAAGATGTTTACCTATCAAAAGAAGGAAAGAGCTTTACCAAGGGAGGGAGAAGAGTGATGGAAAAGGAGAGAAAAATAGTTTTAAGAGGAAGGGGGAAAACTCCCCCATCGATTCAGGGAATGTCTATGCTAAGACCATTACATTAACATTAGCTATTGTGTGTAGATGCTTTCCACATTGATGGAAGGGTTTTTCCTTCGATGTAGTTAATCTACGTCTCCAAGAGACAGTAGCTAGGTCAATGGAAGAATTACAATGAAGCTCATTACAAGCTAACTGCCTCACACAGGGTGTGAAAAGTCCCCCCTCACACCCCCGTACGGCTTTGCTCTGTTGATCTATTGTTTAAGCATAAACCAGGCCTCAGAGAAGCTGCCAATGGAATAGACCAATTGGAAAATCCAGTCCTGTCTCCCTGCCAGGGCAGCAGAGTCCTCTTCGGTTCCTTTTGTTCAGGCTAGTTGGAAATATTCCAGCTGTCCCAGCTTCCCAGTAGAGATTATTCTGCATTCTGATTGAGCTCTATATGAGGCTGTGTGTGTCTGTTTGGTGTGCAGTCGGCACTGTGTGTGTTGTGTGTAGTGGGCACTGTGTGTGTGTGCATTTGGTGTGCATTGTGCACTCTGTGTGTGCATGTGGTGGGGGGTACAGTGGAGCTGAATGTCAAGTCTAGGCAGGTGTGTGTCCCTTGCCCTGCTCCTTGTGAGATCATAGAATCATAGGACTGGAGGGGACCTCGAGAAGTCATCTAGTCCAGTCCCCTGCACTCATGGCAGGACTAAGTATTATCTAGACCATCCCTGACAGCGGTTTGTTTGTCCAACCTGCTCTTAAAAATCTCCAATGATGGAGATTTCACAGCCTCCCTAGGCAATTTATTCCAGTGCTTAACTGCCCTGACAGTTAGGAAGTTTTTCCTAATGTCCAACCTAAACTGCCCTTGCTACAATTGAAGTCCATCGGTTCTTGTCCTATCCTCCTCCCAACAAACTTTGTTTTATAGTTATATTCCCAAACTCTGTGTGACAGCTTGGATCCCAGAAACCCCTTTGGCATTGCCACCCGATGTGCTGAGACTACCTCTGAGCCTGTTTTCCCTGCTTGGGACTTCAGTACCTTCCCTTTTTGTGAGCCAGACACGCTAGCCTGCTGCAAACACAGACCCAGGTCTGAAACGTGTCCCCCACAAGCTGCAGGCTTCACTGAAAACAGCTTAAGAAGTGCTCCTGTCCCCAGCACTCAGATGCCCAGCTCCCAATGGGATCCAAACCTCTAATAAATACATTTTACTCTGTATAAAGGTTATACTGTTTAAACTCATAAATTGTTCGCCCTCTATAACACTGATAGAGAGAGATGCATAGCTGTTTGCTCCCCCAGGTATTAATACATAGTCCGTGTTAATTAATAAGTAAGAAGTGATTTTGTTAAATACAAAGGTAGGATTTAAGTGGTTCGAAGTAATGAAATACAGAATAAAGTAAATTACCCAACAAAATAAAATAAAACACGCAAGTCTAAGCCTAACACAGTAAAAACTAAATGCAGGTAAATCTCATCCTCAGAGATATTCCAATAAGCCTCTTTTATGGACTAGACTTCCTCCTAGTCTGGGTCCAGCAATCACTCACACCCCTGTAGTTACTGTCCTTATTTCATGTTTCTTTCAGGCATCTCCTTGGGGTGCCAGCTGAAGACAAAATGGAGGGGTTTCCTAGGGGCTTATATAGTCTCTCTCTTGTGGATGGAAACCCCTTCCATCTCCTATGCAGAATCCAGCTCCAAGATGGAGTTTTGGAGTCACATGGGTAAGTCACATGTCCATGCATGACTCAGTTCCTTACAGACCGACACCACGTTCCCTGGAAAGCTCAGAAGTGGATTGGCGTCTCTCAAAGTTCATTGTTAGCTTAAGTGTTTCTTGACTGGGCAGTTACTGAGAATAGTCTTTTCTCAAGAATCTGACCAACTGCTTCACTGAGGCTACTTAAAATCAAACAAGTACACAGACAATATTCATAACTTTAAATGGAAAAATGATATATGCAACCAAATAGGAAGAATATATCCAGTAGATCGTAACCTTTGCAGAGATCTGTTACATGGCCTATCTGACATAAAACATATTCCAGTTATGTCATATTTACAGTCATACGCATATTTCTATAAAGCATTATGGGTTGCAACATTACACTCGGTTTCATGGACTATAAGTTATAGGAAATAAGTAAAATTAACAAAAGAATTGGGAGGGAGCTGGCATGCTCAGAGTTTTTTTGTAGCAGCATCTGCAGAAATGTTGCAGAGATCTTCAATATTGATAACCTCCTTTTTGCAGCCTACCCTGACCTTGGCGTTTTCACTTAGAACTGCACCAAGCACCTCCGGGTCAGAGGAGGCACAGAAGTCAGGAGAAGGAGTTATGAGCATGACTCCTAGAGGAAGTAGGGGCATAGTGTTTCCTGGGTAGAGACCTGGAGTGACAGACTTGGGAGTTTCTGAATAAGGAGATTGCTGGCTGTTGGTTGTTTCTACTGGTGTTCAGGGAAGCAGGACTTTGCGTAAATTCTTTGTAACCCCTCCCCCACAGATTATACCAAAGAATGTAGCTGACTTGTATCATCAATTTTTCCTGTTAATACAATCAACCCTGCAGTGCCTCACAGCTTGGCACCATTTAGGAGAAGGGGGCACCCACATGCCCCAGAGCACTGATAATACCAGCCAAGCCTGCACACCCATGGGGGATAATTTCTGCTACCATAGTGAAGAAGAGAAGAGTCATCATTGGGCCTGCTAGGATCTATCTGGGGGGAGGTGATGATCACAATGTCCTTGTGCATCTGCAGCCATGGATCAGTGCATGGGCCCATCCCTGAGGGGACCTCACCCTTTCATGTCAATCAAATACTACAGCCCATCAGCACCACACCTTTGATGTTCCTGGGATATTTTCTAGGTTGGTGGCTGTGACATACCAGGGTCCAACCCAGGTTAATCAGCAGCTGTGTCACATCTGCCTGCAACCTTGCAATGCCTTGCTGAAGTGGCTTCCACCTGGGGCACTCACAAACAACCGTCTAGCAGGCAAATCACACCCTGAGCATGTTTGTAACTGCAGCCTGGCCAGGAATAGCTGAGTTACACTCAGGCTCTCACCACCCTTGGTTATACTGCAGGGTGACCCCAACACACTCCCCAGTCTTCGATTTCCCTCCAGAAATGTACGTCCTGTGCTGCCCAGTCCTCTCCTGGACAATACAAGTTACATTGTCCGTTATTTCTTTAGTAGCACTAATATCCATGCAACTTAGCTTCTCAGACACTTCTGTTTTAACACACTGGATTAGATTAATTGACTACAAATATAGATTTTAAGTGAATACAAATAAGGAGGTATAGAAGTCAGACATAGTTACAAGAAAAATAAAGCTACAATGCAACTTGTGCCTAAGTTAACAAATGATGTGAAATTCAAAGCAAAAGTTTCCTCACCACATGCTTTCAGCCGTCTTACTGACCAAACTACTTAGGTCAGGACCCCTCCCCGAGTCCAAGGGCTGCTTCCTTTATCCCTTCAGATGCAGAGAGAGAGAGAGAGAGAGAGAGAGAGATAAAGAGATGCCTTGGGATGTCTGCCCCCCTTTTTTTATAGTCCTATCCCCCCTTTGAGAAACATTTCCACCTGGTTACCAGAAGACAAAATGTCTATGTAGAAGGATGTTCCCTGCTGCTTTTTCCTAACCTTTTTGGGCTTCCTTTGTTTCCCTTCCTTCTTGATAACTCTGGTTACTGTTTAGATACAAAATTAAGCAGAGCACACATTTCTTCATTTAAGACAGACCAGTTTGCCAGCCTGAGTTTGGAACACGTAGTAATAACCTGATACATTGTAATCTTATAACGTCTCATACATTAGCTCCTCACTTAACATTGTAGTTATATTCCTGAAAAATGCGACTTTAAGTGAAACGATGTTAAGCGAATCCAATTTCCCCATAAGAATTAATGTAAATGGCAGGGGTTAGGTTCCAGGGAATTTTCCCCTACTGTGCAAGCACCAGGTGTCGGGGGCTTAGCCCTCGGCCCACCCACTCCACCCCTTCCCCCAATACCCCACCCTTAAGCCGCCTTTTCAGCTCCCACCTCCTCCCCCTTTACGCCGCACACTGCATCCTCGCTCCTCCCCCTCCCTCCACTGACTCCTGAATGCCACAAACTAGCTGATAGTCATGGGCCAAAGGTGGAGGGAGCAGGGGGAAGATGCTGATCTATGCAGTCTGCTGGCGGGAGGCACTGCAGGGGCGTAGGGGAGCTGATAGGGGGGCTGCCAGCTGTGGACAAAACAGGCAGCCAAACAACGTTATAGCGGAGCATTGCACAACTTTAAACGAGGAGGTTCTGCAATGGAGCAGCGACGTAAGATTGAAACAACGTTAAGCAAGAGGACATTAAGTGGAGAGTTACTGTACATTATCAAAAATATTGTAATAATATTTACAATCAGAGCATGACTATTTCTAGTTGACTCATAGCTTTATTTAGCATCTTAAAGCTGAGCTCTGTGTGCAGATAATAGGCATGCAAGAGGGATAGTTTGTGAACTGCAAAAGTCCGTAGCATGCTGTGGCGTCCTCCTGAGCTCCTCTGGTTATCATGTGGTCGCCATCAGCAAAATAAGTGAACCTATCCTTCCTACTTTGGGGAGTAACCTAGCAAGGGAAGGACATAGGATACCATGATGATTGGCGTGCTATAAATAGCTAGATAATCTGGGATACTCTTACATGTCTTACAGGTTTTACATTCCACCTATTGCGGCCAGGACAATAAGGTGATTCTGAAACCAGGAATGACTGAGAAGATATCAGCTACAGCTGCATACAATTAATACGTTTCACATTTATCTAACTTTCTGTTCCTTTGATTCCAAATTTATTGCTAAGAGTTTTTGAAAATTTTTCTTGAGAAGATTTTTTGATGGAAAATTGGATTTTCCATTCAACTATTTTTTTCCTTGAAATTCTCTTTTCCCTGGGAATTATCAGCTTTCCATCAAAATACCAAACTCCCCTCCTCGCTAAACCATGGTTGTGGGACTCTGGTGATGTTCCAGGGCAGTTCAGCAGGAGGAGAGACCATCATGCATCATGAGGGATGTAGTCCAGCCTGGGAGCCTGGAATATGGAAGAGATTAGTGGTGTGTGGTATCTGATACACCTATGTGGTATTTCCGAACTGAAATATTATGTTTTTAGCAAAAAGATTTCGGTGTCCACAAACAAACCCCCTCTGTGGATCAGCTCTACACAATACCCGGCTTGCACTGAAAACAGCACGATGAAATATACCTCTAGCTTCATACTCTGTAACTCTGGTAGAAATTGCATCATTTAATAACACAGTAGAAAAGAGTAGGCCAAATTAATCCCCTGGGAATGAGTTAAACCAAGGGTGTCTTTTGTTCACAGAATGCATTAATTAGGTGTTATGGCTCTCTGAGCTCAGGTATTCCCAGTTGCTCCAGGAATCATGTCCCATAGATGACACATCTCAGTATAAAACTTCCTGAATGCTCCAAACTGGCAGTTTCTGTCAATGGGGAATCATCACCACATCTCTCTCCCTCTTCTCAGCAGGTACGTGCGATTGTCCTGAATTACAGTCACACACACGCAGACCCCATGGGGATCAGCAGGTATTGAATTCAAGACCTCCAGCACTAAAAGCCTCAGCGCCAACTCCTACCCCTTCAGCTAAAGGAGCGACCTCCTGGGTTGGAAAAAATAGGCAATTACATAGTCACCGAAGTCAGCGCTTTCCACTATATCTCTGGGTTTTCATACAGGCTAAATTAAATGCCAAAAAGCTTAATTTACACTGTAAGCAACTTTACCCCAACCCGACATGCCAAGCGACTGAGTTCACCTTTCCCAAAGAGGGTAGAAAGATTGACACTCCTTTACTCTCACCCCTTCTTTAGCTAACAAATAATCTCTTCAGACTGAGACAGTTTTCACACTGATTCTCTAAGAGCAGAGCCACAAGTGACTGTTTGCTGCTTGGATTAGTGCATAGGAGTGTTTGTCTGTAGGGCATGATTAACCTGTGTGTCACTTTATTTATGCAGCGTGTATTTTATTGAACAACTAAAATGACCAGCTGTGAACATCTGGATCTGTAGATTAAGCCCTTCCCTGAGCGGGTACTGATGTCCATTCAGAAACTGATCTCTGTTTATCTTCACTTACTTCATTACAGAGAAGGGAGAGGTTTTCCGCACCATCCAACTGCCCACATATCTGTAGCTGCCTGATTTCTGTTCAGAGGAGATGGAAAAGGGAAATCACTCGGCGGCGACTGAGTTCATTCTCTCAGGACTGACAGATCGTCCAGAGCTGCAGGTTCCCCTGTTTGTGCTGTTCCTACTGATTTATGGTATCACCCTGGTGGGGAATGGGGGGATGATCTTGTTAATCAAGATTGATCCCCGACTCCACACCCCCATGTACTTTTTCCTCAGTAATTTGTCTTTCTGTGACCTCTGTTATTCCTCGATAATTTCCCCTAAGATGCTTCTGAATTTCTTATCCCAGAGGAAAAGCATTTCTTACACTGCCTGCGTTGTGCAAATGTATCTCTTTTACGCTTTTTCAGATTTTGAGTGCCTCTTGCTGGCTGTGATGGCGTATGACCGTTATGTGGCCATCTGTAACCCACTGCTCTATACGGTCACCATGTCCAGGCAGCTTTGTAAACAGCTAGTTGCTGGGGTGTACGCTGTGGGGTTGGTGGATTCAATGATATACGCGTGTTTTACATTTCGGCTGTCATTCTGCAGCTCCAACATCATCAATCATTTCTTTTGTGACATCCCCCCACTGTTGGCGCTCTCCTGTTCTGACACCCGCATCAATGAGATTGTGATGTTTATTTTAGCGTGCTGCATTATAGTGAGCAGCCTTGTGACTGTCCTCCTCTCCTATGTCTATATCACCTCCACCATACTGAAGATCCGCTCTGCCGAGGGCCGGCGCAAAGCCTTCTCCACCTGCTCTTTCCACTTGACTGCAGTGGTCCTGCTCTTTGGCACCCTCCTCTTCATGTATTTACGTCCCACCTCCAGCTATTCCATGGACACGGACAAAGTGGCCTCAGTGATTTACACACTGGTGATCCCCATGTTAAACCCCCTCATCTACAGCCTGAGGAACACGGAGGTGAAGGACGCCTTGAGGAAAGCAATGAATAAACTCCTAACCAATTCTTGAAGCTGTTAAACTCAGTACTGGTTTAGTGATGTGGAGTGGAAACAGGTGAATTCAATTCCCAGCCCATTGCAATGTAATTTTGCAGCGCCAATGGTAGTATTGTTCATTATTATATTGTTATTATTATTAATTTGTTTGTATTCCAACAAGGTCTGCAGGCCCCAAGTGAGAGCAGTGTACAAATCACGGGAAGAATCACAGGTCCAGAAAGAGAGAATGATTTTATAAGCTGGTGGCTAGGGGCACCACCTAGAGGGTGAGATGCTCAACTTCACGTCTCTGTTCCAATTGTTATTGAATTAGTTATCCACAGTAGAACAACTTTTAAAGGAGAGATTGAGAGAAACCCAGACTGGAATAGCACATCATTCAGGGGCATATCCATGTGCATAGTGTGACAGGTTTGGTCACAGAAACCCCTATTGGGACTGTCACCTGATGTGCTGAAATTACCTCTGATCCTGTTTTCCCTGCCAGCCTGGGTCTCCAGAACCCTGCCTTGTTGAGCCAGACATGCTAGCCTGCTGCAGCACAGCCAAAGGGTCTGGGCCACACCCCCAAAACTGCAGAATTAAACTGAGACCAGCTCAGCAGGATACCTGTCTCCAGCATGCAGACACATAGCTCCCAATGGGATCTAAACCCCAATAAATCCATTTTACTCTGTATAAAGCTTATATAGAGTAAAATGATAATTTTTCACCCTCTATATCACTGCAAGGGAGATATGCACAAATGTTTGCCCCCCCCCGTTACAATTACTTACACTGAGTTTATAAATGAACAAAAGTGATTTTATTAAGTATAAAAAGTAGGATTTAAGTGGTTTTAAGTAGTAACAGACAGAACAAAGTAAGACACAAAGCAAAATAAAACAGAACATGCAAGGCTAAGCTTAATACACCCAGAAATCAGTTACAAATGTTAACTTCTCACTCCAGTTATTACTTCAGGTAAAATCCTTCTCAGGTCCGATGCCTTTTCTGACCTGGGTCCAGCCTGTTCTCACCCACCTCCTTGGTTACAGTTCTTTTGTTTCCAGGTGCTTGCAGGTATGTTTGTGGGGTGGGGAAGCTGTCACTTCAGCCAGCTGAAGACACTCATTGTTTGCCTTCCCCACTCTAAATAGAACATCCCTTTGTTTGGAATTCCACCCCCCTCTGGAAAAGTACCAGCTTCAAGATGGATTTCAGTATCAGGTGACATGGTTACATGTCACTGTAAGATACCATTGTGACGTTGCACCTCATAAGGCTTTATGGAAATATGCTTATGAATGTAAATATGACATGACTGGAATATGTTTTATGCTAGATATGCCATGTAACATATGTCAGGAAAGGTTATGTTCTACTGAATACATTCCTCCTATTTGCATGAATGTATCATTTTTTTATTCAAAGTTATGAATATTTGCTATGTACTTGTTTAATTTTAAATACCCTCAGTGAAGGAGTTGGTCAGCTTCCTGAGAAAAAACTATTCTCAGTAAGTGCCCCATCAAGAACCACTTAAGCCAATAATAAACTTGGGGATGCCAATCCGCATCTGAGCTTTCTCAGGAATGTGGCTTGGGTGGTAAGGAACTCTTGCATGGACATGTGACTCCAAAACTCCATTTTGTAGCTGGGATTCTATGCAGGGACAGGGAGGGGTGTCCACCCCAAAGGATACCTTAAAGAAACTGGAACAAAGGATAGTAACCACAGGGGGTGTGAGTGACTGCTGGACTCAGACTAGAAGGAGACTAGCCTGTAAAAGAAAGCTTACTAGAACACCACTGAGGGTGAGGTTTTATCTGTATTCAGTTTTCTTACTGTATTAGGCATAGACTTGCATGTTCTATTTTATTTTGCTTGGTAATTCACTTTGTTCTGTCTGTTACTACTTGGAACCACTTAAATCCTACTTTCTGTATTTAATAAAAATCACTTTTTACTTATTATTTAACCCAGAGGATGTATTAATACCGGGGGGGGGGGCAAACAGCTGTGTATATCTATCTATAAGTGTTATAGATGGTGACCAATTCAAGAGTTTACCAGGGTAAAACGGATTTATTTGGGTTTTGGACCCCATTAGGAGTTGGGCATCTGAGGGCAGGTCTTCACCACAGGGGGGGGGGTCGATTTAAGATACGCAAATTCAGCTACGCGAATAGTGTAGCTGAATTCGACATATTGGAGCCGACTTACCCCGCTGTAAGGACGGCGGGAAAATCGACCTCCGCGGTTTCCTGTCGACGGCGCTTACTCCCACCTCCGCTGGTGGAGTAAGAGCCTCAATTCAGGGATCGATTGTCGTGTCCCGACGAGACGCGATAATTCGATCCCCGAGATGTCGATTTCTACCCGCCGATTCAGGCGGGTAGTGTAGACCTAGCCTGAGTGTGAGAGACAAGAACAGTTTTTAAGCTGCTTTCAGTTAAGCCTTCAGCTTGTGGGGGACGTGGTTCAGACCTGGGTCTGTGTTTGCAGTCGGCAAGTGTGTCTGGCACAACCAGGCAGGGTTCTGGAGTCCCAAATTGGCAGCTAAAGCAGGGGCAGAAGTAGTCTTGGCACATCAGTTGGCAGCTCCAAGGGGGTTTCTGTGATCCAACCAGTCATATTCTTCCTGGATTGGCCCACAGGTACAAAGGAAGGCTTGCAGGTTAACAGAGCCATTTGCAGTTCATTGATTCTGAAACACCCTTAATGGCCTCCACTTAATATGTCTACATCAGTGATACAAATTTATATCTTATTCTCCTAACTCCAGACATAGAACTAATACATGTAAAGAAATGGGATGAACACACTTAGTAGACTATAACCTTTATAATGGTATGTTACATGGGGCACTTAGCATAAAGCATATTTCAGTTATGTCCTATTCAGAAACATATTTTCATAAAGCATATGGAGTGCAATGTCACACATAGCTTTGCCCAGCACTGGACAGAAGGGGGAATTGAACCTGGCGCTCTTACCTCACAGGTGAACACCCCAACTATTGGGCTAAAAATTACAAGGGGAAGGACCCCTGGCACCTGAATCCTCCCGCCGCACACACACATTGTTCTGGGACAAAGCTATTAGGAGTATTTGTAACACATTTGTGAATAGTTTCAAGTCAATCCAAACGGTATTGTTTTTGACAATAAATTATTAGTCCAGAAGAAATAGACACCTTTTCGTCGCAGCACTGGGAAATTACTTAAAGAGACATTTGGGGAGAAGACCAACAAATAAAGTGGAATACATTCACCTCTGTTTTGTATCATATTAAAATTCCTCAAGTGAGAGACAGCGATCCAGGCCAGCTGATTCTCTGGCCCTCGGTGTTCCATTTCCACAAGGAGAGACACAGTACTAACATTAATTGCATGTGCTGTGCACACCTGTTGTCCTGGGAGCAAAGATGCTCCAGAGAGTAAATCTCAAAGTCATCACAGCCAAATTTACTTCTGCCACCCAAGGAAGCAGCTACAGAGGTATTAACGTTAACATTGGTGGGGTTAGCAAACAGGGAAAGATTCGACTGTATGTCTGATTTTAGGGTTCTGAGCAGGTACTGCTTCCGTCCTCAACTCATTGTAAGTGAAGGAAGGAAAAACAAAGAGGTACCACCAAGTCATGGGCAAACAAGTCAGTTTCAGAGCTTTTTGGCCTTTATTTAAAATGACAGTGAGCCATTCATGGGAGGGGAAGGAAGGCATTATCCTGAGAGGAGAAATTTCAACTTTTCTGAACATATTTACCTATCAAAAGAAGGAAAGAGCTTTACCAAGGGAGGGAGAAGAGTAACTAGAAAAGGAGAGAAAAATAGTTTTATTAGGAAGGGGGGAAACTCTCCCATCGATTCAGGGAATGTCTATACTAATGCCATTACATTGACTCAGCTATGGTGTGCAGCAGCTTTCCACATTGATGGAAGGGTTTTTCCTTCGATGTAGTTAATCCATGTCTCCGAGAGGCAGTAGCTAGGGCAATGAAAGAATTACACTGAGGGTCGGTAGAAGCTAACTGCATTGCACAGATTCTGAAACGTTTCCCTGCCCGGTGTCCCTTAGTTTCCCCTTCCACACAGCAGCCTATAAATTATAGGAAATAAATAAAATTAAGAAAAGAATCGGGAGGGAGCTGGCATGCTCAGAGATATTTTGTAGCAGCATCTGCAGAGATGCCGCAGAGATCTTCTGTGTTAACCACCAGTTTGGGGAATATCCTCCTTTTTGCAGCCTGCCCTGACCTTGGCATTTTCACTGAGGACTGCCCCAGGCACCTCCGGGTTACAGTAGGCAGGGAAGCCAGGAGAAGCTGTTACGAGCATGACTCCTAGAGGAAGTAGGGGCATAGTGTTTCCTGGGCACTGACCTGGAATGACAGTCATGGGAGTTTCTGAATACAGAGATTGCTGGCTGTTGGTTGTTTCTACTGGTGTTCAAGGAATCAGGACTTTGTCTCCATTCTTTGAAAACCCTCCCCCACAGATTATACCAAAGAATATAGCTGACTTGTATCATCAATTATCCTCCTAATACAATCAACCCTGCAATGCCTCACAGCTTGGCACCACTTAGGAGAAGGGGGCACCAACATGCCCTGGAGCACTGATGATACCAGCCAAGCCTGCACACCCATGGGGGATAATTTCTGCTACCACAGTGTCAAAGTTAGACTCAGGACTCACAGTTTGTCAGACCACTCTGTTTTATTAGCACAGCGCTCTGCTAATAACACCCAGATAATGTGAGCACCATCCAAGACCCACACTACCTTATTTTATACAGATAAAAAGGGTGTGAACTTAACAAGAGGACAAAGAAAGCAGAACTGGCAAGTTTACCTGAGGCTAGACATACATATTCAATTTTCTTACTAACTTTTACAGATCTCCGGCTGACGTTCCACCATTAGCTTAAGTGGACTCGTTGTTTATGCCTTAATGTTCCTTTTCCTGACACCTGTATTTCAGCCTTCCTTATTGCTGCTTAAAGGTACATACAGCATTTCTTTAATCCATTCTATTTTTACAATATAATTCATTCTACTTTCACAATAGTGAAGACGGGAAGAGTCATCACTGGGCCTGCCATTGATCTCCTTGGGGATAAGTGATGACCACGATATCCTTGTGTTACCTCAAAGGGGAGCCAAGGTAACTCTAGATGTATAGTGGTCTAGGTATCGAGATGTAAAAAACAAGCCCCTTTTACTCAGAAGAGCAGATCCGCCCTCTGCCGTGTCTCTCACCGGTGTACTGGTGCACAGATCTCCCTCCCTCTTCCTTATGTGTAGTGCAAATAATAAAAACTGACAATAGGTAAAGGTAAAAACAACAGGTAAGTGTATTGGGGGATAAATTTACAAATCAGGGAAGGGGTAATTGTGATATAAGCAGTAACTAGATAAACAATACAAAAAAACCCCAGTGAAACAGCAGCTTTAAAACAGGAGCATGAAGCTCAGGCCCAAAACACAAATCACCCTGGCAATAACACATATAAACGCCCCACTGAGAGAACCCCATTTATCTCACTATGTTGTCAGCTCGTCTATGGCGGCGGTGAAGTCCAGGATCTTCACTCGTTGGGTAATTGGAATCCGCAGAGGAGGAGCACTGGAGAGTCCCTCGATGTCTCAGGGTGGAAGAAGCGACCGAAACCCTCTGGTGATGTTGCACCCAGGAACAGGAGCAGGTAAGATGGAACGTCTTCTTCCCTTTCTCGTCACGTCAGGAACGGTGGTGCCCTTCAACAATGCACTGGTGCTGTGAAGGCCTCAACCGCGCACGCACAGTCACTGGGATGGACTGCGCCACTTGTCGGTGAGTTCAGTCCCTTTATGCCTTTAGTGGTGGGAAATTATGGTACAGTCCCAAAAAAGGCAGGAAACAGTCTGAGGTAAAATTGCCCTTGGAGTTGCCAGTGGTGGGAAAAACCAGTTGGATCCAGTTAAAACTGGGCCATGATAACAGTAAACAACAAGATGGCGGTCATAAGATGGCAGTTGAAACTCCATCTTGGATTGCTGCTATATATATACAAACTACATATTGGATTTAATATATACATATTTTAATAGACTATAACACTAAAACAAAACACACCCAACATATCCCCTCCTTGGGGCCTTTTTACTTAACCAAGGATAAAAGGTCCCAAACAACCTTGATATAATGTAGAACGATAATAACTATAAGTATGAACAGAACAATACATATATATATATATATGACTCACAAGCAACATTATAGGCAAGCATCTACAGGGTATTTAAAACAGAGATGTTAAAGGGAATCTGTCTAGATCTCCTTTTAACTTTTCTGAGCTTACATAAGAAAACATTTAATATAATCACATATATAATTAAAAGAAACTGAGTAATCAAGAGTACCATGATTGGATGAAGCATAATAATCCAGGCTGCATGAGCTTCACCTGCATTAGTGATGAAGATACCTTCCCACCAATGTAACGGAGTAGATTAATCTTTCACCTTCTTAAAGATCCTTTTAATATTATTTACACAATGATGGACTGTAAGCAAAGTTTTTAAGCCTTCTGTTCTCAGGTTATTAATGTAGTAGGTGGGCTGTTTGTGATGCAATAACTTTTTAACAGCTTCCAAATTGGCTCCAATATGTATGGGCTCTATATGCTGATATAATCGGTATTCTGATTGGATAACTTCTGATTCTATGTCGTGCAATGTTAGGTTCATATCACATCCTGTTAAACTGAATACTTGACATAAACACATATTTGCCATGAAATTATTGGTTATATTATAAAACTTATTTACAACAAACATTGGATATAAACTTCTTATACAAATACAATGTTTGTCCACCTGTACTATGGCTGACTTGTTGTCCAATGAATGGTGGTGTAATTCATAATTGCATGTCCCCGATAAAGAATTTAAACACACTTGGGCTTCCTCCCATATACCCGAGGTTCAAGTATATACCAATGCTTTTTGTTCCGTGCACGCTTCTAGATTAATAGGTTTATACTTTTTGTCTTTAAGGTGCACCCATTTACTTTCCTCTATAGGTATCAGCAAAGGTCGATTGGTGAAAATTCCTAGCGGAATTAGAGGATGGATATTATCCTCTACAGCGGACTTTAAGGTAAGCACAAAGGCTATAATGGTTTTATTATGGGGATAGTAGGTAAAATTAACAAGTTTCTACCATTCAGAATGCCTTTTCTTGAAATCATTAGAGTTACTTTCAATTATTCTGTTTAATTTCAGGGGCATATTTCCTTTTAAACTATCTCTTATGATGGATTTTGCCACATCCATTAACCATTGTTGAGCCTCTATGCAGGTAAGTGCCTCGGGCAGATTCGATTGTAAAATGTAGAGTGCCCCCAATATTGTAGGTGGTCTTCTTCTTGGATGTTTAGCCAATGAGGTAGGATATCCACAATATCAAATTTGGTAGTTCCTAACCTCATCAATGCTGACGACAATGGCTCCGATAATGTTGATGCATCATATCCTAGGTCCCCTATTCTTTTAGCAAGGAGGTCTGATTAATAGCATTAATCACTCCAAGTCCGGCTCCTACACCTCCAAGCACCGTGGCTACTATATCTCTTTTCTTTCTTTGTTGCAAAGAAGATGGTTAAATACCCTTTAACCATACTTTCCATCCCATCAATAAAGGTGTTACAAAGGGTGGACATGGAAGATGTAATGGAATGATGGATATCTGTATAGGCATTATAATTTTCTTTAAGACAAACTGAGGCTCTATAATTACAGTTCTCAATACGTCCTTTTTGATGACAAAAGGTCCTACATAGGAGGCATAGAAGTCAGACACGGTTACAGGAAAAATAAAGTTAGAATGAAACTTGTGCCTAACTTAACAAACAATGTAAAATTCAAAGCAAAAGTTCTATCCCCAGATGCTTTCAGCAATCTTATTGACCAAACTGCTTAGGTCAGGACCCCTCCCCCAGTCCAATGACTGCTTTCTTTATCCCTTCACATGCAGAGAGAGAGAGAGAGTGATTTATTTTATAATCCTATCCCCCATTTGAGAAACATTTCCACCTGGTTACCAGGAGACAAAATGTCTATGTGCAAGGATGTTTCCTTTCTGCTTTTTCCTCATCTTTTTGAGCTTGTTTGGTTTCAATTCCTGCTTGATAACTCTGTTTACTGCTCAATACAAAATTAATCAGAGAACACATTTATTTGTTTAAGATAGACTTGATTGCCAACCTCAGTTTGAAACGTATTAATAAGAACTTAAGAACATACGAATGACCATACTGGGTCGGACCAAAGGTCCATCTAGTATTCTGTATCCTGTCTTCCGACAGTGGCCAATGCCAGGTGCCCCCGAGGGAATGAACAGAACAGATAATCATCAAGTGATCCATCCCCTGTCGCTCATTCCCAGCTGCTGGCAAACAGAGGCTAGGGACACCATCCCTGCCCATCCTGGCTAATAGCCATTGATGGATCTATCCTCCATGAATTTATCTAGTTCTTTTTTGAACCCTGTTATAGTCTTAGCCTTCACAACATCCTCTGGCAAGGAGTTCCACAGGTTGGCTGTGCACTGTGTGAAAAAGTACTTATTTTTGTTTGTTTTAAACCTGTTGCCATTAATTTCATTTGGTGGCCCTAGTTCTTGTGTTCTGAGAAGGAGTAAATAACACTTCCTTATTTACTTTCTCCACACCAGTCATGATTTTATAGATCTCTATCATATCCCCTCATGAGTCATCTATTTTCCAAGCTAGAAAGTCCCAGTCTTATTAATCTCTCCTCATATAGAAGCCATTCCATAGCCCTGATCATTTTTGTTTCTCTTTTCTGAAACTTTTCCAATTCCAATATATCTTTTTTGAGATGGGGTGACCATATCTGCCCGCAGTATTCAAGATGTGGGCATACCATGGATTTATATAGAGGCAATATTACATTTTCTGTCTTATTATGTATCCCTTTCAAAATGATTCCCAACATTTTGTTCACTTTTTTGACTGCCGCTGCACATTGAGTGGATGTTTTCAGAAAGCACCATGCAATGTAATCCTATAACTTCACATACAAAGTTGCCACACATATTTTATCAGGACAATACTGATCAGCAAATGATACATTATAATGCATACTATAAAAAGCCAACAAAACAAAAAACAAAAAAATCCACACAAACAATTCCACCCCACCACAAGCTACACTCTCCCAAATACAAGACAAAAAATCAGCTATTCAAACATATGAAACATAGAATGCGAGAGAACTACTGTCTGTGAAGCATACCAAACAGGCGTAGCCACACCCATAGCCCTATGTAATCAGTAGCACAATCAGGATAAATTCCATGGGAACAACCCCTAGATTGCACAGTAACACCCTTTAAGTCTATGGGAATGTGAACGTATTCTACTGCCATGAAACTCTTCACTCCCATTCCTCCCACCTCCGAAGAAACACACAGCAATAGCTCATAGTGTTTAACCTGCTCCCAATTGGTACATAACCTGGGGACCCAGCTGCGGAGGGGACCCAGCAGGAGTTAAGATGGATTAGAATCTTGTTTACGTCTGGTCTGGTCTCTGTGAAGTTTGGATCTACCTCCACATCCTAGACAGTGCATGAAAAAGGCCTTCCAAGGGGACCTAGGACAGGGGACACATTTAGCAGACCCAGTGCTCCTGACAAGTGATTTGTTTGGGGAGAGGCATTGGCAACCATTAAGGCCAGACCTTTGCTATCTGGTATAGTTTTGGCTCTTCAAAGTACTCCCATTGACTCATAAGTAGTAAGCAGCACTAGGTTTGGTGGAGGTGCTAGGTGTTTTGTAGGATAAAGACCTTATTTGCAAGCTCTTTGAATTAGGGATCTCTCTGCAAACTCCCAAGCCATGTGTTAATGTCCTGCAGGGCGTGTAAAAACCTAATGAGTCAGTCTACTCCGAGTTTTTAACTTGGTGACACACACAATGTGAAACCAGGAGAACTTCTCCTGTTTCTACTGGGCTCTGTTGCACTTGCACTGAGTGGGTCCTAAACACTCATTTAAAATACCCATCATCAACCACTTGGGCTTGGTCTACACTACCCCCCCTAATTCGAACTAAGGTACGCAACTTCAGCTACGTGAATAACGTAGCTGAAGTTCGAAGTACCTTATTTCGAATTAGTTCAAACTTACCTTGGTCCACACTCGGCAGGCAGGCTCCCCCGTCGACTCCGCGGTACTCCTCTCGGCGAGCTGGAGTACCGCAGTCGACGGCGAGCACTTCCGGGTTCGACTTATCGCGTCCAGACTAGACGCGATAAGTCGAACCCAGAAGTTCGATTTCCAGCCGTCGAACTTGCCGGTAAGTGTAGCCAAGGCCTTGATGTTTTATTTCCCTTTGTATTTTCAGTGTTGTCACTTGTTTCTGTGTGGCTTTGTTTTGCTGTCTGTGTCGCTTTATTACTTATTTTTACTGTTCTGTGTGAAGTATTAATCAAATTAAGAGTTGACATTCCTGAGAAATTGTATAATCCCGAGTGAATGCCTTTTACTCTCCTTTCCAGTATCAGAAACTATTGTATTAATATTTGGGGTGAGAGCATTTCTAGTTGACTCATAAATGTATTTAGCATCTTAAAGCTGAGCTCTGTGTGCAGATAATATGCATGCAAGGGGGATGGTTTTGTGAACGGCAGAAGTCCGTAGCATGCTAGTGTTTTGGCAGATGCTTCGTTTTTCGAGAGCAGCTTTCCCTGAAGATTTAATGGTCTGTGGTAGGAGTAAGTTATTTAATTGGGCCTCTGGTGCATATTTTTTATGCTTTCACTTAATGACCACAATTACTTTGTTTTATTTATATACCTGTTTTCAGTACGCCACATTTTGCTGTGTTTACTAGCTTGAGTTGTTAGAAAGGATGATAAAATACATGTACTCCAAGGGCAGTGTTGATTTTCTCTTTTTTTTATTTCATATTACATAAGCATCTTCAGAGGTGCACCTTGTTAATTATCCCTTGTTTTAATATTCTTTCTTCTTCTTCCATACTCATGAACTTTTAAAAATATATATGATATCTAGGTTTAGTATGCACAATAAATTACCTCGATATTGGTGCTGCACATAATAACATTCTATCTGCACATGGATGGAAAATATTAGAGGGAACATTGGTCATTTCTAGCTTTACAGAGAAATACCAAATTAACAATGGAGGGCAGATGGCTGTGGTCTCCTCCTGAGCTCCTCTGGTCATCATGTGGTCTCCATCAAGCACAATGCGTGAACCTATCTTTCCTACTTTGGGGAGTAACCTAGCAAGGGAAGGACATAGAATACCATAGTGATTGGCATCAGATAGATAGATAGATAGATAGATAGATAGATAGATAGATGATCTGTAGTACTCTTACATGTCTTATAGCTTTTACATTTCACCTATTGGGGTCAGATCAATGAGATGATTCTGAAACAATTAGTACGTTTCAGCTGTATCTAACTTTCTGTTCCTTTGATTCCAGACTTGTTGATATGGCTGGTTGGAAATTTTTTTTGAGAAGTTTTTTTGATGGGAAATTGGATTTTCAATTCAACTATTTTTACCCTGAAATTATCGTTTTCCTGGAAATTATAAGATTTCCGTCAAAAAGGCCAAACATCATGCCTCCCTAAACCATGGCTGTGGGACTCTCGTGACCATCATGCATCATGGGGGATGTATTCCAGCCTGGGAGCCTGGTCCATGGAAGAGATTGGCGGTGTGTGGTATCTGATGTACCCCCGTGGTATTTCCAAGCTGAAATGTTAAGTTTTCAGTCAAAAGCTTTCAGTCTCCACAAACAAATCCCCTTTGTGGATCATCTCTAAGCAGCACCAGGCTTGCTCTGAAAGCAGCAGAATGAAATCTTCCCCAACCTCATACTCTGTAACTCTGGTAGAAATTGCATCATTTAATAACACAGTAGAAAAGAGTGAGCCGAATTAATCCCCAGGGCATGAGTTACACCAACGGTGGCTTTTCTTCACTGAGCACATTAATTAGGTGTTGTGTCTCTCTGAGCTCAGGTATTCCCAGTTGCTTCAGGGATCATGTCCCATACATCACAAATCTCAGTATAAAACTTCCTGAATGCTCCAAACTGGCAGACTCTGACGATGAGGAAACGCCAACACAACTCCCTCTCTCTTCTCAGCAGGTACATGCGATTGTCCAGTATCTGAGTCACACACACATACAGACATCATGGTGATCAGTGTCTGTTACAGCTGTCCCCCTGCTGCATTCGTTTTTCCTCTCTCCTTTCTGTTTGTGCTGAGTGGCCCCCCCGCCCCCCAGCCATGGAACTGACCAAAGTCACAACCTGGCCCTGCTCATGGAAAAGGCTTGTGCAGACTGACTGGAGCCACTGCTCTGCTCAGGGAGGGGGGGGGGGGGCTTTTGGCTCCTTTGTCTAGCTTCTTTGTTCGGACCCGGCTCAGTGTAGGGTGCTCTGCCCAGGTATGCGAGACCTAAGGTGGCCACATAGCTGAGCATATGAGTCATACCTGTGACTCAGAACTTGCCCATGTCCTGTGCCTACCTGCAGTTTTTCCCTACCTTCTCTCCTCCCCTGAATTAAGGGGAACCAATCAGAGTTACTGGCTGGAAACTGCCTGAGTTTGCCCTTAAAACCAGACATTTTCTGATCAGACCCCCGGAGAAGGTCCTTGCTTTGCCACCTGGTCTGATCAGCTAGGGGTCTTTGGGGGGCCCTCTCCCTGCTCTCGTTTGTTTTTGAGCGTACCCCCGTTTTTAAACGCCCCTCCCATGAACAACGAATTTGTGCCTGGAGATCTCCTGATTTTTGTAAGCGAATCGAGTCCTCTCTGCGTCCTCTGATGCTGAACCTGCTGTTCCTGCTGCTGCTTTGGGGATTGGTAAGGAAAAACCTCTTGCACACACCCCTTGTTCTAGCTGCTGGCTTCCTTTCCCCAGCAGGCAGACCCAAGCTAACTCCTTGGTCTGTATCTGTAATCTGCTTCTAACTCCGCAGCGCCTTTGCTGCTAGAAATAAGCCTGCTTGTAGCCACCACTAGTTGAGCCCCCCCCTCCCCCCTTGGAGCTGTATCCTGGGCACACACCACTCTGCCCTCTGGAACTACCCCTAGTATAAGGTGCACCCATTAGGTTAGGTTTAGCCTTTAGTCTAGATAAATTGTAATTTCATTTTGCATAGCTGTGGTTAAGTTAGGTTTAGAAACTTGCTTACATTGTACTCTGTAAGTTAGGCTTAAAGAATTGTTGCATTGTGTTTTGTTACTTGCTAATTTGTGTAGTCTTGGTTAAGTTAAATCATAGATAAGATTTTGCTGTGTTCTGTATAACTGTCTCTCTGCTGTTTAAACTTGCAGCCTGTCTGCTCTCTGTGTGTGTCTCTCTCTCTCTCTCTCAATCCCTTCCCCCACGTGCTCACCCCGCTCCTACTGCTGCCAAACCACAATTGTATTACTGAAGTCTAGCATAAAACCCCATTGGTTACCCTTTTTCTCTCTAACACCCCTCACATTTTACATTTACACTACTGTGACACATTTTTACCTAGAGTTGTTGGTTATTTAACACATTTTACCTATAACTGTTAGTTGGTTATATGCTGCTGTGACACACCCTTTACATAGAAATTGTTAGCTACCTGTTCAATTAACACTGAAGTATAAATGTGTTACCAACTGTATTGTACCCCACTTTATTGTACCCCACTATTGAAACCCCCTACCCTACTTTCTAAAAGAAACCCCTCCCCAATTGTCTACCTTAACAAACCCCGTACCCCTCACTATTGAATTTTCCCTGTTTTTGCATTTTCTTAATAAAGTTTATTTTGCACCCCACCAGTGCAGTAGTTGTCCCCCAAGATCCCCTACCTGCTGACAGGGTCAATCAGCAGGTATTGAATTCAAGACCTCCAGCACTAAAAGCCTCAGCCCCAACTCCTACCACTTCAGCTAAAGGAGCGACCTCCTTGCTTGGAAAAAATAGCCAATTACATAGTCATCGAAGCCAGTGCTTTCCGTTATGTCTCTGGGTTTTCATACAGGCTAAAGTAAATGCCAAAAAGCTTAATTAGCACAGTAAGCAACTTTACCCCAACCCGACACTCCTTTACTCTCACCCCTTCTTTAGCTAACAAATAATCTCTTCAGACTGAGATGGTTTTCATCCTGATTCTCTTACAGCAGAGTCACAAGTCACTTGCTGCTCAGATAAGTGAACAGGAGTGTTTGTCTGTGGGGCATGATTAACCTGTGTGTCATTGTATTTATGCAGTGTGTATTTTATCGAACAACTGAAATGACCAGCAGTGAACATCTGGCTCTGTGGACTAAGCCCTTGCCTGAGCGGGTACTGGTGTCCATTGAGAAACTGACCTCCATTTATCTTCACTTACTTCATTACAGAGAAGGGACTGGTTTTCCGCACCATCCACCTGCCCACATCTCTGTAGCTGCCTGATCTCTGTTCAGAGGAGATGGAAAAGGGAAATCACTCGGAGGCGACTGAGTTCATTCTCTCAGGACTGACAGATCGTCCGGAGCTGCAGGTCCCCCTGTTTCTGGTGTTCCTACTTATTTATGGTGTCACCCTGGTGGGGAATGGGGGGATGATCTTGTTAATCATGATTGATCCCCGACTCCACACCCCCATGTACTTTTTCCTCAGTAATTTGTCTTTCTGTGACCTCTGCTATTCCTCGATAGTTTCCCCTAAGATGCTGCTGAATTTCTTAGCCGAGAGGAAAAGCATTTCTTACACTGCCTGCGTTGTGCAAATGTATCTCACTGTTGTTTTTGCAGATGTTGAGTGCTTCTTGCTGGCTGTGATGGCGTATGACCGTTATGTGGCCATCTGTAACCCGCTGCTCTATACGGTCACCATGTCCAGGCAGCTTTGTAACCAGCTGGTGGCTGGGGTGTACGCTGTGGGGATGGTGGATTCAATGATACACACATGTTTTACATTTCGGCTGTCATTCTGCAGCTCCAACATCATCAATCATTTCTTCTGTGACATCCCCCCACTGTTGGCAATCTCCTGTTCTGACACCCGCATCAATGAGATTGTGATGTTTACTTTAGTGTGCTGCATTATAATGAGCAGCCTTGTGACTGTCCTCCTCTCCTATGTCTATATCACCTCCACCATCCTGCAGATCCGCTCCGCCGAGGGGCGGCGCAAAGCCTTCTCCACCTGCACTTTCCACTTGACTGCAGTGGTCCTTCTTTTTGGCACCCTCCTCTTCATGTATTTACGTCCCACCTCCAGCTATTCCATGGACACGGACAAAGTGGCCTCAGTGTTTTACACGCTGGTGATCCCCATGTTGAACCCCCTCATCTACAGCCTGAGGAACACGGAGGTGAAGGATGCCCTGAGGAAAGCAATGAATAAACTCCTAACCAATTCTTGAATGTGTTCAACTCAGTACTGGTTTAGTGATGGGGAGTGGAAACAGGTGAATTCAATTCCCATCCCTTTGCAATGTAATTTCTCAGAGCCCATGGTCGTATTGTTCATTATTGTATTGTTATTATAATTAATTTGTTTGTATTGTTACAAGGTCTGCAGGCCCCAACTGAGAGCAGTGGACAAATCATGGGAAGAATCACAGGTCCAGAAAGAGAGAATGATTTTATAAGCTGGTGGCTAGGGGCATCCACCAAGAGGGTGAGATTCTCAACTTCACATCTATGTTCCAGTGGCTATTTAATTAGTTATCCACAGTAGAACAACTTTGAAAGGAGAGATTGAGAGAAACCCAGACTGAAATAGCACATCATTCAGGGGCATATCCATGTGCATAGTGTGACAGGTTTGGTCACAGAGACCCCTAATAGGACTGTCACCTGATGTGCTGAAATAACCTCTGATCCTGTTTTCCCTGCCAGCCTGGACCTCCAGAACCCTGCCTTGTTGAGCCAGACACACTAGCCTGCTGCAACACAGACCCAGGGTCTGGGCCACGGCCTGAAAGATGCAGATCTAGACTGAAACCAGCTCAGCAGGATACCTGTCTCCAGCATGGTGACACCTAGCTCCCAACGGGATCTGAACCCCAAATAAATCTCTTTTGCTCTGTGTAAAGCTTATACAGGGTAAAATGATAAAGTAAGTCACAAAGTTAAATAAAACAAAACACCCTAGGCTAAGCTTAATAGACTCAGAAATTAGTTACAAATGTTATCTTCTCAATCCAGTTGTTACTTCAGGTAAAATCCTTCTCAGGTCCGATGCCTTTTCTGACCTGGGTCCAGCCTGTTCTCATCCACCTCTTTGCTTACAGTCCTTCTGGAAAAGTACCAGCTTCAAGATGGATTTCAGTATCAGCTGACATTGTTACATGTCACCGAAAGACGCCAGTGTGACGTTGCACCCCAAAAGTCTTTATGGAAATATGCTTATGAATGTAAATATGACATGACTAGAATATGTTTTATGCCACTATGCCATGTAACATATCTATGCAAAGGCTATGATCTACTGAATACATTCCTCCTATTTGTATGCATGTATCATTTTTGTATTCAAAGATACGTATATTGGTTATATACTTGTTTAATTTTAAATAGCCTCCGTGAAGCAGTTGGTAGCTACCTGAGAAAAGACTATTCTCAGTAAGTGCCCCGTCAAGAAACACTTAAGCCAATTGGAGACACCAATCCACATGTGAGCTTTCCCAGGAATGTGGCTTGGCTGGTAAGGAACAGAGTCATGCATGGACATGTGACTTGCCCATGTGACTCCAAAACTCCATCTTGGAGCTGGGATTCTACACAGGGGGAGAGAGGGGTGTCCACCCACAAGAGAAACTCTATTTAAACCCTTGGGAAACCCTCCATTTTGTCTTCAGCTGGTTCACGAGATATCCTTTCGGGGTGGAGCGGCTACCTGAAAGAAACTAGAAAAAAGGACAGTAACTACAGGGGGTGTGAGTGATTTCTGGACCCAGACTAGAAGGAGACTAGTCTGTAAAAGGGACAAAGCTATTAGGAGTATTTGTAACACTTTGTGAATAGTATCAGGTCAATCCAAATGGTATTGTTTTTGACAATAAATTATTAGTCCAGAAGAAATTCACCCATTCCTAGTCACCTTTAAATAATTTCCCAGCATTGGAACACAAAGCGACATTTGGAGAGGTGACCAACAAATAAAGTGGAATATATTCACCTCAGTTTTGTATCATATTGAAAAAACGTCACAGGAGAGACAGCGATACAGACCAGCTGATGCTCTGGCCCTCTGTGTTCCATTTCCATGAGGAAAGGCACGGCAACAACATTAATTGCATGTGCTGTGCACACCTGTTGTCCTGAGAGCAAAAATGCTCCAGGGATCAAATCTCAAAGTCATCAAAGCCAAATTTAACCTCTGCTGCCCAAGGAAGCAGCTACAGAGTTTTTAAGGGTGACATTAGCAAACAGGGAAAAATTCGTCTCTAAGTCTGATTTTAGGGTTCTGAGCAGGTACTGCTTCCGTCCTTCTCAACTCATTGTAAGTGAAGGGAGGAAAAACAAAGAGGGACCACCAAGTCATGGGCAAACAAGTCAGTTTCAGAGCACTTCAGCCTTTAATTGAACAGACAGTGAGCCATTTATGGGAGGGTGTGACGGAGCAGGGAGCAGGGCAGATTTGACCTGGGAATGTTGCAGGGGGGTTGCAGTGGGGATGTGGGACTTCCCTTGAAGGAAGCTACCTGAGCTGTAACCTGAGCCAGGAACGGGGGTGGGGAGAATTAACACCTTCTGCCCGGGAGACTGAACAAAGGAGAGGAGCAGCGGGAGGAGTTTGGAGTTTAGTTTCGGTTGGGGCTGGGTGGTGCAACGCAGGGAACCCCAAGCTGGGGTCTAAGCTCCCTGAACCTCCCAGAGGGACCTAATTGAGGGGGTCTGGTCGTACCTACACGCTCTGCTTGAGACTGTGTTCCTGTCCTTAAATAAACCTTCTGCTTTACTGGCTGGCTGAGAGTCGCAGTGAATCTCGGGAAGAGGGGTGCAGGGCCCTAACTCCCCCACAATCCGCAACAACTGGTGGCAGCGGCGGGATCTACTGCACCCCGTGGACGGTGCTTCCTGCAGTAAGTGACTGGGGAGCAGTAAAACGAAGGGGGATTGACGGGGACCAGGCACGCTGAAGAGTGGGAGAGAGACGGTTATTACCCCTGGGAGTGTGTGACCAGCGAGAAGGACTTTTGCAGTAACAGGGTCCCCCGGGGGGATCGCAGCGAGTGGTCCCAGGGGCGGAGGAGTCTGCAGCTCGACCCTGGCAGAGAGGTGGTGACCTCGAGAAGGGCTGGCACACTAGGGGTCCCCCTGGGAACTGTGGGGAGCTGTGAGCACACAGGCCGGTGAGTGGCCAGCAGGAAGATGTATGCCAAGCGGCTTAAGAGCGACCTGGTGGAGCTGTGCAAGCAGAGGCAGCTGCGCATTGGGAGGCTCACCAAAGAACAGCTCATTGCCCAGCTGGAGGCGGAAGATCGCGCGAATGAACTGATCGCTGTGTCTCAGGGAAGCAGCCTGGCAAATGCAGCGCAGGCACCAGTGTCTGTCCCAGCTGGGAGTGGTCAGCCCGCTGCTGAGGGCTTCCCGAGACCCCTCCTTCCTATGCCTAGGGGAAGGGTGGGGAGGAGCCCAGCAAATACCGAAGGCGCCGTGACCCCCCCGGCCAGCAGGGGGTCCCCCCGGCGAAGCTCGCCGGCCAGCAGAGGATCCTCTCGGCGACGTTCGGCATCCGGGGAGCGGAATTGGCTGGAATGGGAGAAAGAGCTAAAACTGAGGGAGCTGGAGGATCGTGAACAACAGAGACAGCATGAAGAGAGACAGCGTCAGCATGAACGGGAGGAGAAAGAGAGACAGCATCAGCGTGAAGAGAGACAGAGACAGCATGAACGGGAGGAGAATGAGAGACAGAGACAGCATGAAGAGAGACAGAGACAGGAGAATGAGAGACAGCGTCAGCATGACCTGGAACTGGCGAGATTGAAGGGCAGCGAACCCCCGGCTGCGGTGAGTGAGGGGGGACCCAGGACTGCACGGAGCTTTGATAAGTGCATCATGGCCCCATACAAGGAGGGGGAGGACATGGATGACTTCCTGGAGGCCTTTGAGACGGCCTGCGAGCTGCACCGGGTTGATCCCGCGGACAGACTCCGGGTCCTTACCCCCTTACTGGACCCCAAATCCGTGGCATTGTACCGCCAACTGGGAGAGGCAGAGAAAGGGGACTACGAACTATTCAAAAAGGCCCTGCTACGAGAGTTTGGGCTGACTCCTGAGATGTACCGGGAAAGGTTCCGGAGTCAAGATAAAACCCCTGAGATCTCATATTTGCAACTAGCCGTCCGCATGGAAAGATACGCCAGCAAGTGGGCTGGTGGGGCCCAGACGAAGGAGGACCTGATTAAACTGCTGGTACTGGAGCAACTGTATGAGCGGTGCCCATCCGACCTGAGGCTGTGGTTGGTGGACAGAAAGCCAGAGAACCCGCGACACGCCAGGCAGCTGGCTGATGAGTTTGTAAAGAGCCGGTCAGGGGGTGGCAGGGAGGAGCCCCAAAGGAACAGGCCCGCCGCGATGCAGAGAGAGAGTCACCCTGGGACCTCCCAAAGGGGGAATATGGGGAATCCCCTCCCACGGGGAAGGCCCAGCATCAGGGACAACCGACCGGCTCGAGGGGACCCACGGGACCTGAGCTGCTATTACTGCGGCCGAAGAGGCCACGTTCGGGCCCAGTGCCCCAAGCTCAAGGACAGACTGAGCAGACCGAACCCGCACCGGGTTAACTTGGTAGAGGCCCAGACGGACGAGGGGCAGGCTTCCCACGCAAGAGGGGCTGGCAGCTTATCAACTGCTCAAGAGAGAGAAGGGCCCCCGGCCAGCTTCTCTGGGGGGCCAGATGCTCCAGATTCAAAGTTCTCCGTTTACAGGGTTGGCGCGGGGCTGTCCCTGCGGAGCGAGTGCCTTGTTCCCCTGGAGGTGGATGGGAAGAAAGTTTATGGATACTGGGACACGGGCGCAGAGGTGACACTGGCCCGGCCCGAGGTGGTGGCCCCAGATCGGGTGGTGCCCAACACCTTCCTGACCCTGACCGGGGTGGGCGGGACCCCATTCAAGGTTCCCGTAGCGAGGGTACACCTGAAATGGGGGGCCAAGGAGGGCCCCAAGGACGTGGGAGTGCACCACCATTTGCCCACTGAGGTGTTGATGGGGGGGGACCTAGAGGACTGGCCAAGCAGCCCCCAGACCGCCTTAGTCGTGACCCGTAGCCAGAGCCGGCGAGGGGCACTACGCCCTGACCTTGGGAAGGATGTCCCACCGGAGGCACCGAACCCTTCCCGGGTGGGGAGGGAACACCCAAGGACAGGCCGCGGGGTGGCTGGGGCTTCCGACCCAGCCGACGAGAGGGAGCAGGTCCCCATCCCTTCCTCAGCCGCCGAGTTCCAGGCCGAGTTGCAGAAGGACCCCTCCCTGCGGAAGCTAAGGGGCCTGGCTGACCTCAGTGTGGGACAGACCATGAGGAGAGGATGCAAGGAGAGGTTCCTGTGGGAGAAGGGGTTCCTGTACCGAGAGTGGGCTCCCCCGGGGGAAGTGGAGTCGTGGGGGATCAGGAGGCAGCTGGTGGTTCCCCAGAAGTTTCGCCACAAGCTACTGTACCTGGCCCATGACATCCCTCTCGCAGGGCACCAGGGGATCCGGCGCACCAGGCAGAGGCTGCTACAGAACTTTTACTGGCCCGGGGTCTTCACCAACGTCCGGCAGTACTGCCGATCCTGTGACCCCTGCCAGAGGGTGGGGAAGGCCCGGGACAAGGGGAAGGCAGCATTGAGACCTTTGCCCATCATAGAGGAGCCTTTCCAGAAGGTGGCCATGGACATAGTGGGACCTCTCAGCAAGACGACCCGGTCTGGGAAGAAATACATCCTGGTGGTGGTAGATTTCGCCACCCGCTACCCCGAGGCAGTGCCCTTATCGTCCATTGAAGCAGACACTGTGGCGGATGCGCTGCTGACCATTTTCAGCCGAGTGGGGTTCCCCAAGGAAGTCTTGACGGACCAAGGGTCCAACTTCATGTCGGCCCTACTCCGGTGCTTGTGGGAGAGATGTGGGGTCCAGCACAACTGGGCCTCAGCATATCACCCCCAATCCAACGGGCTGGTGGAGAGGTTCAATGGGA
Organism: Chrysemys picta bellii; assembly: GCF_011386835.1. Classification (NCBI taxonomy): domain Eukaryota; kingdom Metazoa; phylum Chordata; order Testudines; family Emydidae; genus Chrysemys; species Chrysemys picta. The sequence continues at coordinate 5,024,827 of NC_088794.1, forward strand.
CGCTAAAAATGATGCTGAAAACATTTATGAATCAGCACCCGCAGGACTGGGACAAGTACTTACCTCACCTGCTGTTTGCGTACAGGGAGGTACCCCAGGAGTCTACCGGGTTTTCGCCTTTCGAACTGCTATATGGAAGGCGGGTAAGGGGGCCCCTGGACCTGATGAGAGACGAATGGGAGGGGAAGGCCACTCCTGACGGAGAGTCGGTGGTGGAGTATGTCCTGACCTTCCGGGAACGACTTGCCGAGCTCATGGGCCTGGCCAGGGAGAATCTGGCCAGAGCCCAGAGGAAGCAGAAGGTCTGGTATGACCGCACAGCACGGGCCCGCGCCTTCGCCACTGGGGATCAGGTGATGGTCCTCATCCCCGTGAGGAAAAACAAACTCCAGGCCGCCTGGGAAGGGCCCTTCAAGGTTGTCAAGCAACTAAACGAGGTAAACTATGTGGTGGAGCTGTCGAACCGGGCACACCACCACCGGGTGTACCATGTGAATATGATGAAGCCATATTATGACAGGGGGAATATGGTGTTGGCCGTGTGTGGACAGTGGGAGGGGCAGGGAGATGACCCTTTAGTAGATCTATTCCCTGGGACAAGAGTTGGCTTCCCCCTGGAAGCAATTCCCCTCTCTGATCGGCTAACCCCTGCCCAGCGAGCTGAGATCGGAGGGGTGCTGCATCTGTACCAGCAGCTGTTTTCCAACCAGCCTGGACGCACTAATCTGACTGTCCACCGGGTGCAGACAGGATCGCACCCGCCTATAAAATGCTCCCCCTTCCGAGCCACAGGGAAAACTGCTCAGGACCTGGAAAGAGAGGTCAATGACATGCTGGCTTTGGGGGTGATCCAGCCGTCTTCCAGCCCTTGGGCCTCGCCGGTGGTGCTGGTCCCCAAAAAGGACGGGTCGATCCGGTTCTGTGTGGACTATTGGAAGCTCAATGCCATCACTGTAGCCGATGCCTACCCCATGCCCAGGCCGGACGAGCTCCTAGACAAGCTGGGAGGTGCTCGGTACCTTACCACCATGGATCTTACAAAGGGCTATTGGCAAATGCCGCTGGATGCAGATGCCAGGCTGAAATCGGCCTTTGTCACCCCTCTGGGGCTCTATGAGTTCCTGACCCTGCCCTTCGGCCTCAAGGGAGCGCCGGCCACCTTCCAGCGCCTGGTGGATCAGCTACTGAGGGGGATGGAGAGTTTTGCCGTGGCGTATATCGATGACATCTGTGTCTTTAGCCAGACCTGGGAGGACCACATATCCCAGGTTAGACAAGTGCTGGACCGACTCCAGAAGGCTGGGCTGACCATAAAACCGGAGAAGTGCAAGGTGGGGATGGCTGAGGTATCCTACCTAGGCCACCGGGTGGGAAGCGGCTGCCTAAAGCCGGAACCAGCCAAAGTGGAGGTGATCAGAGACTGGCCCGCTCCTCAAACCAAAAAGCAGGTCCAAGCCTTTATTGGGATGGCAGGGTACTATCGGAGGTTCGTGCCCCACTTTAGCGCCATAGCCGCCCCCATCACTGAGCTGTGCAAGAAGGGGAAGCCAGACAAAGTGGTCTGGACCGAGGAGTGCCAGGAGGCTCTCCGGGCGCTGAAGGAGGCTCTGGTCAGTGGCCCAGTTCTGGCAAACCCAGACTTTGACAAGCCCTTTATGGTGTTCACCGACGCCTCAGACACAGGACTGGGGGCGGTGTTAATGCAGGAGGATGAAAAGGGGGAGAGACACCCCATCGTGTACCTGAGCAAGAAGTTACTACCCCGGGAGCAGAACTACGCGGCCATCGAGAAGGAATGCCTGGCCATGGTGTGGGCCCTCAAGAAACTAGAGCCATATCTCTTTGGGCGTCACTTCACCGTGCACACCGACCACTCTCCCCTGACCTGGCTGCACCAGATGAAAGGAGCCAACGCCAAGCTCCTGAGATGGAGCCTGCTCCTGCAGGATTATGACATGGACGTGGTCCATGTGAAGGGACGTGACAACCTGATAGCGGACGCGTTGTCCCGGAGAGGGAGCCCTGAACTTCCCCAGGTCACTGGTCAGAGTGACCCCGCTCAGTTCAGTCTCGAAGGGGGGAGAGATGTGACGGAGCAGGGAGCAGGGCAGATTTGACCTGGGAATGTTGCAGGGGGGTTGCAGTGGGGATGTGGGACTTCCCTTGAAGGAAGCTACCTGAGCTGTAACCTGAGCCAGGAACGGGGGTGGGGAGAATTAACACCTTCTGCCCGGGAGACTGAACAAAGGAGAGGAGCAGCGGGAGGAGTTTGGAGTTTAGTTTCGGTTGGGGCTGGGTGGTGCAACGCAGGGAACCCCAAGCTGGGGTCTAAGCTCCCTGAACCTCCCAGAGGGACCTAATTGAGGGGGTCTGGTCGTACCTACACGCTCTGCTTGAGACTGTGTTCCTGTCCTTAAATAAACCTTCTGCTTTACTGGCTGGCTGAGAGTCGCAGTGAATCTCGGGAAGAGGGGTGCAGGGCCCTAACTCCCCCACAATCCGCAACAGAGGGGAAGGAAGGAATTATCCTGAGAGGAGAAATTTCAACTTTTCTGAACATATTTACCTATCAAAAGAAGGAAAGAGCTTTACCAAGGGAGGGAGAAGAGTGACTGGAAAAGGGGAGAAAAATAGCTTTAATAGGAAAGGGGAAAACTCCCCCATCGATTCAGGGAATGTCTATACTAAAGCCATTACGTTGATTCAGCTATGGTGTGCAGCAGCTCCATAGTGTAGATGCTTTCCACATTGATGGAAAGGTTTTTCCTTCGATGTAGTTAATCCATGTCTCTGAGAGGCAATAGCTAGGGCAATGGAAGAATTACACTGAGGGTCAGCACAAGTTAACTGCCTCGCACAGGGTGTGAAAAGTTTCCCTGCCCTGAGCGACAGACCTCTGTTGATCTAATTTTTAAGCATAAATCAGGCCTCAGGAAGCTGCCGATGGAAAAGACCAGTTGGGAAATCCAGTCCTATCTCCCTGCCAGGGCAGCAGAATCCCCTTCGGTGCTTTTTGTTCAGGCTAGTTGGAAATATTCCAGCTGTCCCAGCTTCCCAGTAGAGATTATTCTGCATTCTGATTGATCTCCGTGTCTGGCTGTGTGTGTGTAGTGGGCACTGTGTGTATGTGCGTTTGGTGTGCAGTGGGCACTCTGTGTGTGCATGTGGTGGGGGGTACAGTGGAGCTGAATGTCAAGTCTAGGCAGGTGTGTGTCCCTTGCCCTGCCCAGTGCTCAGGCTGGTGTCCCCCCTCCTCCCAGTGCAGGGCTCCTTGTCAGGTCATAGAATCATAGGACTAGAAGGGACCTCGAGAGCTCATCTAGTCCAGTCCCCTGCACGAACTTCGTGGCAGTTCGAAGTATTATCTAGAACATCCCTGACAAGTGTTTGGCTAACCTGCTCTTAAAAGTCCCCAGTGGTGGAGATTCGACAACCTTCCTGGGCAAGTTATTCCAATACTTAGCCACCCTCACTGTTGGGATGTTTTTCCTAATACCTATATTATTATAAGTTTTTCCTATACCACCTTGCTGCAATTGAAGTCCATAGGTCCTTGCCCTATCTTACCTGCATATAGTTTTTACTGTATGAGGCTTAGACTTGCGTGTTTTAAGTGAATTACCAAACAACGTAAAATAAAACCCGCAAGCCTAAGCCTAAAACAGTAAAGACTATATGCAGGTAAATCTCACCCTCAGAGATGTTCCAATAAGTCTCTTTACAGACTAGACTTCCTCCTAGTCAGGGTCCAGCAATCACTCACACTCCTTTGTACCAGTTTCTTTCAGGCATCTTCTTGGTGTGGAGAGGCTATCTTTTGTGCCAACTGAAGGCAAAATGGAGGGGTTTCCCCAGGGGCTTATATACTCTCTCTTGTGTGTCTCTCTCCCTTCCCCTCTCTTATGCAGAATCCAGCTCCAAGATGGAGGTTTGGAATCATATGGGCAAGTCACATGTCCATACATGAATCAGTTCCTTACAGGCGGATGCCAAATTCCCAGGAAAGCTCAGAAGTGGATTGGTGTCTCTCAAAGTTCATTGTTAGCTTAAGTGTTTCTTGATTGGGCACTTACAGAGAATAGTCTTTTCTCAAGAAGCTGACTAACTGCTTCACTGAGGGTAAAATCAAACAAGTACATAGCCAGTATTCATAACTTCAAATACAAAAATGATACGTGAATGCAAATAGGATGAATATATCCAGTAGATCATAACCTTTGCAGAGATATGTTACATGGCACATCTAGCATAAACCATATGCCAGTTATGTCATATTTACATTCATAAGCATATTTCTATAAAGAATTATGGGTTGTAACGTCACACTCTGTTTCATGAACTATAAATTATAAGAAATAAAGAAAATTAATAAAAGAATCATAAGGGAATTGGCATACTCTGTGATATTCTGTAGCAGCATCTGCAGAGATGCGGCAGAGATCTTCAGTGTATACCACCAGTTTGGAGAATATCCTCCTTTCTGCAGCCTGCCCTGACCTTGGCATTTTCAGTGAGGACTGCCCCAGGCACTTCCGGGTCACAGGAGGCAGAGAAGCCAGGAGGAGGATTTATGAGCATGACTCCTGGAGGAAGTAGGGGCATAGTGTTTCCTGGGCACAGATCTGGAGTAACAGACTTGGGAGATTCTGAATAAGGAGCTTGTTGGCTGTTGGTTGTTTCTACTGGTGTTCAGGGAAGCAGGACTTTGTGTCCATTCTTTGTGACCCCTCCCCCACGGATTATACCAAAGAATAAGCTAACATGTATCATCAATTTTTCCTCCTAATAAAATCAACCCTGCCATGCCTGAGAAGTCGGCACCGCTTAGGAGAAGGGGGCACCGACATGCCCCGGAGCACTGATAATACCAGCCAAGCTTGTACCCCCATGGGGGATAATTTCTGCTACCATAGTGAAGAAGAGAAGAGTCATCACTGGGCCTGCCATGGATCTCCTTGGGGGGAGGTGATGACCACAATGTCCTTGTGCATCTGCAGGCATGGATCAGTGCATGGGCCCATCCCTGTGGTGACCTCACCCTTTCATGTCAATCGGACACTACTGTCAGTCAGCACCACACCTTTGGTGTTACTGGGATAGTTTCTAGGTTGGTGGCTGTGACATACCAGGGTCCAACTCAGACTAATCAGCAGCTGTGTCACACCTGCCTGCAACCTGGCAATGCCTTGCTGAAGTGGCTTCCACCTGGGTCACTCACAAACAACCGTCTAGCAGGCAAATCACACCCTGAGCATGTGTGTGTAACTGCACCCTGGCCAGGAACAGTTGGGTTACACTCAGGCTCTCACCACCCTTGGTTATACTGCAGAGTTACCCCAACACACTCCCCAGTCTGCGATTTCCCTCCCGAAATGTACATCCTGTGCTGCCCAGTCCTCTCCTGGACAATACAAGTTACAGTGTCCGTTATTTCTTTAGTAGCACTAAAATGCATGTAACTTAGTTTCTCAGACACTTCTATTTAAATACACTGGATTAGATAAAACAAAGTTTATTGACTACAAAGATAATTTTTCAGTGAGTGCAAAAAGGAGGCATAGAAGTCAAACATGGTTACAAGAAAAATAAAGCTCCTTTGTCTTGACCCATAGATGAAGTAGCAAAAGACAAGATTAACAGCAAATCAATGGTGGATTTGCATAGAAGGCAGACATGGTTACAAGAAAAATAAAGCTAGAATGCAAATTGTGCCTAAATTAGCAAAAGTTTCCTCACCACATGCTTTCAGCAGTCTTATTGAAGAAACTTCTTAGGTCAGCACACCTCCTCCAGTCCAATGGCTGCTTCCTTTAGCACTTCAGATGCAGTGAATCAATGGAGAGAGAGAGAGAGAGAGAGAGAGAGAGAGAGGTGCCTTGGGATGTCCCCCCCTTCTTTTTATAGTCCAACCACCCCCTTTGAGAACCATTTCCACCTGGTTACCGGAAGACAAAAGCTCTATGTAGAAGGATGTTCCCTGCTGCTTTTTCCTCACCTTTTTTGGGCTTCCTTTGTTTCCCTTCCTGCTTGATGACTCTGGTTACTATTTAGATACAAAATTAAGCAGAGCACACATTTCTTTGTTTAAGACAGACCAGTTTGCCAGCCTCAGTTTGGAACATGTATTAAAAACATGATACAGTGTAATCTTATATCTTCACACACATTATCGAAAAATATTGTATTAATATTTACGATTAGAGCATGACTATTTCTAGTTGACTCATAGATCGATTTAGCATTCACAGCTGAGCTCTGTGTGCAAATAATATGCATGTAAGAGGGATAGTTTTGTTAACTACAGAAGTCCGGAGCACTCTGTGGTCTCCTCCTGAACTCCTCTGGTCATCATGTGGTCTCTATCAAGCACAATGAGTTAACCTATCCTTCCTACTTTGGGGAGTAACCTAGCAAGGGAAGGACAAAGCATACCATGGGTGATTGGCATGCTATAAATAGCTAGATAATCTGGGATACTCTTACGTGTCTTACAGAATTTACATTCCACCAAATGGGGCCAGAACAAGGAGGTGATTCTGAAACCAGGAAAGACTGAGAAGATATCTGCTAAATCTGCAAACAATTAGTATGTTTCACCTGTATCTAACTTTCTGTTCCTTTGATTCCAAATTTGTTGCTAAAGCTGATTAGAAATTTTTCTTGTGAAGTTTTCTTGATGGGACATTGGATTTTCAATTGAACTAACTTTTTTCACCTGGAAATTATAAGATTTCCATCAACATAACAAACTCCCCTCCTCCCTAAACCATTGCTGTGATGTTCCACGGAAATTCAGCAAGAGGAGAGACCATCATGCATCATCGGGGACGTAGTGCAGCCTGGGAGCCTTTACTATGTAAGAGATGGGTGGTGTGAGGTATCTGAGCCACTCCTGTGGTATTTCCAATCTGAAATATTAACTTTTTACCAAAAAGCTCTCAGTGTCCACAAACAAACCCCCTTTGTGGATCAGCTCTACACAGTACCCGGCTTGCACTGAAAACAGCAAGATGAAATATACCCCTAACCTCATACTCTGTAACTCTGGTAGAAATTGCATCATGTAATAACACAGTAGGAAAGAGTGGGACTAATTAATCCCCAGGGCATGAATTACACCGAGGGTGGCTTTGTTTCACTGAATGTATTAATTAGGTGTTATGACTCTCGGAGCTCAGCTATTCCCAGTTGCTCCAGGAATCATGTCCCACAGATCACACCTCTCAGTATAAAACATCCCGAATGCTCCAAACTGGCAGTTTCGGTCAATGGAGAAAAACCACCACATCTCTCTCTTCTCAGCAGGTACGTGTTATTATCCTGAATTACAGTCACACACACACATCCAGACATCACAGTGATCAGCAGGTATTAAATTCAAGACCTCCATCACTAAAAGCCTCAGCCCCAACTCCTACCCCTTCAGCTAAAGGAGCGACCTCCTTGCTTGGAAAAAATAGGCAATTACATAGTCACTGAAGCCAGTGCTTTCCATTATGTCTCTGGGTTTTCATACAGGCTAAAGTAAATGCCAAAAACCTCATTTAGCACAGTAAGCAACTTTACCCCAAACCGACCTGCCAAGCCACAGAGCTCCCCTTGCCCAAAGAGATTAGAAAGATTGACACTCCTTTACTCTCACCCCTTCTTTAGCTAAGGAATAATCTCTTCAGACTGATTCTCTCACAGGACAGTCACAAGTCACTGTTTTTTGTTCGGATTAGTGAACAGGAGTGTTTGTGTGTGGGGCATGATTAACCTCCATGTCATTGTATTTGCATAGTGTGTGCATGTTATCGAACACCTGGAATGACCAGCTGTGAACATCTGGCTCTGTGGACTAAGCCCTTCCCTGAGTGGGTACTGATGTCCATTGAGAAACTGATCTCCATTTATCTTCACTTACTTCGTTACAGAGAAAGGACATGTTTTCCGCACCATCCATCTACCCACATCTCTTTAGCTGTCTGATCTCTGTTCAGAGGAGATGGAAGAGGGAAATCACTCGGAGGCGACTGAGTTCATTCTCTCAGGACTGACAGATCGTCCGGAGCTGCAGGTTCCCCTGTTTGTGGTGTTCCTGCTGATTTATGGTATCACCCTGGTGGGGAATGGGGGGATGATCTTGTTAATAATGATTAATCCCCGACTCCACACCCCCATGTACTTTTTCCTCAGTAATTTGTCTTTCTGTGACCTCTGCTTTTCCTCGATAATTTCCCCTAAGATGCTGCTGAATTTCTTAGCTGAGAGGAAAAGCATTTCTTACACTGCCTGCGCTGTGCAAATGTCTCTATCTATCGCTTTTGCAGATGTTGAGTGCCTCTTGCTGGCTGTGATGGCGTATGACCGTTATGTGGCCATCTGCAACCCACTGCTCTATACGGTCACTATGTCCAGGGAACTTTGTAAAAAGCTGGTGGCTGGGGTGTACGCTGTGGGGGTGGTGGATTCAATGATAAACACTTATTTTATACTACAGGTATCATTCTGCAGCTCCAACATCATCAATCATTTCTTCTGTGACATCCCCCCATTGTTGGCGCTCTCCTGTTCTGACACCCAAATCAATGAGATAGTGATGTTTTCTTTTGCTTGCTGCGTTATACTGAGCAGCTTTGTGACTGTCCTCCTCTCCTATGTCTATATCACCTCCACCATCCTGCAGATCCGCTCTGCTGAAAGCCGGAGCAAAGCCTTCTCCACCTGCACTTTCCACTTGACCGCTGTGGTCCTGTTTTTTGGCACCCTCCTCTTCATGTATTTACGTCCCACCTCCAGCTATTCCATGGACACAGACAAAGTGGCCTCAGTGTTTTACACGCTGGTGATCCCCATGTTGAACCCCCTCATCTACAGCCTGAGGAACACGGAGGTGAAGGATGCCCTCAGGAAAGCAATGAATAAACTCATAACCAATTCTTGAATCTGTTTAACTCAGTACTGGTTTAGTGGTGGGGAGTGGAATTCAATTCCCAGCCCATTACAAAATAATTTTGCAGAGTCCGTGGGAGTATCGTTCATTATTATATTGTTATTATCAATTTGTTTGTATTTCAACAAGGTCTGCAGGCCCCAACTGAGATCAGTGGACAAAATACGGGTAGCACCACAGGGCCAGAAGAAATTATGATTTTGTAGACTGGTGGCTAGGGGCACCAACCTAGAGGGTGAGGTGCTCAACTTCACGTCTTTGTTCCAAGGGTTATTTAATTAGTTATCCACAGTAGAACAACTTTGAAAGGAGAGCTTGAGAGCAACCCAGACTGGAATAGCACAGCACTCAGGGGCTGGGATGCTTTCTGGAAATGCTGGAAACCCAAGTGCAGAGTGTGACAGGTTCGGTCACAGAAACCCCAATTGGTACTGTCAACGAATGTTTTGAAATAACCTCCTAGCCTGTTTTCCCTGCCAGTCTGGGCCTCCAGAACCCTGCCTTGCTGAGCCAGACATGCTAGCCTGCTGCAAAACACAGACCAAGGGTCTGGGCCACCTCTCCAAAACTGCAGATCTAGATTGAAACCAGCTCAGGAGGTTACATGTCTCCATTACGCAGACACCCAGCTCCCAATGGGATCTAAACCCCAAATAAATCTGTTTTACTCTGTATAAAGCTTATACTGGGTAAAATGATAAATGTTTGCCCTCTATATCACTGCAAGAGAGATATCCACAACTCTTCCCCCGCCCCCCACCGGTAACCATTACTTACACTGAGTTTATAAATAAACAAAAGTGATTTTATTAAGTATAAAAAGTAGGATTTAAATGGTTTTAAGTAGTAACAGACAGAACAAAGTAAATCACAAAGCAAAATAAAGCAAAACACGCAAGGCTAAGCTTTATGCACTCAGAAATTATTTACAAATGTTAACTTCTCACCTCAGTTGTTACTTCAGGTAAAATTCTTCTCAGGTCAGATGCTTTTTTTGACCTGGGTCCAGCATGTTCTCACCCACCCCTGTGGTTACAGTCCTTTTGTTTCCAGGTGCGTGCAGGTATCTCTGTGGGGTCGGGAGGCTGTCTCTTAAGCCAGCTGAAGACACTCATTGTTTGCTTCTCCCACTTTATATAGAACTTCCCTAAGGCCTGGTCTACACTATGAGTTTAATTTGAATTTAGTAATGTTAAATCGAATTAACCCTGCACCCGTCCACACAACGAAGCCATTTATTTCAAAATAAAGGGCTCTTAAAATTTATTTCTTTACTCCACCCCGACGAGCGGAGTAGTGCCAAAATTGATATTGTCATTTCAAATTAGGGTTAGTGTGGCCGCAATTCGATGGTATTGACCTCCGGGAGCTATCCCACAGTGCACCATTGTGACTGCTCTGGACAGCAATCTGAACTCGGATGCACTGGCCAGGTAGACAGGAAAAGCCCCGTGAACATTTGAATTTTATTTCCTGTTTGCCCAGCGTGGAGAGCACAGGTGACCACAGAGAGCTCATCAGCACAGGTAATCATACAGGCCGATAATCGAAAAAGAGCACCAGCATGGACCGTGAGGGAGGTACTGGATCTGATCGCTATATGGGGAGAGGATTCAGTGCTAGCAGAACTTCGTTCGAAAAGACGAAATGCCAAAAATTTGAAAAAATCTCCAAGGGCATGATGGAGAGAGGCCACAATAGGGACTCAGATCAGTGCCGCGTGAAAGTCAAGGAGCTCAGACAAGCCTATCAAAAAATAAAGGAGGCAAACGGTCGCTCTGGGTCAGAGCCGCGAACATGCCGCTTCTACGCTGAGCTGCATGCAATTCTAGGGGGCACAGCCACCACTACCCCACCTCTGACCGTGGATTCCGAGGCAGGGATAATCTCATCAGCCATACCTGAGGATTCTGCAGACGGGGAAGAGGAGGAGGAGGAGGAGGAGGAGGATGAACTTGCGGAGAGCACACAGCACTCTATTCTCCCCAACAGCCAGAATATTTTTCTCAGCCTGACTGAAGTACCCTCCCAAGCCAGTATACAAGACCATGACCCGATGGAAGGGACCTCAGGTGAGTTTACCTTTTAAAATGTAAAACTTGTTTTAAAAGCAAGTGTGTTTTAATGATTACTTTGCCCTGAGGACTTGGGATGCATTCGCGGCCAGTACAGCTACTGGAAAAGTCTGTTAACGTGTCTGGGGATGGAGTGGAAATCCTACAGGGACATCTCCATGAAGCTCTCCTGGAGGTACTCCAAAAGCCTTTCCACAAGGTTTCTGGGCAGTGCAGCCTTATTCCGTCCTCCACTAGTAGCAAGTAATCTGGTATCATTGCATGACAACCTGGCAGCGTATGGTCCCGGTGTTTGCTGGCATTCAAGCAACATCCGTTCTTTATCTCACTGTGTAATCCTCAGGAAAGCGATATCGCTCATGGTAACCTCGTTGAAATATGGGAATTTAATTAAGGGGACAGAGGTGGTCATTCCTACTGGGCTGTTTGCCTGTGGCTGAAAAGAAATCCTTCCCTGCAGTTAGCCAAGCGTGTGTGTGTGTGGGGGGGGGAATTGGCCCTGAGCTTTTCACATTTGGCTAGTAGGGATCTTCCCTGATACCAGCCACATGGTGGGGGGAGGGGTAAAGCGATCATCCCAGAGAATTCATGGCGGGGTGGGGGGTGTTAGTTTGGTTCCTGCAGGGATCTTCCCTGATACCAGCCACGCGGTGGGGGGAGGGATAAAGTGATCATCCAGAGAATTGGATGGGGGGGGGTTAGTTTGTTTTCTGCTGCTGAAGGTTAACAGGAAAACTGCAGCACTCAACGGGCTTTGCTTGGTATGTGGGAAAGGAGGGCACAGAAGCCGAAAGACAGTGGCTTACCATGGCTGCATGCAAGCCGAATTCTGTTGCCCGGACCTGCGTCTGTGATCTCTAGCAGCAAAGCCACAGGCACTCAATATTAAAAGGCAAAATGCAACCTTGCACAGAAATCACATGTGCTATGTAATGTGAATAGTGTTGGTCACCGTGAAAGAGTATAAGCATTGTTCTGTAAAATGTATCTTTTTAAAAAATTCTCTCCTTTTTTCCCTCCCTCCAGCAGCTGCAAATTTTTCAAGCCTCCCTCCTTCATCCCGAAGGCTATCTCAGATAAGGCATTGGAAAAAGAGGATGCGAGACGAGATGTTTGCGGAAATCATGGAATCCACCCGCAGGGAAAGAGCTCATTTGAATGAGTGGAAGGACACAGTTTCAAAGTATAGGAAAGATGCCAGTGAACGTGAGGACAGGAGGGACCAACGTGAGGAGAGGAGAGACGCTCGAGATACGAGGTGGTGGCAGGAAGATCAGAAGAGGCAGGATGCAACGCTGGGGCTGCTGCATGAGGAAACAGACATGCTCCGGCGTCTGGTGGAGCTTCAGGAATGGCAGCAGGATAACAGAGTGCCGCTACAGCCCCTGTATAACCCCCCTCACCATGTTCTATAGCCTGCTCACCCAGACATGTAAGAACGCGGGGGGGGGGGGGGGAGGCTCTGTGCCCCCTCCCATTCCACCCCAGTGGACAGCCCAAGCAAAAGGCTGTCATTTTTTTAACCTTTTTATAGTGGCCTTTTCCTTCCCACCGATCCTCCTCCCAAACCCCATCCGGGTTCTCTCCCTCTTTTTATAATCAATTAATAAAGAATAAATGATTTTTAAATGATAGGGACTTTATTTCCTTTGAAAGCAAGCTGTGATTGAAGGGGGAGGGTGGGTTCCTTACAGAGAATGAGTCAATAAAGGGGGCGGGTTTTCATCAAGGAGAAACAAACAGAAATTTTACACTGTAGCCTGGCCAGTCATGAAACTGGTTTTCAAAGCTTCTCTGATGCGCAGCGCTTCCTGGTGTGCTCTTCTAATCACCCTGGTGTCTGGCTGCGCATAATCAGCAGCCAGGCGATTTGCCTCAGCCTCCCACCCCGCCATAAAGGTCTCCCCCTTACTTTCACAGAGATTGTGGAGCATACAGCAAGCAGCAATAACAATGGGGATATTGGTTTGGCTGAGGTCTGAGCAGGTCAGTAACGATCGCCAACGACCTTTTAAACGGCCAAATGCACATTCTACCACCATTCTGCACTTGCTCAGCCTGTAGTTGAACAGCTCCTGACTCCTGTCCAGGCTGCCTGTGTATGGCTTCATGAGCCATGGCATTAAGGGGCAGGCTGGGTCCCCAAGAATAACTATTGGCATTTCAACATCCCCAACGGTTATTTTCTGGTCCGGGAAGTAAGTCCCTTGCTGCAGCCATTTAAACAGAGTAGTGTTCGCGAAGACGCGAGCATCATGAACCCTTCCCGGCCAGCCCACGTTGATGTTGGTGAAACATCCCTTGTGATCCACCAGTGCTTGCAGCACCATTGAAAAGTACCCCTTGCGGTTTATGTACTGGGTTCCCTGGTGCTCCGGTGCCAAGATAGGGATATGGGTTCCATCTATCGCCCCACCACAGTTAGGGAATCCCATTGCAGCAAAGCTATCCACTATGACCTGCACATTTCCCAGAGTCACTACCTTTTGTAGCAGCAGCTCAGTGATTGCTTTGACTACTTGCATCACAGCTGCCCCCACAGTAGATTTGCCCACTCCAAATTGATTCCCAACTGACTGGTAGCTGTCTGGCGTTGCAAGCTTCCACAGGGCTATCGCCACTCACTTCTCAACTGTGAGGGCTGCTCTCATCTTGGTATTCTGGCGCTTCAGGGCAGGGGACAGCAAGTCACAAAGTTCCATGAAAGTGCTCTTACGCATGCAAAAGTTTCGCAGCCACTGGGAATCATCCCAAACCTGCAACACTATGCGGTCCCACCAGTCTGTGCTTGTTTCCCAGGCCCAGAATCAGCGTTCCAAGGTTAGAACCTGCCCCATTAACAACATGATCTCCAAAGCACCGGGGCCCGCAGTTTGAGAGAATTCTGTGTCCATGTCCATGTCCTCATCACTCTTGTTGCTGCGCTGCCGTCGCCACCTCCTCCTTGCCTCGTTTTTCTGGTCCTGGTTCAGCATAAACTGCATGAGAATGCGCGAGGTGTTTACAAAGTTCATGACTGCTGTCTTGAGCTGAGCGGGCTCCATGCTTGCCGTGGTATGGAGTCTGCAGTGTTCACCCAGGAAAAAAGGCGCGAAATGGTTGTCTGCCGTTGCTTTCATGGAGGGAGGGGTGAGGCTGTACCCAGAACCACCTGCGACAATGTTTTTTGCCCCATCAGGCACTGGGATCTCAACCCAGAATTCCAATAGGCGGGGGAGACTGAAGGAACTATGGGATAGCTATGGGATAACTACCCACAGTGCAACGCTCCGGAAATCGACGCTAGCCCCGGTACATGGACGCACACTGCCGAATTAATGTGCTTAGTGTGGCCGCATACATTCGACTTTATACAATCTGTTTCCAAAATTCGAATTCTGTAAATTCGGATTAATCCCGTAGTGTAGACATACCCTAAGGCAGAAAACCGTTTTTTTTGGTACAAACTTCAAGATGGATTTCAGTATCCTGCTTTGTTCCACACATACGCAGGAAGGCTTGCAGGTAAACAGAGCAATTTGCAGTTCATTGATTCTGAAGCACCCTTAATGGCCTCCAATTAATATGTCTACATCAGTAATACAGGTTTATACCTTATTCTCCTAACTCCAGACAGAGACATAATCCATGTAAACAAATAGGATGAACACATTTAGTAGATTATAACCTTACAATGATATGTTACATGGGGCACTTAGTATAAAGCATATTTCAGTTATGTCATATTCATAAGCATATTTTCATAAAGTATATGGAGTGCAATGTCATACATCGCTTTGCCCTGCACTGGACAGAATGGGAAATTGAACTTGGAGCTCCCACCTCACAGGTGAACACCCCAATTACTGGGCTAAAAATTACAAAGAAAGGACCACCACCACCTCCTACGTTGGCTGCGTTGCAACCAGCACTTAAATCCTCCCCATCCCCCTGCCCCGCACACACACAATGTTTTGGGACAAAGCTATTAGGAGTATTTGTAACATATTTTTGAATAGTTTCAGTCAATCCAAATTGTTTGGTTTTTTTTACAATAAATTATTAGTGCAGAAGAAATTCACCCATTTATAGACACCTTTGTGTCCCAACGCTGGTAAATATTTAAGGAGATATTTGGAGAGATGACCAACAAATGAAGTGGAATACATTCAGCTCACTTCTGTATCATATTAAGAAAACGTTACAGGAGAGCCAAAGATCCAGACCAGCTGATGCTCTGGCCCTCTGTGTTCCATTTCCACAAGGAAAGACATGGCAAAAACATTAATTGCATGTGCTGTGCACACCTGTTGTCCTGGGAGCAAAGATGCTCCAGGGAGCAAATCTCAAAGTCATCAAAGCCAAATTTAACCTCCAGCACCCAAGGAAGCAGCTAGAGAGGTTTTAAAGGTGACGTTGGTGTGGTTAGCAAACAGGGAAAGATTCAACTCTTAGACTGATTTTAAGGTTCTGAGCAGGTACTGCTTCCATCCTCAACTCATTGTAAGTGAAGGGAGGGAAAACAAAGAAATACCACCAAGTCATGGGCAAACAAGTCAGTTTCAGAGCATTTCGACCTTTAATTGAAATGACAGTGAGACATTCCTGGGAGGGGAAGGAAGGAACTATCTTGAGAGGAGGAATTTCAACTTTTCTGAACATATTTACCTATCAAAAGAGGGAAAGAGCTTTACCCAGGGAGGGAGAAGAGTGACTGGAAAAGGAGAGAAAATTAGCTTTAATATGAAGGGGGGAAACTCCCCCATCGATTCAGGGAATGTCTATACTAAAGCCATTACATTGACTCAGCTATGGTGTGCAGCAGTGCCGTAGTGTAGATGTTTTCCACATTGATGGAAGGGTTTTTCCATTGATGTAATTAATCCACATCTCCGAGAGGCAGTAGCTAGGTCAAGGAAGAATTACACTGAGAGTCAGTACAAGCTAACTGCCTCGAACATGGTATGAAAAGTCTGTGCGACAGAGCTCGGTTGATCTAATTTTTAAGCAGAAACCAGGCCTCAGAGAAAGTACCGATGGAAAATCCCAGTTGGGAAATCTAGTCCTATCTCCCTGCCAGGGCAGCAGAATCCCCTTTGGTTCTTTTTGTTCAGGCTAGTTGGAAATATTCCAGCTGTCCCAGCTTCCCAGTAGAGATTATTCTGCATTCTGACCGAGCTCAGTGTCAGACTGTGTGTGTGTAGTGGGCACTCTCTGTGTGTTTTGTGTGCAGTGGACACTGTGTGTGTGTGTAGTGGGCACGGTGTGTTTCTTGTGCGTGTGTGTGTAGTGGACACTCTGTGTGTGTGTGTGTGTTTGGTGTACAGTGGTTTCTGTGTGGGGTTATATAGTTGATGCTTTATGTGTGTGTGTGTGTTTGGTATGCAGTGGGCACTATGTGTATGTGTGTGTGTGATGGGGGATACAGTGGAGCTGAATGTCAAGTGTAGGCAGGTGTGTTCTCTTGCTGTGCCCAGTGCTCAGGCTGGCGTTCCCCTGTTGCAGGGCCCTTTTTGAGATCATACAATCATAGGACTGGAGGGGACCTCGAGAGGTCGTCTAGTCCAGTCCCCTGCACTCATGGCCGTTCTAAACATTATCTAGACCATCCCTGACAGGTGTTTGTCTAACCTGCTCTTAAAAATTTCCAACGGTGGAGATTCCACAACCTTCCTGGTTATTCCCGTGCTTAGCCACCCTCACTCTTGGGATGTTTTCCTAATGTCCAACCTAAACTGCCCTTGCTGCAATTGAAGTCCATAAGTTCTTGTCCTATCCTTCCCCCTCTCCGCCATTGTTGTGCAATTTTATTCCTAAACTCTGTTTCATGGACTATAAATTATTGGAAATAAATAAAATTAACAAAAGTATCGGGAGGGAGCTGGCATGCTTTAAACTAGGTTCAACGGGGACAGGTGAGCAATGCCCACAGGTGAGTGGAGAACATGGAGACCTGGGAGATGGGTCGGAAATAGGAGGGAGCGTGGGCTATAATGGCAGAGAGAAAGGAGGGTCAGGGCAAAACTGGGAGGCAAGATCAAATCAGTATCTTAGATGCCTATATACAAAGGATGGATCTAGACTGTTCTCAGTGGTAGCAGATGACAGAAAAAGGAGTAATGGTCTAAAGTTGCAGTGGGGGAGGTTTAGGTTCGATATTAGGAAAAAACTTTTTCACTAGGAGGGTGGTGAAGCACTGGAATGGGTTACCTAGGGAGGTGGTGGAATCTCCTTCCTTAGAGGTTTTTAAGGTCAGGCTTGACAAAGCCCTGGCTGGGATGATTTAGTTGGTGTCGGTCCTGCTTTGAGCAGGGGGTTGGACTAGATGACCTCCTGAGGTCCCTTCCAACCCTGATATTCTATGATTCTATGAAATGTGAGAAGTATGCGTAATAAGCAGGAAGAACTGGAAGTGCTAATAAATAAATATAACTTTGACATTGTTGGCATCACGGAAACTTGGTGGGATAATACACATGATTGGAATGTTGGTATGGATGGGTACAGCTTGCTCAGGAAGGATAGACAGGGGGAAAAGGGAGGAAGTATTGCCTTATATATTAAAAATGTACACACTTGGACTGAGGTGGAGATGGACATAGGAGACGGAAGTGTTGAGTGTCTCTGGGTTAGGCTAAAAGGGATAAAAACAAGGGTGATGTCACGCTAGGAGTCTACTACAGGCCACCTAACCAGGTAGAAGAAGTGGATGAGGCTTTTTTTAAACAACTAACAAAATCATCCAAAGCCCAAGATTTGTTGGTGATGGGGGACTTCAACTATCCAGATATATGTTGGGAAAATAACACAGCGGGGCACAGACTATCCAATAAGTTCTTGGACTGCATTGGAGACAACTTTTTATTTCAGAAGGTTGAAAAAGCTACTGGGGGGAAGCTGTTCTAGATTTGATTCTAACAAATAGGGAGGAACTCATTGAGAATTTGAAAGTGGAAGGTAGCTTGGGTGAAAGTGATCATGAAATCATAGAGTTCACAATTCTAAGGAAGGGTAGAAGGGAGAACAGCAAAATAGAGACAATGGATTTCAGGAAGGCGGAGTTTGGTAAGCTCAGAGAACTGATAGGTAAGGTTGCATGGGAATCATGACTAAGGGGAAAAGCAACTGAGGAGAGTTGGCAGTTTTTCAAAGGGACACTATTAAGGGCCCAAAAGCAAGCTATTCCGCTGGGTAGGAAAGATAGAAAATGTGGCAAAAGACCACCTTGGCTTAACTACAAGATCTTGCATGATCTAAAAAATAAAAAGGAGTCATATAAAAATGGAAACTAGGACAGACTACAAAGGATGAATATAGGCAAACAACACAGGAATGCAGGGGCAAGATTAGAAAGGCAAAGGCACAAAATGAGCTCAAACTAGCTACAGGAATAAAGGGAAACAAGAAAACTTTTTATCAATACATTAGAAGCAAGAGGAAGACCAAAGACAGGGTAGGCCCACTGCTCAGTGAAGAGGGAGAAACAGTAACAGGAAACTTGGAAATGGCAGAGATGCTTAATGACTTCTTTGTTTCGGTCTTCACCGAAAAGTTTGAAGGAATGCCTAACATAGTGAATGCTAATGGGAAGGGGGTAGGTTTAGAAGATAAAATAAAAAAAGAACAAGTTAAAAATCACTTAGAAAAGTTAGATGCCTGCAAGTCACCAGGGCCTGATGAAATGCATCCTAGAATATTTAAGGAGCTAACAGAGGAGGTATCTGAGCCTCAAGCTATTATCTTTGGAAAATCATGGGAGACGGGAGAGATTCCAGAAGACTGGAAAAGGGCAAATAGAGTGCCCATTTATAAAAAGGGAAATAAAAATATCCCACGAAACTACAGACCAGTTAGTTTAACTTCTGTGCCAGGGAAGATAATGGAGCAAGTAATTAAGGAAAACATCTGCAAACACTTGGAAGGCGGTAAGGTGATAGGGAATAGCCAGCATGGATTTGTAAAGTACAAATCATGTCAAACCAATCGGATAGCTTTCTTTCATAGGATAACGAGTCTTGTGGATAAGGAAGTGGTGGATGTGGTATACCTAGACTTTAGTAAGGCATTTGATACGGTCTCACATGATATTCTTATCAATAAACTAGGCAAATACAACTTAGATGGGGCTACTATAAGGTGGGAGCATAACTGGCTGGATAACCATACTCAGAGAGTTGATATTAATGGTTCCCAATCCTGCTGGAAAGGTATAACACGTGGGGTTCCACAGGGGTCTGTTTTGGGACTGGCTCTGTTCAATATCTTCATCAACGACTTAGATATTGGCATAGAAAGTACGCTTATTAAGTTTGCAGACGACCAAACTGGGAGGGATTGCAATTGCTTTGGAGGATAGGGTCATAATTCAAAATCATCTGGACAAATTGGAGAAATGGTCTGAGGTAAACAGGATGAAGTTTAATAAAGACAAATGCAAAGTACTCCACTTAGGAAGGAAAAATCAGTTTCACACATACAGAATGGGAAGAGACTGTCTAGGAAGGAGTACGGCAGAAAGGGATCTAGGGGTTATAGTGGACCACAAGCTAAATATGAGTCAACAGTGTGATGCTGTTGAAAAAAAGCAAACATGATTCTGGGATGCATTAACAGGTGTGTTGTGAGCAAGACATAAGAAGTCATTCTTCCGCTCTACTCTGCTCTGGTTAGGCCTCAAGTGGAGTACTGTGTCCAGTTCTGGGCACTGCATTTCAAGAGAGATGTGGAGAAATTGGAGAGGGTCCAGAGAAGAGCAACAAGAATGATTAAAGGTCCTGAGAACATGACCTATGAAGGAAGGCTGAAAGAACTGGGTTTGTTTAGTTTGGAAAAGAGAAGACTGAGAGGGGACATGATAGCAGTTTTCAGGTATTTAAAAGGGTGTCATAAGGAGGAGGGAGAAAACTTGTTCACCTTAGCCTCTAAGGATAGAACAAGAAGCAATGGGTTTAAACTGCAGCAAGGGAGGTCTAGGTTGGACATTAGGAAAAAGTTCCTAACTGTCAGGGTGGTTAAACACTGGAATAAATTGCCTAGGGAGGTTGTGTAATCTCCATCTCTGCAGATATTTAAGAGTAGCTTAGATAAATGTCTATCAGGGATGGTCTAGACAGTATTTGGTCCTGCCATGCGGGCAGGGGACTGGACTCGATGACCTCTTGAGGTCCCTTCCAGTCCTAGTGTCTATGAATCTATGAACAGCGTCTGCAGAGATGCTGAAGAGATCTTCGGTGTTAACCACCAGTTTTGGGAATAGATTCCTTTTTGCAGCCTGCCCTAACCTTGGCATTTTCAGTGAGGACTGTCCCAGGCACTTCCAGGTCAGAGGAGGCAGAGAAGCCAGGAGGACGAGTTATGAGCATGACTCCTAGAGGAAGTAGGGGCATAGTGTTTCCTGGGCACAGAGCTGGAGTGACAGACATGGGAGTTTCTGAATACAGAGATTGCTGGCTGTTGGTTATTTCTACTGGTGTTCCAGGAAACAGGATTTTGCGCACATTCTTTGTAACCCCTCCCCCATGGATTATACCAAAGAATGGAGCTGATTTATATCATCAATTTTTCATCCTAATACAATCAAAACTACAATGCCTCAAAGGTTGGCACCACTTAGGAGAAGGGGGCACCGACATGCCCCAGAGCACACAAAATACCAGCCAAACCTGCACACACATGAGGGATAATTTCTGCTACCATAGTGAACAAGGGAACAGTCATCACTGGGCCTGCCATTGATCTCCTTGGGGGGAGGTGATGACCACAATGTCCTTGTGCATCTGCGGCTATGGATCAGTGCATGGGCCCATCCATGTGGTGACCTCACCCTTTCATGTCAATCGAACACGACTGTCAGTCAGCACCACACCTTTGGTGTTACTGGGATAGTTTCTAGGTTGGTGGCTGTGACATACCAGGGTCCAACCCAGACTAATCAGCAGCTGTGTCACAACTGCCTGGCAATACCTTGCTGAAGGGGCATCCATCTGGGCCTCTCACAAACAAGCATCTAGCATGCAAATCATACCCTGAGCATGTGTGTGTAACTGCAGCCTGGCCAGGAATAGTTGGGTTACACTCAGACTCTCACCACCCTTGGTCATACTGCAGGGTGACCCCAACACACTCCCCAGTCTCCAAAATGTACGTCCTGTATTGCCCAGTCCTCTTCTGGACAATGCAAGCTACATTGTCCATTATTTCTTTAACAGCACTAATATGCATGCAACTTAGTTTCTCAGACACTTCTATTTAAACACACTGGATTAGATAAAACAATAAAACAAAGTTTATTGACTACAAAGATAGATTTTAAGTGAGTGCAAATAAGGAGGCATAGAAGTCGGACATGGTTACAAGAAAACTAAAGCTACAATGCAACTTGTGCCTAAGTTAACAAATGATGTGAAATTCAAAGCAAAAATTTCCTCACCACATGCTTCCAGCCGTCTTACTGACCAAACTTCTTAAGTCAGTACCCCTCTCCCAGTTCAATGGCTACTTCCTTTATCCCTTCAGATGCGGTGAATCAATAGGCAGAGAGAGAGAAAAAAAGAAAGAAAGAAAGAAAGAGAGAGAGAGAGAGAGAGAGAGGTGCCTTGGGATGTCTCCCCCTTCTTTTTAGAGTCCTTTCCCCCCCTTTGAGAGCCAGGTCCACCTTGTTACAAGAAGACAAAATGTCTATGTAGAAAGATGTTCCCTGCTGCTTTTTCCTCACCTTTTTGGGCTTCCTTTGTTTCCTTTCCTGCTTGATGACTCCGGTTACTGTTTAGACACAAAATTAAGCAGAGTACACATTTCTTTGTTAGGACAGAGCAGTTTGCCAGCCTGAGTTTGGAACATGTATTAATAACATGATTCATGTTATTTCTTTTTTGGTTGGGAAATTGGAGTTTCCATTCAACTATTTTTTCCATGAAATTATCTTTCCCCTGGAAATTATCAGCTTTTCATCAAAATACCAAACTCCCCTCCTCCCTAAACTGTGGCTGTGGGACTCTGGTGATGTTCCAGGGCAGTTCAGCAGGAGGAGAGATCATCATGCATCTTAGGGGATGTAGTCCAGCCTGGGAGCCTGCCCTATGGAACAGATTGCTGGTGTGTTGTATCTGATGAAACCCCATGGTATTTCCAAGCTGAAATATTAACTTTTTAGCAAAAACATTTCAGTCACAACAAACAAACCCCCTTTATGGATCAGCTCTATGCAGTACCCGGCTTGCATTGAAAATAACAGGATAAAATACACCCTAAGCTCATATTCTGTAACTACAGAAGAAATTGCATCATTTAATAACACAGTAGGAAAGAGTAGGCCAAATTAGTCCCCAGAGCATGAATTAAACTGAAGGTGGCTTTGGTTCACTGAATGCATTAATTAGGAGTTATGGCTCTCTGAGGTCAGCTATTCCCAGTTGCTTCAGGAATCATGTCCCACAGATCACACATCTCAGTATAAAACATCCCGAATGCTCCAAACTGGCAGTTTCGGTCAATGGAGAAAAACCACCACATCTATCTCTCTCGTCTCAGCAGGTATGTGCTATTGTCCTGAATTACAGTCACACACACACACGCGGACACCTTGGTGATCAGCAGGTATTGAATTCAAGACCTCCAGCACTAAAATCCTTAGCCCCAATTCCTACCCCTTCAGCAAAAGGAGCAACCTCTTTGGTTGGAAAAAATAGCCAATTACATAGTCATCGAAGCCAGTGCTTTCCACTATGTCTCCGGGTTTTCATACAGGCTAAAGTAAATGCCAAAAACTTAATTAGAACAGTAAGAAACTTTACCCCAAACTGACATGCCAAGCCACAGAGGTTCCCTTGCCCAAAGAGGGTAGAAAGATTGAGACTCCTTTACTCTCACCCCTTCTTTAGCTAAGGAATAATCTCTACAGACTGATTCTCTTACAGCAGAGTCACAAGTCACTGTTTTCTTTTCGGATAAGTGAACAGGAGTGTTTGTATGTGGGGCATGATTAACCTGTGTGTCAGTGTATTTGCACAGTGTGTGCATCTTATCGAAAACCTGGAATGACCAGCCAGCTGTGAACATCTGGCTCTGTGGACTAAGCCCTTCCCTGAGTGGGTACTGATGTCCATTGAGAAACTGACCTCCATTTATCTTCACTTACTTCACTACAGAAAAGAGACAGGTTTTCCGCACCATCCACCTGCCCACATCTCTAGCTGCCTGATCTCTGTTCAGAGGAGATGGAAAAGGGAAATCACTCGGAGGTGACTGAGTTCATTCTCTCAGGACTGACAGATCGTCCGGAGCTGCAGGTCCCCCTGTTTGGGGTGTTCCTAGTGATTTATGGTATCACCCTGGTGGGGAATGGGGGGATGATCTTGTTAATCACGATTGACCCCCGACTCCACACCCCCATGTACTTTTTCCTCAGTAATTTGTCTTTCTGTGACCTCTGCTATTCCTCGATAATTTCCCCTAAGATGCTGGTGAATTTCTTAGCCGAGAGGAAAAGCATTTCTTACACTGCCTGTGCTGTGCAAATGTATCTCTCTGATGCTTTTACAGATGTTGGATGCCTCTTCCTGGCTGTGATGGCGTATGACCGTTATGTGGCCATCTGTAACCCGCTGCTCTATACGGTCACCATTTCCAGGCAGCTTTGTAAAGTGCTGGTGGCTGGGGTGTACGCTGTGGGGTTGGCGGATTCAATGATAAACATGTTTTTTGCATTTCGGCTGTCATTCTGCAGCTCCAACATCATCAATCATTTCTTCTGTGATATCCCCCCACTCCTGGCGCTCTCCTGTACTGACACCCGCATCAATGAAATTGTGATGTTTGCTTTCACATCCTGCATTATTATGAGCAGCCTTGTGATTGTCCTCTTCTCCTATGTCTATATCACCTCCACCATCCTGCAGATCAACTCCGCCGAGGGCCAGCGCAAAGCCTTCTCCACCTGCACTTTCCACTTGACGGCTGTGGCCCTGTATTTTGGCACCCTCCTCTTTGTGTATTTACGTCCCACCTCCAGCTATTCCATGGACACGGACAAAGTGGCCTCAGTTTTTTACACACTGGTGATCCCGATGTTGAACCCCCTCATCTACAGCCTGAGGAACACGGAGGTGAAGGACGCCCTGAGGAAAGCAATGAATAAACTCCTAACCAATTCTTGAATCAGTTTAACTCAGTTCTGGTTTAATTATGGGGAGTGAAAACAGGTGAACTGAATTCCCAGCCCATTACAAAACAATTTTGCAGACCCCATGGGAATATTGTTCATTATTATATTATTGTTATTATTAATTTGTTTGTATTGCAAAGTCTGCAGGCCCCAGCTGAGATCAGTTGCCAAAACATGGGAAGCATCACAGGGCCATAAACAGAGAATAATTCTGTAGGCTGATGGCTAGGAACTCCCACCTAGTGGGTGAGATGGTCAACTTCACATCTCTCTTCCAATTAACCACAGTAGAACAACCTTGAAGAGAGAGATTGAGAGCAACCCAGACTGGAAGAGCACATCATTCAGGGGCTGGGATGTTTTCTGGAAATCCAGGAAACCCAAGTGCATAGTGTGACACATTTAGTCAAAGAGACCCTTATTGGGACTGTCACCTGATGTGCTGAAATTATCTCTGAGGCCATTTTCCCTGCCAGCCTGGACCTCCAGAACCCTGCCTTGTTGAGCCAGACACGCTAGCCTGCTGCAGCACAGACCCAGGTCTGGGCCACACACGCAAAACTGGAGATCTAGACTGAAACCAGCTCAGCAGGATACCTGTCTCCATCTCGCAGACACCCAGCTCCGAACGGTATCTAAACCCCAAATAAATCCCTTTTACTCTGTATAAAGTGTATACAGTGTAAAATGATAAATGTTCACCATCCATATCACTGCAAGAGAGCTATGCACAACTGTCTGCCCCCCAAGGTAACAATTACTTATACTGAGTTTATAAATAAACAAAAGTGATTTTATTAAGTATAAAAAGTAGGATTTAAGAGGTTTTAAGCAGTAACAGACAGAACAAAGTAAATCACAAAGCAAAATAAAACAAAACACGCCAGGCTAAGCTAAATGCACTCAGAAATGAGTTACAAATGTTAACTTCTCACCCCAGTTGTTACTTCAGGTAAAATCCTTCTCTGATCCGACGCCTTTTATGACCAATTATTGGGCTAAAATTACAAAGGGAAAGCCCACCACTGTCTCCTATGGTGGCTGCATTGCGACCGGCACCTAAATCCTCCCCCCGCACACACACATTGTTCTGGGACAAAGCTATTAGGATTATTTGTAACACATTTGTGAATAGTTTCAGGTCAATCCAAACGGTATTGTTTTTGACAATGAATTATTAGTCCAGAAGAAATTCACCCATTTCAAGACACCTTTGTGTCCCAATGCTGGGAAATTACTTAAAGAGATATTTGGAGCAGTGACCAACAAATAAAGTGGAATACATTCAGCTCAGTTTTGTATCATGTTAAAAAGACCTCACGGGTGAGACAGCGATCCAGACCAGCTCATGCTGTGGCCCCCTGTGTTCCATTTCCACAAGGAAAAAAACAGCAACATTAATTGCATGTGCTGTGCACACCTGTTTTCCTAGGAGCAAAGATGCTCCAGGGAGCAAATCTCAAAGTCATCAAAGCCAGATTTAACCTCTGCCGCCAAAGGAAGCAGCTACAGAGATATTAAGGCTAACGTTGGTGTGTTTAGGAAACAGAGTCGAATCTTTCCCTAAGTCTGATTTTAGGGTTCTGAGCAGGTACTGCTTCCGTCCTCAACTCATTGTAAGTGAAGGGAGAGAAAACAAAGAGGTGTCACCAAGTCATGGGCATACAAGTGATTTTCAGAGCATTTCGGCCTTTAATTGAAATGACAGTGAGCCATTCATGGGAAGGGAAGGAAGGAATTATCCTGAGAGGAGAAATTTAAACTTTTCTGAACATATTTACCTATCAAAAGCAGGAAAGAGCTTTACCAAGGGAGGGAGAAGAGTGACTGGAAAAGGAGAGAGAAATAGCTTTAAAAGGAAAGGGGGAAAACCCCCCCATCGATTCAGGGAATGTCTCTACTAAAGCCATTACATTGACTCAGCTATGGTGTGCAGCAGCCGTAGTGTAGATTGTTTCCACATTGATGGAAGGGTTTTTCCTTCGATGTAATTAATCCACGTCTCCGAGAGGCAGTAGCTCGGTCAATGGAAGAATTACACTGAGGGTCACTTCAAGCTAACTGCCTCGCACAGGGTGTGAAAAGTTTCCCTGCCCGGTGTGACGAAGTTCTGTTGATCTAATTTTAAAGCATAAATCAGGCCTCAGAGAAGCTACCAATGGAAAAACCTCATTGTGAAATCCAGTCCTATCTCCCTGCCAGGGCAGCAGAATCCCCTTTGGTTCTTTTTTTCAGGCTAGTTGGAAATATTCCAGCTGTCCCAGCTTCCCAGTAGAGATTATTCTGCGTTCTGATTGATCTCCGTGTCAGACTGTGTGTGTAGTGGGCACTCTGTGTGTATGTGTTTGGTATGCAGTGGGCACTGTGTGTGTGTGCAGTGGGCACTGTGTGTTTTGTGTGCAGTGGGCACTTTGTGTGTGTGCACATGTGTAGTGGGCACTCTGTCTCTGTATGTGTGTGTGTGTAATGAGCACTGTCTCTGTGTGTGTTTGGTGTGCACTGTCTCTGTGTGTGTTTGGTGTGCAGTGGGCACTGTGTGTGTGATGGGGGGTACAGTGGAGCTGAATGTCAAGTGTAGGTGGGTGTGTATGTCCCTTGCCCTGCCCAGTGCTCAGGATGGCATCTCCCCCTCCCCCCCCCCCGGTGCAGGGCCCTTTGTGAGACCATAGAATCATAGGACTGGAGGGGACCTTGAGAAGTCATCTAGTCCAGTCCTCTGCACTCATGGCAGGACTGAGTATTATCTAGACCATCCCTGACAGGTGTTTTTCTAACCTACTCTGAGAAACCTCCAATGATGGAGATTCCACAACCTCCCTAGATAATTTATTCCAGTGCTTAGTCACCCTCAGTGTTGGGATCAGGGCCGGCTCTAACTTTTTTCCCGCCCTAATAAAAAAAAAGAGCGCCGCCCCGCCGTAACACCCCCCGAGCGTTGCCGAAACACACACCCCCAAGCGCCGCGCCACCGAAACACACCTCCCCCGAGCGCCGCGCTGCCGAAACACGCCTCCCCCGAGCACCGCGCTGCCGAAACACGCCTCCCCCGAGCACCGCGCTGCCGAAACACGCCTCCCCCGAGCACCGCGCTGCCGAAACACGCCTCCCCGAGCACCACGCTGCCGAAACACGCCTCCCCCGAGCGCCGCGCTGCCGAAACACGCCTCCCCGAGCACCACGCTGCCGAAACACGCCTCCCCCGAGCGCCGCGCTGCCGAAACACGCCTCCCCCGAGCACCGCGCTGCCGAAACACGCCTCCCCCGAGCACCGCGCTGCTGAAACACGCCTCCCCCGAGCACCGCGCTGCCGAAACAAAAACAATCCAGCCCCCCGAGCGCCGCCCGGCCGAAACAAAAACAAAACAAACCAAACCCTCAAGTGCTGCCCCGCTGAACCAAAAAAAAAAAATAAACAAACAAAAAAAACCCCTGAGCAACCGCCGCCACCCCAAGATTGGCCTGTAAGGTGTCGGACTAACCCCTGTGGCATCTCCTGCTGGTCGTCTCCGTGAATTAGCTCATTCCAGCATTGGAGCGCCCGCTGCAGGCCGGTGGTCCACCTGTCCTCCGGCTCCCGTGTCCCTCCCAGACCCCAGTGCCCTTTTATCTGGGGTGCTGCCCCCTGGCAGTACACCCCTCAGTACTAGGGTTTCCCCTCCCCGGGGAACTCCCACCCACTATCCCTACCTCACCTCAGGATAAGGCCACTGCCAGTCTCCAGCTAGCCCCCCCTCCTTGGGGCAGACTGCAGTATAGGCCACTCATCACAGGCAAGGTTGGGTTTGGACCTGCTGCCTTGGCCTAGCCCTGGACTGCCCTCTGCAACCCCCAGTACCCCTTGGCCTTCTCCTAGGCTGCAGCCTGGAGCTTTCCAGGCTGGAGCTCCCCAGCTCCTCAGCCTTTCCCCAGCCCTGCTCCACTTAGGTACCCTGTGTCTAGCTCCCTGCAGCCAGGCCCTTCTCCCTCTGAACACAAAGAGAGACTGTGTCTGAGCTCCTGGCTCCCTGCTTTTATAGGGCCAGCTGAGTCTGTTTGGGACGTGGCCCCAGCTGCAGCCACTTCCCCCGATCAGCTCAGCCTTCAAGCTGCCTTCTCCCTGGACTATCTCAGGCCCTTCCAGGAAGGAGCAGGTGTCCACCCTGCTACACCGCCCCTTACAAGGTGCCGCCCCAAGCACGTGCTTGGTCGGCTGGTGCCTGGAGCCGGCCCTGGTTGGGATGCTTTTCCGAATGCCCAACCGAAACCGCCCTTGCTGTAATTGAAGCCCATTGCTTCTTCTCCTATTCCTAAACTCTGTTTCATGGACTAAAAAATATAGGAAATAAATAAAATTAGCAAAAGAATCAGGAGGGCACTGGCATGTTTGGAGATATTTTGTAGCAGCCTCTGCAGAGAACAATTACATTTTTCGCTTCAGCATCACATTGAAAGGGCCCTCAGTTATCAATTGTCTGGTCTTATTTAACACGTTATATTTTGATCTTCCACAAGCTGTAACTCCAGATACTTTGCAACATTAAATAATTCAAGCCAGTAAATGAGAGACATGAGAAGTGACTGAAAGCAACGGTGGTAAGACTAAAGTCCCAGTGCAGAGGGACTGAGGGAAAGTGAAAAGGTATAAATACAGTGGGATATATGGGACAATCCGCAGGCATGTAGGCATGATGAGCTCACTCCCATAGCCCCAGTAGCAACGATCCAACGCACGATGGTATGACTCCCATAGATGGTGGGGGTAGCACAACCGTTACCACAGTTCCAGTATCGGCCACTGATTTAAAGTGTCATACCCCAATGGACCCCTCCCTCAAGGGGTTCCCCTGGGGGAGGCAGGTCAGCATTGCATATTGCTAACACTGTTGCAAGCATCACAGGGCATTTTAAAAAGGGTCAAAGGTATGTGAGTGTGGAATAAAAGATTCCCGTGCAGGTTGCAAGAGGCCAGAGGGGGAAGGAGGAAAAAAGCAAAAAACAGGTTAACTCGACACTCCAGCTCACTCAGTCAAAAAATAGGCACCAACTCCAGCCCAAGGCCGCAGCTCACAGCCGACGCTTGGCTGCCTGCCAAGAAAGATGCAGCTAAACAAATCTGCAGAGGCAGCCCATAACAAGCAAAATAAGCAAAGGCCTGCATGGAGGGAAAAAAACAAAAAACCAAAGTCTAGCCGGTGTGTTTTGGGAAAGTTAAAAAAAACACACACAAAAAGCCGGTTTAAATTGGTACAAAAAACACCAAAAGCAGAGGTCGCGAAACAAACCACCCCCAAAGAAACCCTGGACTGAAAAACCCTCCCAAAATCCAAAGCAAGTCAGAGATCACAGCGGACCCTAAACAACCCATGCACGGGACAAAAACTCCCGTCCACCCCACCCCCTCTTCTTCTTACGTTACACCCCAGGCTTGGCCAGCCTCGGGTAGTGCGGGTATAAGTATGAAAGTGGATTAGGGCTTGGGGCACTAACACTTTCTTCCTTCCTCTGAGTGACGTAGGGAACCCCCAGCACTCTCCGCAGTTATTTTATTATTTTGCAGTGGGGGAGGTCCAGGTTGGATATCAGGAAAAACTATTTCACTAGGAGGGTGGTGAAACACTGGAATGGGTTACCTAGGGAGGTGGTGGAGTCTCCTTCCTTGGAGGTTTTTAAGGCCCGGCTTGACAAAGCCCTGGCTGGGATGATTTAGTTGGGAATTGGTCCTGCTTTGAGCAGGGGGTTGGACTAGATGACCTCTTGAGGTCCCTTCCAACTCTGATATTCTATGATTCTATGATTCTATGATTTAAACACTTGGTGTGTTTCGTCATCTCCTCCCCAAACAATCCTGCGGCTTCAGCCTGATCACCTAACACCTCAGGCAAATTGGTAACATAAATCTGTCACAGTTTTGGTGGAGAATTGCGAAAGAGGGGGCCCTGTGGAGCACACCAACTGTTTTGCCCTTGGTATTTCATGTTTGCTCTGTCCGGCACTGTTTGTATTACATGTTAAGAATTTTATAATTAAAGGTGTGCCCACTTTCAACCGTAGCAGGTCTAAAAACCAAAAAAAAAGGTTTAGCATTCCTTTCTCCAGTTCGCAGGGGTAGGGTGCAGGTGGGTATACTCCCAGGTTGTAAAAGTCCTGGGTAATGGGAGGAGGACTCAGGGAGTCTCGCTCCATGCATATAATCCTTGGTGCATATACCCTCAGCCGTAGCATGCCTAAGTTAAAAAGAAAAACATAGGGTGTCTCGCTCTGCCTGGAAAGGGTTTTGGTGTATGGGCCCTCAGTAATATTGGGCCGAGTAATACGGAGGGAGACTTAGCCTCTCTCCCTCCGGCCCAAGGTGCCGGCGTGGGCTACGTAAAACCTCAAGTAATTAAAAATCTTAAAAGTGGTACTAACGAATTGTGACAACATGTTCAGGAAACAGAAGGGTACAGCTGCGGACTCGGGAGTCCCGCAGTCGTGGGCTATGGCATCAATGATGGGTTCAGGGCTGGATGTACGGGCATTAGGGAGCGCGGACACGATGGTCCAGCTGCCCAATCAGCTGGTGTCACGGGAGGCAGGTGGACCTGATGCCCAAGACACAGGGGAGGCAGCAAAGAGGGACAGGACCCTGCTGCCTATTTCAAAGGGGGGTGAGGACCTCTCCCGGCTGAAGAGGGCTCTCACCAAAGTGGTATATAATCCCTGGGGTTCCGAAGCAAAGCTTCAGAAAAAAAGTGCAGACTTGGCAAAATTTGTTACTCTCCTTGAGAGTACTATTACTAAAGAAAAAGGCAAATTGGTAGTGGGGGGAAGAGCAGGGTGCTGCTTTAAGGCTTTTAAAGCAAAAGGCTTCACAGCTCCAGCACTGCATTTTCCCGATGAGTCACAGCCTTTTGTTATTCGATTGGCTGCCAACAATACGGCCTTGGCTGCTACACTGTTACAAAATAATGAAGATGGAAGACTGGTTCCAGTAGCATATACATCCAGGAAGCTGCAAGGAGCTGAGATAAATTTTGATCCCTGTGAACGCGAACGCCTGGCAGTCGTCTGGGCAGTGCAATCTTTCGAGCCACTCACAGGAATAGCTCCAGTCACTATTCAAAGCACCCACACTCCACTAACATACATTTTGTCAGGAAAACTGACGGGGAGGAAAGTCTCTAATACTCGAATGGCACAATGGACGCTGATTTTAATTAACAGAGGGGTAACCACGGAAACTGTGTCCAAACCAGGTAAGTTAACACATGCTTTAATTGAAAAAGGAAACCGTCACGACTTTCTGGAGGTCACTCTGGAACAGAGAATTGCGTTAGTGGAGGCACCCCCACTAGAGGAATTGGATACTGTAGGACAAGAGAAGCATATTTGGTTCATTGATGGAAGTGCAATGGTAATAAATGGGAAACGGTGTGTAAAATATGCAGCAATCAATTTAGATAAGGAGATGATTCAGGGCCATCTGGACCATGAGTCAGCCCAACATGCTGAATTACATGCAGTTTATCAGGTTCTGAAACAATATGAGGGCTCCCCATGACCAGTGTATATTTACGCTGATAGTGATTTTTGCGTACAGGGAATTCAGTTCTGGATGCAGGATTGGCAAAGAAATGGGTGGAAGGCGGCGGATGGTAAAGATATGACATACTTAGATGAGTGGAAATAGATTTACCAGTGGGCAACAGAGAATCCTAAGCAATTGAAAATCAGGCATGTGAAAGCCCACAACAAGGGAACAGGCAAGGAAGCCATTTGGAATGAAGATGGAAGACTGGTTCCAGTAGCATATACATCCAGGAAGCTGCAAGGAGCTGAGATAAATTTTGGGTGGATACTATAGCTGGACAACACACTATAGCGATTGTAACTAGAAGTCAAGCTAAAAGTGCCCCTACTGATGCCCCTGAACTATTGGGTGCTGCTATAAATCACCGAATTCCAGGAAAAGTGGAAAGGCAAGAACTGATTAATGTAGCCCATCAGTTCATGCATGAGGGGGTAAAAGGAACCTTAAATAGGTTAAGACAAGTTGCAGAATGGTAAAACATGGAAGATGATGTTAGAACATGGGTAAGGAACTGCATTCGGTGTGCACAGGAAAGAGCAAGACTCCCTCACTGGCAACCCATGATACACCAACGGAGGCTTGGGACCTGGCATAGGGTTCAGATTGATTTTATTGACAAGTTACCAAGAAGTAAAGAAGGATTTCCAATACTTGTTAGTAATAATTGATTCCTTTTCAGGATGGGTAGAAGCATTGCCCACTAAAACTTATAGCATTCCATGGGGGATAATTTCTGCTACCATAGTGAAGAAGAGAAGAGTCATCACTGGGCCTGCCATGGATCTCCTTGTGGGGAGGTGATGACCACGATATCCTTGTGCATCTGCAGCCATGGATCAGTGCATGGGCCCATCCCTGTGGTGACCTCACCCTTTCATGTCAATCGAACACGACTGTCAGTCAGCACCACACCTTTGGTGTTTCTGGGATAGTTTCTAGGTTGGTGGCTGTGACATACCAGGGTCCAACCCAGACTAATCAGCAGCTGTGTCACACCTGCCTGCAACCTGGCAATGCCTTGCTGAAGGGGCTTCCACCTGGGTCACTCACAAACAACCGTCTAGCATGAAAATCACACCCTGAGCGTGTGTGTGTAACTGCAGCCTGGCCAGGAATAGTTGAGTTACACTCAGGCTCTCACCACCCTTGGTCATACTGCAGGGTGACCCCAAAACACTCCATAGTCTGCGATTTCCCTCCCAAAATTTATGTCCTGTGCTGCCCAGTCCTCTCCTGGACAATACAAGTTACATTGTCCATTATTTCTTTAACAGCACTAATATGTATGCAACTTAGTTTCCTCAGACACTTTTATTTAAACACAGTAGATTAGATACAACAATAAAACAAAGTTTATTGACTACAAAGAGTGAGTGCAAATAAGGAGGCATAGAAGTCAGACATGGTTACAAGAAAACTAAAGCTACAATGCAACTTGTGCCTAAGTTAACAAATGATGTAAAATTTAAAGGAAAAGTTTCCTCACCACATGCTTTCAGCCGTCTTACTGACCAAACTGCTTAGGTCAGATCCCCTCCCCCAGTCCAATGGCTGCTTCCTTTATCCCTTCCCATGCAGTGAATTGAGATATAGAGAGAGAGAGCTGTCTTGGGATGTCTGTCCCTTCTTTTTATAGTCCTATCCCCCCTTTGAGAAACATTTCCACCTGGTTACCAGAAGACAAAATGTCTATGTAGAAGGATGTTCCCTGCTGTTTTTTTCTCACCTTTGTTTCCCTTCCTGCTTAATCACTCTGGTTACTGTTTAGACACAAAATTAAGCAGAGCGCACATTTCTTTGTTTAAGACAGACCAGTTTGCCAGCCTCAGTTTTGAACATGTATTAAGAACATGATACACTGAAATCTTATAACTTCCCATAAATTATCAAAATAATTTTTATTAATATTTGCAATGAAAGGATGAGTATTTTTAGTTGACTCAGAGTTTTTAGCATCTTAAAGCTTAGCTCTGTGTCCAGATAATAGGCATGCAAGAGGGATAGTTTTGTGAACTGCAGAACTCCATACCATGCTGTTGTTTCTTCCTGAGCTCCTCTGGTCATCATGTGGTCTCTATCAGGCAAAATGAGTGAATCTATCTTTCCTACTTTGGGGAGTAACCTAACAAGGGAAGGACACAGGATACCATGGTGATTGGCATGCTATAAATAGCTAGGTAATGTGGAGTACTCTTACATGTGTTACAGGTTTTACATTCCACCTATTGGGGCCCAGACAATGAGGTGATTCTGAAACCAGGAATGACTGAGAAGCTATCAGCTACAGATGCAAACAATTAGTACGTCTCACCTGTATCTAACTTTCTGTTCCTTTGATTCCAAATTTCTTGCTAAGGCTGGTGGAAATTTTTTTTTGAGAAGGGTTTTTGATGGGAAATTGGAATTTCCATCTTTTCCCTGGAAATTATAAGATTTCCATCAAGAGACCAAACTCCCCTCCTCCCCAAAGCATGGCTGTGGGACTCTGCTGATGTTCCAGGGCAGTTCAGCAAGAGGAGAAACCATAATGCATCATGAGGGATGTAGTCCAACCTCGGGCCTGGCCCATGGAAGAGATTGGTGGTGTGCGGTATCAGATGTACCCCCGTCGAAATATTAAGATTTTAGCAAAAAGATTTTGGTCTCCACAAACAAACCCCCTTTGTGTATCAGCTCTACGCAGTACCCGGCTTGCACTGAAAACAGCAGGATGAAATATACCCCTAACCTCATACTCTGTAATTCTGGTAGAAATTGCATCATGTAATAACACAGTAGGAAAGAGTGGGACTAATTAATCCCCAGGGCATGAATTACACCGAAGGTGGCTTTGGTTCACTGAATGCCTTTATTAGGTGTTATGGCTCTCGGAGCTCAGGTATTCCCAGTTGCTTCAGGGATCATGTCCCACAGATCAATGATCTCAGTATAAAATTTCCCGAATGCTCCAATCTGGCAGTTTCCATTTATGGGGAAATGCCAACACATCTCTCCCTCTCTTCTCAGCAGGTACGTGCGATTGTCCGGAATTACAGTCACACACACACGCAGACACCATGGGGATCAGCAGGTATTGAATTCAAGACCTCCAGCACTAAAAGCCTCAGCCCCAACTGCTACCTCTTCAGCTAAAGGAGCGACCTCCTTGGTTGTAAAAAATAGCCAATTACATAGTCACCTAAGCCAGTGCTTTCCATTATGTCTCTGGGTTTTCATACAGGCTAAAGTAAATGCCAAAAAGCTTAATTAGCACAGTAAGGAAATGTTACCCCAAACCGACCTGCCAAGCCACAGAGCTCCCCTTCCCCAAAGAGGGTAGAAAGATTGAGACTTCTTTACTCTCACCCCTTCTTTAGCTAAGGAATAATCTCTTCAGATTGATTCTCTCACAGCAGAGTCACGAGTCACTGTTTTCTGTTTGGATTAGTGAACAGGAGCATTCCTGTGTGGGGCATGATTAACCTGCATGTCATTATATTTACGCAGTGTGTATTTTATCGAACAATTGCATTGACCAGCTGTGAACATCTGGCTCTGTGGACGAAGCCCTTCCCTGAGCGGGTACTGTTGTCCATTCAGAAACTGATCTCTGTTTATTTTCACTCACTTCATTACAGAGAAGGGATGGGTTGCCGAAGCCATCCCCCTATTCACATCTCTGTATCTGTCTGATCTCTGTTCAGAGGAGATGGAAAAGGGAAATCACTCAGAGGCGACTGAGTTCATTCTTTCAGGACTGACAGATCGTCCGGAGCTGCAGGTTCCCCTGTTTGGGGTGTTCCTAGTGATTTATGGTATCACCCTGGTGGGGAATGGGGGGATGATCTTATTAATCACCATTGATCCCCGACTGCACACCCCCATGTACTTTTTCCTCAGTAATTTGTCTTTCTGTGACCTCTGCTTTTCCTCGATAATTTCCCCTAAGATGCTGCTGAATTTCTTAGCTGAGAGGAAAAGTATTTCTTACACTGCCTGCGCTGTGCAAATGTATCTCGCTATCGCTTTTACAGATGTTGAGTGCCTGTTGCTGGCTGTGATGGCGTATGACCGTTATGTGGCCATCTGTAACCCGCTGCTCTATACGGTCACCATGTCCAGGCAGCTTTGTAAAGTGCTGGTGGCTGGGGTGTACGCTGTGGGGGTGGTGGATTCAATGATACACACGTGTTTTACATTTCGGCTGTCATTCTGCA
This sequence comes from Chrysemys picta bellii, assembly GCF_011386835.1. Taxonomy (NCBI): domain Eukaryota; kingdom Metazoa; phylum Chordata; order Testudines; family Emydidae; genus Chrysemys; species Chrysemys picta. The sequence goes on from NC_088794.1 coordinate 5,060,723, forward strand.
ACTCCAACATCATCAATCATTTCTTCTGTGACATCCCCCCACTGCTGGCAATCTCCTGTTCTGACACCCGCATCAATGAGATTGTGATGTTTGCTTTCACCTGCGGCATTCAGGTGATCAGCTTTGTGCCTGTCCTCCTCTCCTATGTCTATATCACCTCCACCATCCTGCAGATCCGCTCCCCCAATGGCCGGCACAGAGCCTTCTCCACCTGCACTTTCCACTTGACCTCTGTGATCCTGTTTTTTGGCACCCTCCTCTTTGTGTATTTACGTCCCACCTCCAGCTATTCCATGGACACGGACAAAGTGGCCTCAGTGTTTTATACGCTGGTGATCCCCATGTTGAACCCCCTCATCTACAGCCTGAGGAACACGGAGGTGAAGGACTCCCTGAGGAAAGCAATGAATAAACTCATAAGCAATTCTTGAATCAATTTAACTTAGTACTGGTTTTTTTGATGAGGAGTGAAAACAGGTGAATTCAACTCCCAGTCCATTGCAATGTAATTTCCCACAGCCCATGGCAGTATTGTTCATTATTCTATTGTTATTATTATTAATTTGTTTGTATTCCAACAAGGTCTGCAGGCCCCAAATGAGATCAGTGGGCAAAACATGGGAAGAATCACAGGTCCAGAAAGAGAGATTGATTCTATAAGCAGTGCAGAGAACACGGGAAGGATCACAGGGACAGAGAGAGAGAGAGAATGATTCTAGAGACTGGTAGCTAGGTGCACCAACCTAGAGGGTGAGATGCTCAACTTCACGTCTCTGTTCCAAGGGTTATTGAATTAGTTATCCACAGTAGAACTTTGAAAGGAGAGACTCAGAGCAACCCAGACTGGAATAGCACAGAACTCAGGGGCTGGGATACTTTCTGGAAATGCAGGAAACCCAAGTGCAGAGTGTGACGAATTCGGTCACAGAGACCCTCGTTGGTACTGTCACCTCATGTGCTGAAATTACCTCTGAGCCCATTTTCCCTGCTAGCCTGGACCTCCAGAACCCTGCCTTGTTGAGCCAGACACGCTAGCCTGCTGCAACACAGACCCAGGATCTGGGCCACGGCCCCCAAAGCTGCTGTTCTAGACTGAAACCAGCTCAGCAGGATACCGGTCTCCACCACGCAGACACCCAGCTCCCAATGGGATCTAAACCCCAAATAAATCCCTTTTACTCTGTATAAAGCTTATACTAGGGAAAATGATAAATGTTCACCCTCTATATCACTGATAGAGAGAGATGCACAGCTGTTTGCCCCCCAGGGAACAATTGTTTTCACTCAGTTTCTAAATAAACAAAAGTGATTTTATTAAGTATTAAAAGTGGTATTTAAGTGGTTTTAAGTAATAGAACAGAACAGAACAGACAGTAGCTAGGTAAGTGGAAAAATTACACTGAGGGTAAATATAACCTAACTGCCTCAAACATGCTATGAAAAGTCTCTCAGCCCTGTGCGACAAAGCTCAGTTGATCTAACATTTAAGCATAAACCAGGCCTCAAAAAAGCTGCGGATGGAAAAGACCAGTTGGGAAATCCAGTCCTATCTCCCTGCCAGGGCAGCAGAATCCCCTTTGGTTCTTTTTGTTCAGGCTAGTTGGAAATATTCCAGCCGTCCCAGCTTCCCAGTAGAGATTATTCTGCGTTCTGATTGAGCTCAGTGTCAAGCTGTGTGTGTGTGTAGAGGGCGCTCTCTCTGTGTGTGTTTGTGTTTGGTGTGAAGTGGGCACTGTGTGTGTGTGTGATGGGGGGTATAGTAGAGCTTAATGTCAAGTGTAGGCAGGTGTGTTTGTCCCTTGCCCTGCCCAGTGCTCAGGATGGCATCCCACACCGGTGTAGGGCCCTTTGTGAGACCATAGAATCGTAGAACAGGAGGGGACCTTGAGAGGTCATTTATTCCATTCCCCTGCGCTCATGGCAGGACTGAGTATTATCTAGACCATCCCTGACAGGTGTTTGTCCAACCTGCTCTTAAAAACTTCCAATGATGGAGATTCCACAAGCTGCCTGGGCAATTTATTCCAATGCCTAACTGCCCTGACAGTTGTGGAGTTTTTCCTAATGTGCAACCTACACCGCCCTTGCTGTAATTGAAGCCCATTGCTTCTTCTCCTGTTTCAGGGACTATAAGATATAGGAGATAAATAAAATTAGCAAAAGAATCAGGAGGGCGCTGGCATGCTTGGGGATATTTTGTTGCAGCATCTTCAGAGAACAATTACATTTTTCGCTTCAGCATCACATTGAACGGGCCCTCAGTTATCAATTGTCTGGTCTTATTTAACACTTTATATATTTTGATCTTCCACAAGCTGTAACTCCAGATACTTTGCAACATTAAATAATACAAGCCAGTAAACGAGAGATATGAGAAATGACTGAAAGCAATGGTGGTAAGACTGAAGCCCCAATGCAGAGGCACTGAAAGAAAGTTAAAAGGCATAAATACAGTGGGAAAGTTTTCCATTTAAGAGCAGACTTGAAGAAAAGGGGAGAACTGAGTGGTTCAGGGATACTTTTTGTTGGTCCAGATTTCTCACTGCCCATACAGCTACCCTACCCCAACACAAGTACACGGGCTCATTGTCAGAAGAACATCAGTCCTTTGTTTTTGATTCTTAACCTATCAACAAGTATAAAACCTGAAATACACAACTAAAGGGGCAAAGGTTTTCATCCTACCTCTTTCCTTTTCACAAGCCGCCCTCCCCCCCCGCCATCCCACTACAACCCAAACAGAAGTTCCTTCTTAGCTCAGGAGACAGCCCAATGAATTGCTGAATTGTTCATTTCTCCTTAAACCGTTGACTAAGACAGTGGTTGTCAAATTTTTGTATCAAAGAGGATGGGCAGCTCGAAAAGGCCTGTTGATGAGTGAAGGAAACCCCTAAATGTCCCTTAATCAGGCCTTGCCAACACCCCAAATCAAGCAGCTAATAAAGGGATGTTATGTGGGCCAAGTTGTGGGGACTGAAGAAACAAATATACCATTGACACAACGGATGTTTGAGACAGAGGAACCAGGCCCCTTAAACATCAGGGTTTTTGTACACGAGAAGACAACCTGGAGTCCAGTGCTTCTTTAAAGGGTGTGTGGCTATGGGCAATCTGGTGCCTTAGATGGTGTAGGTCAGGGGTTCTCAAGCTTTTTCTTTCTGAGCCCTCTTCCCCCAACATGATCCCTGGCCCACCTGTGCCACAACAACTGTTTTTCTGCATATAAAAGCCATAGCTGGCGTTAGTGGGTAGCAAGGCCCCACACCACAGGGGGACCTGTGAACCTAAGTTGCTCAGGCTTCAGCTTCAGCCCTGGGTGAAGGGATTTGGGGTACTGGGCTTCAGCTCCATGTGGTGGGGGTTTCAGCTTTCTGCCCTGTGCCCCAGCAAGTCTAATGTTCCCCTGAAACCTGCTTGCGGCACCCCCAGGGCATCCTGGATGCCTGATTGAGAACCATGGCATTATCGCTGTGATGGCTTTGCACAATGGGCAGAATAACTGTGTGTTGATCTGATCATGTGACACAGGCCCTCTGACGGAGCGGACCACATAAAACTCATTCTTCACACTGCCATCTTCGACTGACATGTTATTGACAACACACCCACACCCCTTGTATTTTATTTTGACCCTCACGGTTTTGTTCCCTCTGCACACTCTAGCTTTCGGGGTCTTTTTACAAACGGTTCTTTTTTCTAAACAGGGTTTTGAAATTTGCTGAAGGAAGAAGATGGCAAATATTTCCCAAACGGTTTGATTGTTTCATCTCACCCTCTGTCTTGGTCACTTTGTCCACCTACTCTGCCACTTGAGCTCTTCTGAGTCCCCCTCCTTTGCTGCCTACTGCCTGTGTCCACCAAAGACTCCAGGGGTGGGAGGCTGAGGAGAATACATGGAATGTTGGTTCCACCCACTGAAATGGTTGTTAAAAAAAAAAAGAAGATCTGTGACCTAGAGCTGAAAACAACCGTCTCCCATTTCAAGACCCATAATCTGTCTGGGCTCACAGACCTTGAGCGGGATTAGAAAATCCTGCTTTCCAAGGTCTGTCCTGCTTTGAAATCACCTCCTCCCTGGATTGGAACTGGTGATGCAAAGGGGAAAGACACCATGTCTCAGCCTCAAAACCTTGAGCCATTCCCTTTCTCCAAAACTGTCTTCCTTAAAAACCTTACTCTCTATTCCCCCACCCCCATTGCTCAGCAATTGCTTCAATTCTGCGGAGCAGACCACAACACATCAGAGGGAGGAGAGAGACTTTTTTTTAACTTGATGTCACTCTAAAGGGGATACTGAGCTATGGGGCAATGTAAGTGATTTGTCCAGTTTGTGGCAGAGCAGAAGCATGAACCCAGCTCTGCTGAGTCCAAGTCCAGCAGACCATCCACCCTCCATGGATCAGGGAGAGATGGATGAAATGATTCCTTTCCAACCCAAAAGAATCTGCAATCCCATGACCCTAAATCTTTAAATAAATACACATCGGGTCAAATTTAATACCCAAATCCAAAACACATGCATGTCCTATTATCCCTTACATCTGTTATGGACCCATGTCTGCTGCTATAGGACATTATATCTCATTCGCTTAGCCAGTCCCCTTCTTGTTCTGCACTTCCTCACTGGTGACGTTTTACCAGGTTAATCAAGAGATTCACTGAGCAAGGACCTCAGGACGGAGATGACAATGAAAATGTAGGAGATGAGGATAACGAGGACGGAGATGATTTCCACGGAGCTGCCATAGATATAGAGCAGGAGTTCATTGAGGGAGGTGTCAGAGTGCAAGAACTTGAGGAGCTGAGGTGGGTCTTCCCACCCCCTTTCCTCCCTGTGACTGGAGGGGTGTTAACAGGCCACTTGCACCTTGAATGGTCCCTTGAAACATGTGTTAACTACTTACACTAAACAATCTATTCCACCTTATATTTACCTGTGATATTCTGAGTTACTGAAGAAAAACTCTGTGTCAGCTCAAAAACTTGTCTCTGTCACCAACAGAAGTTGGTGCAAGAAAAGCTATTACCTCCTCCACCTTGTCTCTGTACAGTTCTGGTCAGTTATTGTACCAGCGTCCCTTGGCTCTCAATGGCTAAGGTCATGTCTACACTAGAGCACTGACAGCAGCACAGAGGTACTAATGCAGTTGTGCCGCTGTATTCAGGGCTGGCTCCAGGCACCAACTTGCCAAGCAGGTGCTTGGGGCGGCCACTCCGGAGAGGGGCGGCACGTCCAGGTATTCGGCGGCAATTCAGCGCATGGTCCCTCACTCCCACTCGGAGCTAAGGACCTCCCGCCGAATTGCCGCCGCAGATCGCGATCACAGCTCTTTTTTTATTTATTTATTTATTTTTTTGCGCCGCTTGGGGCGGCAAAAACCCTGGAGCCGGCCCTGGCTGTATGATCACTCATGTAACCGCTCTGTGCTGATACGAGAGCGCTCTCCTGTTGGCCTAATAAAACCATCTCAACAAGCAATGGTAGCTATGTCAGCGGGAGAACTTCTGTCTCCAACATAGAACTCTAGAAGATCAGGATTGGAAGAGACCTCAGGAGGTGTAAGGTGATGCATTTAGGGATGACTAACAACAATTTTAGTTACAAGCTGGGGACGCATCGGTTAGAAGTAACGGAGGAGGAGAAAGACCTCGGGGTCCTTGTAGACCGCAGGATGACTATGAATCAACAATGTGACGTGGCAGTGAAAAAAGCCAATGCGGTCTTGGGATGCATTAGGCGAGGTATATCTAGTAAGGATAAGGAGGTGCTGCTTCCATTGTACAAGGCACTGGTGAGACCTCATTTGGAGTACTGTGTGCAGTTCTGGTCTCCCATGTATAAAAAAGATGAACTCAAACTGGAATGGGTACAGCGAAGGGCCACTAGGATGATTAGAAGAATGGAAAACCTGTCGTATGAAAGGAGGCTCGAGGAGCTCGGGTTGTTTAGCCTGACCAAATGAAGGCTGAGGGGGGATATGATTGCTCTCTTTAAATATATCAGAGGAATAAATATCAGGGAGGGAGAGGAATTATTCCAGCTCAGTACTAATGTGGACACGAGAACGAATGGATATAAACTGGCCGTGGGGAAGTTTAGGCTTGAAATTAGACAAAGGTTTCTGACCGTCAGAGGGGTGAAATATTGGAACAGCCTTCTGAGGGAAATGGTGGGGGCGAAGGACCTGTCTGGTTTTAAGATTAAGCTAGATAAGTTTATGGAGGGAATGGTTTAATGGGATAATATGATTTTAGTCAAAGGAACAACGTGCCATCGCTGGTAAATAGTATAATGGCCAATGAGGGTCTGGCTGGAGAATCTTGCCTACATGCTCGGGGTTCTACTGATCGCCATATTTGGGGTCGGGAAGGAATTTTCCTCCAGGGTAGATTGGCAGAGGCCCTGGAGGTTTTTCGCCTTCCTCCGCAGCATGGGGCGGGGGTCGCTAGCTGGAGGATTCTCTGCTAATTGAAGTCTCTAAACCACAGGATTTGGGGACTTCAACAGCAGAGTCAAGGGAAAGGGTTGGGACGGCTTTGTGGCCTGCATCATGCGGGAGGTCAGACTAGATGATCATAATGGTCCCTTCTGACCTTAAAGTCTATGAGTCTATGAGGTCATCTAATCCAACCCCCTGCTCAAAGCAGGGGCAACCCCAACTAAATCTTCCCAGTCCGGGCTTTGTCAAGCCAGGCCTTAAAAACCTCTAAGGATGGAGATTCCACCACTTCCCTAGAGAACCCATTTCAGTGCTTCACCACCCTCCTAGTGAAATAGTGTTTCCTAATATCCAACCTAAACCTCCCCCACTGCAACTTGAGACCATTACTCCTTGTTCTGTCATCTGCCGCCACTGAGAACAGACAAGCTCCATCCTTTTTGGAACCCCCCTTCAGGTAGTTGAAGGCTGCTATCAAATCCCCCCTCACTCTTCTCTTCGGCACACTAAATAACCACAGTTCCCTCAGCCTCTTCTCGTAAGTCATGTGCCCCAGCCCCTAATAATTTTTGTTGCCCTCCGCTGGACTCTTTCCAATTTGTCCACATCCCTTCTGAAGTGGAGGGACCAAAACTAGATGCAATACTCCAGATGTGGCCTTAACAATGCCAAATAGAGGGGAATAATCACTTCCCTCGATCTGCTGTCAATGCTCCTACTAATGCTGTACACACTGCCACTTCTGACGGTGTAACTTATGTCACTCAGGGAGGTGTTTTTCTCACACCCCTGAGCGACATAAGTTATATGGACAAAAGTGGTAGTGTAGACCTGGCCTAAGATGATTCCATTCTAGCACTGTCTAATATAATACAGACACCTGTAACAGATGAGGGTGTAAGTGGCGGATATAATTAATTTTCATGGTCTCACTAGACCTAGCCTCTTTGTATTTGGGTCATGTATTCGTTATGGGCCTCTGAATAGAGGCAAAGTTCTCTGATTTGAACTTTCATCCATGACCTTTCCATCAACAAGTGGATCTCTCCTGAGGTTCAAAGGAGGCACTCACAGTAGTTAGAGCCTGGGTTTAATGTAGCAATAACAATGCAACACTATAATACCAATATATGTTTGCGGAAAGAGAGGTCAAGGACTGCTGATCTCAGAGTTTGTTGTGTGGTTATTACATGAATGGTATACGTAGCTGTACATTGTGTTCCTTTTTAAAATTAAATTAATTTACTCTATGCCATCCTGCCGTATGGCTTGGCTGATACCAGAATGTAAAGTACAAATGTTTCTTCTCTCACACTTACAAAATGATCGTTCTGTGACATATACTTCTGAAACTGTCAAGTATCAAAGGGGTAGCCATGTTAGTCTGGATCTGTAAAAGCAGCAAAGAGTCCTGTGGCACCTTATAGACTAACAGATGTATAGGAGCATGAGCTTTCGTGGGTGAATACCCACTTCTTCGGATGCAACATGGCATCCGAAGAAGTGGGCATTCACCCACAAAAGCTCATGCTCCTATACGTCTGTTAGACTATAAGGTGCCACAGGACTCTTTGCTGCTTTTACTTCTGAAACTATCTGTCTGCTTCTCTGTCTACCAATCTACATTCTTATACAAGGCACATCACTGTAGAATTTGAGAGCCTTACAGACTGTTAAAGTGAGCAGATATGGGTCTCTAAAACGATTTTAAGGTCAGTGGTTTCATGACTAGCCTTAAGTGAGCATTTCTAGGAGATGTGGTTATTATTTACAACACCTATGGAAAGAGCACTTGAGAGAGCAGCCACTTCAACCACATTCCCCGAAACAATAAAGAGAGGACATGAATAGGTTTATTATTGGTTATTAAAATGACAAGAAAACACATTCATCTTGAAACCCCTTCCCCTCCCCAGTGATCTCCCCAGAGCGTCCTTCACCTCCTTGTTCCTCAGGCTGTAGATCAGGGGGTTCAGCATGGGGATCACCGCAGTATAGAACACAGAGGCCACCTGGTCTTGGCCCAGTGAGTAGCTGGAGTTGGGGCGTAAGTATGTAAAGATCAGAGACCCGTAAAACATGGTGACGGCCGTCAGGTGGGAGGCACAGGTGTTGAAGGCTTTGTGCCTGCCCTCGGCAGAATGGATTTTCAGGATGGCAGCCAAGATGTACAGGTAAGAGAAGAGGATTATCAGGAGGGAGCTGATACAGGTGAAACCAGCTAAAATAGAAATGGTATTTTCAGCGATGGAGCTATCAGAGGATGATAGGGCTAGCAGTGGAGGGCTGTCACAGAAAAAATGGCTGATGATATTGGAACCACAGTATGGTAACCTGGTAATAACACACACAGTAATCATGGCATTTGTGAAGCCAGTGATATAGGAGCCAGCCACCAACGTGACACAGACTTTATGGGACATAACTGATGAGTAGAGCAGGGGTTTACAGATGGCCACATAGCGGTCATACGCCATTGCAGCCAGGAGGAAGCACTCTGTACACACCCAGGCAACAAAAAAATACATTTGAGAAAAACACCCAGAGTAGGAAATGGCTTTGCTCTCTGCTAAGAAGTTCGCCAGCATCTTTGGGGTGACAACAGATGAATAGCAGATATCGACAACAGACAAGTTGCACAGGAAGAAGTACATGGGGGTGTGCAGTCGGGAACTGATTCTGATCAAAATGATCATCCCGAGATTCCCCACCAGGGTGATAACATAGATCACCAGGAACAACGCAAAGAAGGTGACCTGCAGCTTTGGGTCATCTGTGAATCCCATGAGAATGAACTGGGTTGCTACGGTAGAATTTTTCTCTTCCATGATTCCCACTTCTGATACCTGCCGAAAAGATGAATCAAGAGAAGATGAACTGTTTCATGCTCAGTCATCATTCTGTGTACAAAGCATGCAAATGCATACATATTTTTGCATGCCTACTGCTTTGAGATTTGGGTCCCAGTGATATATAGTCACAAACATTCAACCCTCTAATGTATAAAGAAGGTACCAAACTCTTCTCTGGGGTTTGCTTAAAATGGCTTCTGTAGTGATAGGCAGTTAACCAAACAACCGAGTGCTTAATTCAGTTTTACGCATCCGATAATTTGGATGCTTTCCAAAATGTATCCCCTTGTATTTGCTATACTGTGTAAGTGGGTGACCGGATGGATGTATTGGATGGTAGGTGAGTAAGTGTGTGACTGCATGAATAAAGAGATGTAAATGAATAGGTGGTTGGTGGGGTGAATTGGTTTGTAGCTGGATGGGAGTGTCCATTGTGATGGACAATCTGATGTGTTAGCAAACTGGTGGACTGATAGATGGGTGAGCATATTGTTGGAGTAAGAGGGAGCTGGGGGGTAGATAGTTGTGTAGGGAGTTAAGAAGGTAGATGGCCGAGTCAGTGGGCAGTCAAATGGATGAGTCATTGAGTAAGTAGACATGTGCTATTGGATTAGTGAGAAGGTGGCTGGGAGAATGCACTGGAAGGCAAGCAGTGTTGTTATAGCCGTGTTGATCTCAGGATATTACTGAGACAAGGTAGGCAAGGTAGTATCTTTTATTGGACCAGCTTCTGTTGGTGAAAGAAACAAGCCTTTGAACTACACAGGGCTACACAAAGACCTGACTGTTGGTCCAGTAAAAGATATTACCAGGTAATCTCTCTGTAAAGCAGACAGACAGATGTGTGAAAGAGTTTGAGGATGGGTGGCTTGAGTGAGTGGTACTGTAGGTGTTCGGTAAGTTGAAAAAGTTCTTGGGTCTATTTCAGAGTGGAAAATGTTCTGTATGACAAATATCACCCACCAGAACTGGAACCCATTGCAGAAGCGAAGGAGTGGAAGCTCAGAGATTGAGCTCTTACCCTAGCAAGTCAGTCTTTTAGAAACAGTGTGGCAGGGAAACTTGCTTGGTTACTGGTGATGCTGTTCTCTGAATAAACATAGAACTTGAGGGACCCAGGACTGTCAATACAAGAGCAGTATAGGTACTGTGTTTAGTTACAGATGTATAAATTTAGCTCTTTCCCTCAGCGACACACCCCAGACTTATCATTATGTTAAATGCCAACCCTGTACACTGGGTATTACTGTTACATTATTACTATATTGATACACAAAAATTGACATCAGTCTAATGAAAGAGGAAGGATACATCTTGTACTAACGGCACCGGAGTGGGTCTCCGAAGAGATGGATTCAATTCCCCCTCTACCAGAGATACCTTCTCTGATCCTTCATGACCATGACACAGAGGAAAATGCCTATGTCTATGTAATTTAGGACCCTAAGTCCTATTTTCAAATGGGACCTTTGAAAATGGGACTCAAGCTCCTAACTGATTTAGGCCCTTTTGAAAAATTCACCCTGTGCCTTAGTTCCCCACCTGTAAAATTAGGATAATAATACTTCTTGTCTCGCATCCTGTGTCTGTCCTGTCTCTTTTGATTGTAAGCTCGTTGGGGCATGGATTGTCTCTTGTGTATTTGTACATTGCCTGGTTTTATGGGGACCTGATCTCAGTTGAGGCATTACTGTAATGCAAATAATTATTTCAAATAATTTCTTATCAGAAGAGTCAAAATCCAAGCATATTGCTTATTTTATTTAACCCAGTCACTCCCAAACAAATAGAAACTGAATCCAAGTTAGGAGTGAACAGTTTGGATTTTTTTAAATATTTTGTTCTTTTGAACGTAAAAGTTCACATAATTTTCAACTCCCACATAGCCGAATACATTTTTTTTTTTAAATTTCACTAATAGAGTCTCACTTACCGGGATCCAAATTGCGCTATGAACACTGCTCCCATGTGGTAAAGAACATCTGAACAGAACTTCAGTTCATGCTGGCATCTAAAAGAAAAGCCCTTTCTCAGCTTTCGATCAAAGCAAAGGGGTTGCCAGTGATGGCTGTTGTTACAGCTCTTCAGATCTACTCCAGAAGCTGGTAAAACCCGCAGCTTGAAAGAGTAACTGGATCTTTTTAAGAGCAGATTAGACAAACACGTGTCAGGGATGGTCTAGATGGTGCTTGGTCCTGCCATGAGTGCAGGGAACTGGACTTGATGGCCTCTCGAGGTCCCTTCCAGTCCTATGATTCTATGAGCTGCGGAACGATTCATATTCTGATCGTGCAGTAATATTTACATTGTACTGGGAACTCTGGAACCACAAAGGAGATCTCCTCAAACCCCAAACCTCCTAATCTTCATTATGGGATGCACTAAGCAATTAAACAGTGCAGCCTTGGAACAGACTGATTTAAATATATATTCAAATTTCAAAAGGAAACGCAGATGCTCAGAGCCGCGCATCCTGCAGGGCAGGACACTAAATGGAAAACACTAAAATCAAACCCAGCTATAGTTTTTGAGTGACTATTCTAGGAAAATAAACCATCCAAGAGGCTGAAGAGGGGAGGACAGAGTAACTCTTGGGAATGAGTTACACTCCTTTTCCACTCCTCAGGTTGAAAGCCCAGTTGATAGTGATCAGAAATTGTGATTTATCTTAAGTCTGATTGATGGCCTTTGTGAAATGAGTTGGGTCCCTCACTGTATCTTCTAGCATGACAGGTGGCCACATCTAGAGCTGGTTGGGTATTTGTTTTTCTACAGAAAATTTCAAATTTTCATTGAAAAATCACAATTTATCACATTTTGGCCGTACACTGAAATATTTTGACTTGTAGTTCAAGAGCCTCTTGCTCCCATATATCTTTACAGGCTGCACTCCCTGGTTGGCCTACGTGTTCCATGATGCATTATGGTCTCCCTTCTTGGTGAAGGGAGGAGGTCTATCATTACTGATACATGGCCCCAGTGCATCATGGGAGATGAAGTCTGGCTGGGGAACGGGGCTCACCAAGGAGAACTGGAGCATGAGTTACTGGAGCTACAGCTCCATGGGGCACCTTGGTAGCATTTCAGAATTGAAGTATTTTAGTTTTCAAATTAAACTCAAAAATATTTGGGCTCTCAGGAATTCAAGTTTTGGATGACAAAAAAATATCCATTTAGTTGAAAGCCTACAATTTCATGAAGAATAATTTTGATGGAAAATGTTTGACCAGCTCTGCCCACATCACAAATTCCACCATTGCAATTAGTGCTTATTGGTATCTCATTGGCAACTTCAGCAGAGAAAGCAAAGAGTGACTAGGCCGCAGAGACTGAAGACTATCAGCCCCTGGAGATGTTGCTTCTAGGTCAGCACTGAGGAACATGAGTTGGAACTGGCTTGTGTGTAAGTCTTTATTGCAGCTGCCCACAGTGTGTCTGATGTGGATGACTGTGAGCAGTCTTCAGTCTTCAGAGCTGTCAGTCAGACACCTATCACTCGCATCATGTTCACTTTAACAGGTAGTGAGCTCTTTGAAAAGTCACTTGGTAAAAATGGCATCATGGCTCTCAGTGTTTATTGTCTCTCACTAATATCTACACCAACTATGCTCAGATCATATCTCACTGCTAACCTGGGAGTTTTTTCTCTCTCTGCAAACTTCACCTGCTCTCTGAGAGTCAAATGGGGCATTGTCCACCTCATGCATCATCATCACTAGCCAAACTGGGCCCTCAGAGAGACCTATCCAGTCACGGCACCTTCAGTAGGTTTGCCCAAATGTAATCGATTGGACCTGAAGAAACAATTTAACTGATGATGCATAAGATTGGAAAGTGTCTGTGGTGTAGGCAGGTGACATTTTTACACAGTCAGTTTTCAGAGATTGCCTGTGCTTGGCATGAGTGGGGAAAGGATACACACCAAAGAGTTTTATAGCCATACTGTTCCTGGCCTTGATAGGGATAGACAGGGTAAGAATGGCACAGCTGAGGAGGTTTCATGGGAGGGGGCAGAGCTAACAAGGAGGAGGCGGGGCATTCTCTTGGCATACCTTTTTGCTACTTAGGCTTTAAAAATTAAAATATTCAAACTAAAAACCAAATCTGTTTTTCCAGTAGCTCAAGAAAGAATAGACTGACACCTTGTAAACATGTAAATCTCTATTTTCATGCCCAGGATACATTTTTAAAAAGAACAAAGTGCAAATACAAGATGTTACTAACATCCCTGTAGCCACGGATGTGCGACACCTCACAGTGTTGCCAACTGCCATGATTTTATTGCCTGCTTCATGACATTTGGTGCTTTTCTTACAGCTCCAGTGCCTGGAGTCAGGTGAATCTCAGCTTTCATTTAAAGACAATTAATTGTCTAGCGCTTGTGATTACAAAGAAAAACTTGAAAACATGACCTACGTGCCCCCCAAAGGCTCAAAAACCAGAAGGTCAACAAAAAGAACCCAACTATTTGTATTTTTTCCTTAATCTTATGAGTTTGGGGGACCTGTGTCATGATTTTTGAATGTTTGGGGTTGGCAATACTACAGTCGCCTGATATGGGACATACACAGAGATTGACTCGGGATCTACTGCATTAGGGACAGGGCCAGCGCAACCCGTTAGGCGACCTAGGCGGTCGTCTAGGGTGCTAACATTTGGGGGGTGGCGACTGCAGCGGCCGGATCTTCCACCGCCCTGGTCATCGTCGGTATTTCGGGGGCGGGACCTTCCGCCGCCCAGGTCGTCGGCGGTATTTCAGGGGTGGGACCTTCCGCCGCCTAGGGCGGCAAAAAAGCTGGGGGCGCTCCTGATTAGGGACCAGATCCAGCACCCATTGAAGTTAGTGGTAAAGCTCCCATTTCTTTTGGCTGTGTAGGAGTAGGTCCTAAACGCAGGAGCATCTACATTTGAGCTCAAATATTAAGCTCCTCTTTTTTGGCCTCTACCGTAGATTTGTTAATTTATTCTGTGGACTAACCACAAAGAGGGAGGGGGAGGCAAAGACCTACTATGTAGCTTGACAAAGGTTGGCTCATCACTCTGGTGTTTGCAGGAAGAATGTTTTGACGTGAGCAGAATTTGGTAGGACATTTTTCTTTCTCTCTGACTCATTTTTGGTGGGGAAATGTTTGCCATTAGAGGTGGCAGACATTTTTAAAGACGAAAAGCTTTTTTAGTCAAAAATAGCCAATTTTATATTCCTAAACTGATAATTTTCACAACAAATGTGTCCACTTTCAAAATGTCCCATGATATCTTTTTTCAGTATTGCTTGCCACTATTTTTTGTTTAAAAGTTTTCCTGGTTTCTTCTTTTTTCCCCCTTCCCCCACCCCCTTTGTCTTTCCTTTTTAATGTCAGAAGAGGGCTGAAGAAAAGAGGAAAGCAGGACAACTGAAAAAGCTAAAAGAAAAATACCTTGCCAAACATTTAAAACAATTGTGTATTGAAACCTACAAACCAAAACTATGAAATTTTGAATCAAATTGTTTTACATGTCTGTTTTTACCAGCTGTAGTTCCAACGTGCTTGATTCTGGGCCGCTGAGCTTGTGATGTCACTAACAACTGTGAAATGCATCCTAGAATACTCAAGGAGCTAATAGAGGAGGTATCTGAGCCTCTAGCTATTATCTTTGGAAAGTCATGGGAGACGGGAGAGATTCCAGAAGACTGGAAAAGGGCAAATATAGTGCCCATCTATAAAAAGGGAAATAAAAACAACCCAGGTAACTACAGACCAGTTAGTTTAACTTCTGTGCCAGGGAAGATAATGGAGCAAGTAATTAAGGAAATCATCTGCAAACACTTGGAAGGTGGTAAGGTGATAGGGAACAGCCAGCATGGATTTGTGAAGAACAAATCATGTCAAACCAATCTGATAGCTTTCTTTGATAGAATAATGAGCCTTGTGGATAAGGGTGAAGCGGTGGATGTGGTATACCTAGACTTTAGTAAGGCATTTGATACGGTCTCGCATGATATTCTTATCGATAAACTAGGCAAATACAAATTAGATGGGCCTACTATAAGGTGGGTGCATAACTGGCTGGATAACCGTACTCAGAGAGTTGTTATTAATGGTTCCCAATCCTGCTGGAAAGGCGTAACGAGTGGGGTTCCGCAGGGGTCTGTTTTGGGACCGGCTCTGTTCAATATCTTCATCAACGACTTAGATATTGGCATAGAAAGTACGCTTATTAAGTTTGCGGATGATACCAAACTGGGAGGGATTGCAACTACTTTGGAGGACAGGGTCATAATTCAAAATGATCTGGACAAATTGGAGAAATGGTCTGAGTTAAACAGGATGAAGTTTAACAAAGACAAATGCAAAGTGCTCCACTTAGGAAGGAAAAATCAATTTCACACATACAGAATGGGAAAAGACTGTCTAGGAAGGAGTACGGCAGAAAGGGATCTAGGGGTTATAGTGGACCACAAGCTAAATATGAGTCAGCAGTGTGATGCTGTTGCAAAAAAAGCAAACATGATTCTGGGATGCATTAACAGGTGTGTTGTGAGCAAGACACGAGAAGTCATTCTTCCTCTCTACTCTGCTCTGGTTAGGCCTCAGCTGGAGTATTGTGTCCAGTTCTGGGCGCCGCATTTTAAAAAAGATGTGGAGAAATTGGAAAGGGTCCAAAGAAGAGCAACAAGAATGATTAAAGGTCTTGAGAACATGACCTATGAAGGAAGGCTGAAAGAACTGGGTTTGTTTAGTTTGGAGAAGAGAAGACTGAGAGGGGACATGATAGTAGTTTTCAGGTATCTAAAAGGGTGTCATAAGGAGGAGGGAGAGAACTTGTTCACCTTAGCCTCTAAGGATAGAACCAGAAACAATGGGTTTAAACTGCAGCAAGGGAGGTCTAGGTTGGACATTAGGAAAAAGTTCCTAACTGTCAGGGTGGTTAAACACTGGAACAAATTGCCTAGGGAGGTTGTGGAATCTCCGTCTCTGGAGATATTTAAGAGTAGGTTAGATAAATGTCTATCAGGGATGGTCTAGACAGTATTTGGTCCTGCCATGCGGGCAGGGGACTGGACTTGATGACCTCTCGAGGTCCCTTCCAGTCCTATAATCTATGAATCTATGAATCTATGAAAATATGAGCGGCTGATTCAAACTCCGCTGAATTAAATAGGAATCTTTCCACTGACTTCAGTGGGCTTTGTCTCAGGGCCTTATGATTCAAAGGTGTACAAGACTATACAAGCTGCAAGGCAATGGAAAATTAGTCACGCTGAGAGAGGGATGGGCGATGGGATGGATCACTTGATTATTACCCTGGAATGGGTTACCCAGGGAGGTGGTAGAATCTCCTTCCTTTGAGGTTTTTAAGGCCCGGCTTGACAAAGCCCTGGCTGGGAGGATTTAGTTGGGGATTGGTCCTGCTTTGAGCAGGGGGTTGGACTAGATGACCTCCTGAGGTCTCTTCCAACCCTGATATTCTATGATTCTATGATTCTATAATACCTGAGCTCAGACAGCCATAACACCTAATTAATGCGTTCAATGAATCAAAGCCACCCTCGGTGTAATTGGTGCCGTGCGGATTAATTTGACCTACTCTTTCCTACTGTGTTATTAAATGATGCAATTTCTGTCACAGTTACAGAGTATGAGGTTAGGGGTATATTACATACTGCTGTTTTCACTGCAAGCTGGGTACTCTCCAGAGCTGGTCCACAAAGGTGTTTGTTTTTTTGTGTGGAGACCAAAATCTTTTTGCTAAAAAGTTAATATTTCAACACGGAAGTACCACAGGGCTGCATCTGATACCACACACCACCAATCTCTTCCATGGGCCAGGCTCCCAGGCTCCACTACATCCCCCCCATGATGAATGATGGCCTCTGCTCTTGCTGAACTGCCCTGGAACATCACCAGAGTCCCACAGCCTTGGTTTAGGGAGCAGGGGAGTTTGGTATGTTGATAGAAATCTTATAATTTCCAGGGAAAATATAATTTCATGGCAAAAATATTTGAATGGAAAATAGAATTTCCCATCAAAAAAACTTCCCAAGAAAAATTTTCACCCAGGCTCAGTAACAAATTTAGAATCAAAGAAAGAGAAAGTTAGATACAGGTGAAACATACTAATTGTTTGCAGCTGTAGCTGATATCTTCTCAGTCATTCCTGGTTTCAGAATCACTTAATTGTCCTGGCCCCTATAGGTGGAATGTAAAACCTGTAAAACATGTAAGAATACTCCAGATTATCTAGCTATTTATAGCATGCCAATCACCATGGTATGCTTTGCCGTTCCCTTGCAAAGTAGGAAAGCTAGGTTCGCTCATTTTGCTTGATGGAGACCACATGATGACCAGAGGAGCTCAGGAGGAGACCACAGCATGCTCCGGACTTCTGCAGTTCACAAAACTATCTTTCTTGCATGCATATTATCTGCACACAGTGCTCAGGTTTAAGATGCTAAATAAATCTATGAGTCAACTAGAAATAGTCATGCTCTCATAGCAAATATTAATATATATATATATTTTATAGTGTATGTGAAGTTATAAGATGACACTGTATCATGTTATTAATACATGTTCCAAACTGAGGCTGGCAAACTGGTCTATCTTAAACAAAGAAATGTGTGCTCTGCTTAATTTTTTATCTAAACCATAACCAGACTCATCAAGCAGGAAGGGAAACAAAGGAAGCCCAAAAAGGTGAGGAAAACACAGCAGGGAACATCCTTCTACCTAGAGTTTTTGTCTTCCAGAAACCAGGTGGAAATGTTTCGCAAAGGGGGGATAGGATTATAAAAAGAAGGGGCACACATCCCAAAGCACCACTCTCTCTCTTTCTCCCCACTGATTCACTGCATCTGAAGGGATAAAGGAAGCAGCCATTGGACTTCGGGAGGGGTCCTGACCTAAGTAGTTTGGTCAGTAAGACTGCTGAAAGCATGTGGTGAGAAATCTTTTGCTTTGAATTTCACATCATTTGTTAACTTAGGCACAAGTTGCATTGTAGCTTTATTTTTCTTGTAACCATGTCTGACTTCTATGCTTCCTTATTTATACTCACTTAAAATCTATCTGTGTAGTCAATAAACTTTGTTTTATTGTTTTATCTAATCCAGTGTGTTTAAATAGAAGAGTCTGAAAAGCTAAGTTGTATGCATGTTAGTGCTGTTACAGAAATTATGGACACTGTAACTTGTATTGTCCAGGGGAGGACTGGGCAGCACAGGACGTACATTTCAGGAGGAAATCGAAGACTGAGGAATGTGTTGGGGTCACCCTGCAGTATAACCAAGGATGGGAGACCTCTCACCTGTTGTAGTCTGTACTCCACCTCCCTCAGACACTATGTTCCATCACGGATCTTTCTCAGGGCTGGGCTACACTAACGCTGTGGGATGATCTATGTTACACTACTTCAGATACGTAACTCTCTGGTTGACATAGCGCGGTGTGGACACCGCTGTAAGTCAGACTAACTTAGTCAACTTGAAGTAGCGTAACTTAGATCAATTTACAGCAGTAGCGTACACCAGTCCTGAGAATGATGCAGGACAGAACATAGCCCAGTCGCCAGGGCACTGTCCGGCAATGTGGGAGCCCACTTTCAAATGGCTTCTCCCCATCAGACAGAGGGGAGATTGACCTGTATCTCCCACATCCCACAGGAGTGATCTAATCACTGGGTTAAAGTCTACAAGGGAAGCAGCGCCATTACCGCCTCTTCCATTCCTATCCATTTTGTTAGTGTGGCCCTACACTGTTTTTGTTTTTACATTGAAAAGTATACAGGAAGGAAAGGAAAACTTCCATTTCTGTTCATGTAAAAATATTTCCTTCGACCCCACCGGACATTTTTTCTCAATGTTTTCCAGTTTGCCAAACATTTAGGGAATTCTCAGTTTTGGTTCAGATTGAACTGAATTTGTTTTGCAATTTTTTGTAACCACCCATGAACTCAAAAATCAGCTATTGACCCAGCTCTATCCGTTTCTCACTCACCGTAACCCGAGCTGTACAATTCCCAGAATTCCTATTCTTCAGAGTCCATAACACTTTCCCACAGAATGAAGAGTAAGAACTCACAGCGAACCTGCTCATGTGGTATAAACATCTAGTGTCTGATATGATTTTTCTTTCTGGTTCATTTATATGGTAGAGAAAACTCACCCTTTTCATATTATTTTGTATTCAGTTCAGTGCAGATTCTCCCAGAGGAGGCACACACACCATGCTCTCTTTTGGAAATGTTACCCTTGTTCTTACTTTATTTGTTGCTCCCTTAACTTAAAAGAAAGTCCATTGGGATGGAAATCACCTTTCTTCTCCACGTGCATGGATACAAACCAGGTGACAATCTCTACAACAACCCCATAGGGGACATAAAGGGCTGCAGAGTATCAGGAGGGTTTGCAAAACTCCTTTTGGTTCAGCCATAGAAATCCCACACTTCATACTTGCAACTGCATAACGAAACCAAACCCACGACAAAGCAGAGGGAGATAGATTAGATGCCCCCCTCTTCTTTCCCAATACAAATAGCTCTGTGCTTTCAAAGCACATCACATATATTCACACACGTGCAACAGGTGCCTGCTGTAATTTTGCTGGGGTAATCGCCTAATAAAGCCCTGATTTTAGGTAGGGCCAGCAGGCCGTGTTGGAATACAAACAGATTAATAATAATAACAATACAATAATGAACAATACTCCCAAGGGCTCTGTGAAATTACATTGCAATGGGAAGGGAATTTAATTCACCCGTTTCCACTCCCCATCACTAAACCAGTACTGAGTTAAACAGATTCAAGAATTGGTTAGGAGTTTATTCATTGCTCTTCTCAGGGCATCCTTCACCTCCTTGTTCCTCAGGCTGTAGATGAGGGGGTTCAACATGGGGATCACCAGCGTGTAAAACACTGAGACCACTCTGTCTCTCTCTGTGGAATAGCTGGAGGTGGGACATAAATATATGAAGAATTGGGTGCCATAAAACAGGACCACAGCGATCAAGTGGAAAGAGCAGGTGGAGAAGGCTTTATGTCGGCCCTCAGCGGAGCGGATCTGCAGGATAGTGGAGATGATATAGACATAGGAGAGGAGGACAGTCACAAAAGTGCCCACTGTAAAGCAGCATGTGAAAATAAACATCACAATCTCATTGATGCGGGTGTCAGAACAGGAGAGCGCCAAGAGTGGGGGGACGTCACAGAAGAAATGATTGATGATGTTGGAGCTGCAGAATGACATCCGAAATATAAAACTTGTGTATATCATTGAATCCACAATCCCCACAGCGAACGCCCCAGCCACCAGCTCTTTACAAAGCTGCATGGACATGGTGACTGGATAGACCAGCGGTTTACAGATGGCCACATAACGGTCATACGCCATCATAGCCAGCAAGAGGCTCTCAGCATCTGCAAAAGCTATAGAGAGAGACAGTTGCACAGCGCAGGCAGTTTTAGTAATGCTTTTCCTCTCAGCGAAGAAATTCAACAGCATCTTAGGGGAAATTGTAGAGGAAAAGAAAAGGTCACAGAAAGACAAAATACTGAGGAAAAAGTACATGGGGGTGTGGAGTCGGGAATCAATCATGATTAACAAGATCATCCCCCCATTCCCCACCAGGGTGATACCATAAATCAGTAGGAACACCACAAACAGGGGAACCTGCAGCTCCGGACGATCTGTCAGTCCTGAGAGAATGAACTCAGTCGCCTCCGAGTGATTTCCCTTTTCCATCTCCTCTGAACAGAGATCAGGCAGCTACAGAGATGTCGTCAGGTGAATGGTGCGAAAAACATGTCCCTTCTCCTTAATGAAGTGAGTGAAGATAAATGGAGGTCAGTTTCTCAATGGACATCAGTACCCGCTCAGGGAAGGGCTTAGTCCACAGAGCCAGATGTTCACAGCTGGTCATTCCAGGTGTTCGATAAGATGCACACACTGTGCAAATACAATAACCAGCAGGCTAATCATGCTCCACACAGAAACACTCCTGTTCACTAATCCAAACAGGAAACAGTGACTTGTGACTCTGCTGTGAGAGAATCAGTCTGTAGAGATGATTCCTTAGCTAAAGAAGGGGTGAGAGTAAAGGAATGTCAATCTTTCTACCCTCTTTGGGCAAGGGGAGCTCTGTGGCTTGGCATGTCAGTTTGGAGTAAACTTGCTTACTGTGCTAATTAAACTTTTTGGCATTTACTTTAGCCTGTATGAAAACCCAGAGACATAATGGAAAGCACTGACTTCAATGACTATGAAATTGCCTAATTTTTCCAACTAAGGAGGTCGCTCCTTTAGCTGAAGGGGTAGGAGTTGCGGCTGAGGCTTTAAGTGCTGGAGGTCTTGAATTTAAAACCTGCTGATCCCCATAGTCTCCACGTGTGTGTGACTGTAATTCAGGACAAAACCACGTACCTGCTGAGAAGAAAGAGAGAGATGTGGTGGCATTTCTCCAATGACAGAAACTGCCAGTTTGGAGCATTTGGGAAATTTTATACTGAGATGTGTGATCTGTGGGACATGATTCCTGGAGCAACTGGGAATACCTGAGCTCTGAGAGCAATAACACCTAATAAATGTGTTGAGTGAACCAAAGCCACCTTGGTGTAATTTGTGCCCTGGGGATTAATTTGGCCCACTCTTTTCTACTGTGTTATTAAATGATGCAATTTCTACCAGAGTTACAGAGTATGAGGTTAGGGGTAGATTTCATCCTGCTGTTTTTAGTGCAAGTTGGGTCCTGGGTAGAGCTAGGGTTACCATATTTTGTGCCTCCAAAAGGAGGACACTCCACAGGGCACCAGCCCCGCCCCAGCCCCGCCCACGCCCCCCGCCCCAACTCCGCCTCTTCCCCAAAGTCTCCGCCCCCTCCCGTGCTTCCCGCGAACATTTGATTTGCGGGAAGCCTGAAGCAGGTAAGGGGGTTGTGGGGGGAGGAGGCGCGGCCCAGTCTGGCCCCCCCGGCGTCTCCAGCCTGGGTTGGCTCGGGCCCTGGGGTGCCGGCCCCGGGCCCGGCTGAGCACCCCCGGCCCGCCCAGCACTGCCAGTCCCCGGCCCGGCCCCCGGGCCCCCGGCCGAGCACCCCCGCCCCCCGGCACCGCACCGCAGGTCCCCGGCCCGGCCCCCGGCATCGCCCCACCGGCTCAGCACCGCACCGCTGTCCCGTCCCCCGAACCCCCGGCCCGGCACCGCACCGCCGGCCCCGCATGTCCCGATTTTCCTGGACATGTCCAGCTTTTTGGGATTTCCCCCCGGACGGGGATTTGGAGCTCAAAAAGCCGGACATGTCCGGGAAAATCCGGACGTATGGTAACCCTAGTAGAGCTGATCCACAAAGGGTTATTTTTTTGTGGAGACCGAAATCTGTCACCCCAAATTTTTGCCCAGGAAACACTATGCCCCTACTTCCTCTAGGAGTCATGCTCATAAATCCTCCACCTGGTTTCTCTGCCTCCTGTGACCAGGAGGTGCCTGGGGCAGAACTCACTGAAAATGCCAATGTCAGGGCAGGCTGCAAAAAGGAGAATATTCCCCAAACTGGTGGTTAACAGAGTGTGACATTGCACCCAGAATTCTTTCTAGAAATATGCTCATGGCTGGAAATATGACATAACTGGAATATGGTTTATGCTAGATAGGCCATGTAACAGATCTCTGCACAGGTTATGATCTACTGGATATATTCATCCTATTTGCATGCATGTACCATTTTTTACTCAAAGTTATGAATATTGGCTAGGTACTTGTTTGATTTTAAGTAACCTCAGTGAAGCATTTGGTCAGCTTCCAGAGAAAAGACTTTTCTCAGTAAGTTCCCAATCAAGAAACACTTAAGCTAACAATTAACTTTGAGAGACGCCAATCCACATCTGAGCTTTCCTGGGAATGTGGCTTGGCTGGTAAGCATCACAATCGTTCAGGGACATATGACTTGCCCATGTGACTCTAAAACTCCATTTTGTAATTGGATTCTGCACAGGGAGTGCGATGGGTGTTTACCCAGAGGAGAAAGTCTTTAAAAATCCCTGGCAGACCCCTCCATTTTGTCTTCAGCTGGCTCAAGAGAGAACCTCTCCACCCCCAAGGATACCTGAAAGAAACTAGAACAGATAACAGTAACTACAGGGGGTGTGAGTGATTGCTGGACCCAGACTAGGGGGAGCCTAGTCTGTAAAAGGAAGCTTAATGGAACACCACTGAGGGTGAGGTTTTTATCTGTGTTCGGTTTCATTACTGTATTAGAGATAGATCTGCGTGTTTTGTTTTATTTTATTTTACTTGCTAATTCACTTTCTTCTGTCTGTTATTACTTGGAACCCCACAAATCCTACTTTCTGTACTTAATAAAATCACTTTTTACTTATTAATTAGCCCGGAGTATGTATTAGTACCTGGGGGGGGGGCAAACAGCTGTGCATATCTCTCTATCAGTGTTAGAGGGCGTTAGAGTGTTAAGCTTTATACAGGGTAAAATGGATTTATTCAGAGTTTGGAACCCATTGGGAGTTGAGAATCTGAGTGTTAAAGACAGGAACATTTCTCAAGCTGCGCTTCCCGGTAAGCCTACAGCTGTTAGGGGCGTGGTTCAGACCTGGGTCTGGGTTTGCAGCAGGCTAGCAGGTCTGACTCAAACTAGGCAGGGCACTGAAGCAGCCAGGGCAGGAAAGCAGGGCAGAAGTAGTCTTGGCACATCAGTTGGCAGCTCCCAAGGTGGTTTCTGTGATCCAACCCGTCACAGGTGGGTGCTTGGCGCTCTCTGAAAGTCCAGTCCTTTTGCGGTGCTTCAAGCATGACACCCAAAATCACTATTTGCTTTTGAAAAGCTTGACTCCAGTGAGCAGCTTCACTCTTCTAGCCTTCGTCCCCCAGCTCAGCCCCAAACCCATGAAGGGAGCGAGTGCTAATGGGAATCAAACTCATATTATCATTCTTTTAACATCACTGTTTTTCCCCACTCAGCCGTGTGAAAGCCAGATCCCTAGCTGCTGTGCGTCAGCATAACTCTATTGATGCCAGTGGACCAGGTGTAAACAAGAAATGCTCTATTCAAGTTAATTGCCCGGATCTCCTGCTAATGTCCATTGCCCATAAACACTGTGTCATTCAATGGGGCCAGATCCCCAGCTGGCATAAATCAGCTTAGATCCACTGAAGTCAGTGGGCCAGATCCTTAGGGGGTGTGAAGCAAAGAAGCCCCATTGAAGTCTCTATACCAGATTCTTTGTGGTGTATCTGACATCGCTCATTTGGAGCCGCTGGGTGATGTAAATTGGAGTGATCCAATTGAAGTCAACAGGCCAGAGCCACAGCGGGTGTGACTCCTGTGCCGATTTGCACCTGCACAGGATCTGACCTAAGGATCACCAATGCACGGCCTCCTTTGGCCAACTTCTATACTATGTCCATACGAATCAGAGCCGGCTGACAATGGCACTTTTTATTTAATAAAACTCTCACAAATTATGGTTTTGGTATTTGACCAGCGTGAGGCCAGGTGTACACTAGAAATTTTTGCCAGTATAGCGATGTGGGTTAGGCGTGTGATTTTTGTTTTAACAACATTTCTACACCAGCAAAGCCATAGGGCTTGTCTACACTTGGACTGTTACAGTGGCACCTCTGTAGCGCTTCAGTGTAGAGGCTATCAGTGCTGATGGGAGGGGTTCTCTTGTCAGCAGAGGTAATCCACCTCCTTGAGAGCTGGTAGCTAGTGCTGTCTTCTTGGGATTTGATGTTCCCACACTCCTGAGTCACAAAGCCGGGTCGATCTAAGTTTCTAGTGTAAACCGGGCCCTAGTGGAGATGCAGGTATAATGGCAAAAAAAAAAAAGTGCTTTTGCTGATATAGTTATTTCTTTTGGGGAATGGATATAAATTATAGAGGCAAAAATGCTCTTTTGCTTCCATAAACTGAGGCTACACTGGGCAGGTTTGCCGGTGTAGCTATACCAGTACAGCTAAACAGGCAAACCTTTTCTGGGGTAGACTAGGCTTCAACAAATAACTTTTTCCATTATTGTTCATTTATGCCTCGTCACTCCAGGCTTTGAAACTCTCTATGTGAAGAGGTTCTGAAAGAGAAATGTTCCATTAAACCTGGAAACACCAAGATTCCAGCAAATTAAAAGTTCTATGGGAGCAGTTTGCACAGGGAAAACTTTCTGAGTGAATGTAACATACTAGCTAAATGCGCCCTGCCCCCATCTAGTGGCTGGTCCCTAGAGAAGATAAAAAGAGACCAGCAAACGGAGCTACTATGCACTCAAGGGGTATGGGGCTATGCTTTGATGCTGAAGGTCTTGGGTCCTAAAAGCAATTATGACACACAATTTTGATGCAGGACATGTTTTCTAGGCCTGAGGATTTGTGCACAGCCAAGTTTCTAGAGGAGCAGTTGTCTGCAAATGGTCACATTGTCCTTGCTTGAACGTGCAGGGTTAAGGAGACAGTGCAAGGAAAGTTTCCACTGTAGTGCTCCTGCACAGATACCAGGCATGATTGCATTCTCTTTGCTTTCCTGAGTCCAAGCATCGCTCCCTGCTAATCCATTTTGGCTGCAATCTATCCCCCAAAAGGGGGGGGAGAAGCAGCGGGGAGATAGGGTCATGTTCCCCCTCCCTCTTAGAAGGCAGCAGAGATGACTGGACCTGGACAGGAGGAGGTGCTGTTCCCCATGGGCCTGCTGTAAGTCCCACTGACGTTACTAGGTCTATTGATTTCATATCTGGGCCCCATTGATTTCAATGTGAGGTAGGCACCTAAATACCTGTAAGGATCTGGGCTGGCTGTGCCTAACAGGCACAATCGGGGCCCGCACGATGCAAGGAACAGTCCAGCGCTTCCTTTGCTGCTATCGAATCTACTGTGCCCGGTGGAGGGTGTTGCTGGGAGTTCACCAGTCCCTTCTAGTGAGCTCCGTGTACCGTGAGCGCAGAGGTCAGCGTGGTGGGCCCTCCAAGCACTAGGCTCTTGGTGGGTTCTCCGTCCCTTGGTGGGTCCCCATTAAACACTTCACCTTCTGAGAGCCTCAGGTTCTTCAATGCTCTGCTTACAACTTCCCATCCCCGGCCTCTGGCCCTGCTCTCAGGCCGCCTGCTACTTGTCCTCCTCTTCCACAGCCAGCTCCCAGGCTGCTGCCTCTGGCCGGCCACTGCCCACTCGCAGCAGCTCGCTGGCTGACCCTCATCCTCTTCTGCCCTCTGGGTGGCACTGCCTTGCCCGGTCACACGGACCCCTCTGCGGTCACCATGCGGAACTTGGGTAAGACAGCGCTCTCTGGTGGCCATACACGAACCAGATCCCCTCCCAGAATGAGCTGTGGCCCAATCCTTTTCCTCCAGCTAATTCTGGAGTGGGGTGGGTGGTGGGGCCTGACCATGAGCCAGCAGGTTCATTACACTGTCTCTAGGTCCCAACACCATAACACACACTTCCACTCCTGTCCCCGGACACTCTCTGCTCCACATTCCCTCATAGCTAGTCCAGTCTGTGTGATGCCTCTCAGATGGACAAGGACAGTGTGGGAGCAGAGAACTTCAGTACACCCAGTTCACGCAGTGCTTCTTCGTTCAGTATTGGTCCACAGTGAGCTTGGAACCATTGCGCAGACTAAGGCGCCTCTGGGAAGGAAATGGCCTGGGGACCTTGGACTTTCTTTAGGATGGAGATTGCAGGAAAAACCAGGCCCCCTTCAGTACACACAGCTCACAGTGTATAAGCAATTCTGCCCATGTTGTTCCATTACATCGCACCTCAGGCTTTATCCGCTGAAAGGAATTCAGCGCACTTACGCACGGAATATTTTATGGAAAAGACTTTAGCAGAGCTGTCTGAGGTGTGTGTGTCGGGGGGCAAAGACTGAAACATTGGGACGGTGGGGGGGTTAGCACAACAGGATTGAGGGGCATCAGCAGAGTTGTGTGGACAGGCTATGACTGCAATTCCAGGGGATCCAGGCGAAGAATTACAGGGGTTGTTACAGGTTAGGTCTAGTTATCTAAGGGTATGTCTACACTACGGGATTAATCCGAATTTAGATAATTCGGATTTGAGAAACAGGTTGTATAAAGTCGAAATGAATGCGGCCACACTAGCACATTAATTCGGTGGTGTGCGTCCAAGTACTGGGGCTAGCGTCGATTTCTGCACCGTTGCACTGTGGGTAGCAATTCCATAGCTATCCCATAGTTCCCGCAGTCTCCCGCGCCCATTGGGATTGTGGGTTAAGATCCCAGTGCCTGATGGGACAAAAAACATCGTCGCAGGTGGTTCTGGGTACAGCCTCACTTCCTCCCTCCCTCCCTCCCTCCCTGCATGAAAGCAACGGACGGCAGACAACCATTTTCGCGCCTTTTTTCCTGGGTGGGTGAACACTGCAGACTCCATACCACGGCAAGCATGGAGCCCGCTGAGGTCAAGACAGCACTCATGAATATTGTAAACACCTCGCGCGTTCTCGTGGAGTTTATGCTGAGCCAGGACCAGAAAAACGAGGAGAGGAGGCAGCGGCAGCGGCAGCGCAGCGACAAGCATGATGAGGACATGGACACGGACACGGATACAGAATTCAGTGAAACCACAGGCCCCGGTGCTTTGGAGATCATGTTGTTAATGGGGCAGATTCTAAACATGGAACGCCGATTCTGGGCAAGGGAAACAAGCACAGACTGGTGGGACCGCATAGTGTTGCAGGTCTGGGACGATTCCCAGTGGCTGCGGAACTTTCGCATGCGTAAGGGCACTTTCATGGAACTTTGTGACTTGCTGTCCCCTGCCTTGAAACGCCAGAATACCAAGATGAGAGCAGCCCTCACAGTTGAGAAGCGCGTGGCGATAGCCCTGTGGAAGCTTGCAACGCCAGACAGCTACCGGTCAGTCGGGAATCAATTTGGAGTGGGAAAATCTACTGTGGGGGCTGCTGTGATGCAAGTAGCCAAAGCAATCACTCAGGTGCTGCTACGAAAGTTTGTGACTCTGGGAAATGTGCAGGCCATAGTGGATGGCTTTGCTGCAATGGGATTCCCTAACTGTGGTGGGGCGATAGACGGAACCCATATCCCTATCTTGGCACCGGAGCACCAAGCCACCGAGTACATAAACCGCAAGGGGTACTTTTCAATGGTGCTGCAAGCACTTGTGGATCACAAGGGACGTTTCACCAACATCAATGCGGGCTGGGCGGGAAGGGTTCATGACGCTCGCGTCTTCAGGAACACAACTCTGTTTAAAGGGCTGCAGCAAGGGACTTACTTTCCGGACCAGAAAATAACCGTTGGGGATGTTGAAATGCCCATAGTTATTCTTGGGGACCCAGCCTACCCCTTAATGCCATGGCTCATGAAGCCATACACAGGCAGCCTGGACAGGAGTCAGGAGCTGTTTAACTACAGGCTAAGCAAGTGCAGAATGGTGGTAGAATGTGCATTTGGCCGTTTAAAAGGCCGCTGGAGATCATTATTGACTCGCTCTGACCTCAGCCAAAGAAATCTCCCCATTGTTATTTCTGCTTGCTGTGTGCTCCACAATCTCTGTGAAAGTAAGGGGGAGACCTTTATGGCAGGGTGGGAGGCTGAGGCAAATCGCCTGGCTGCTGATTACGCGCAGCCAGACACCAGGGCGATTAGAAGAGCACACCATGAAGCGGTGTGCATCAGAGAAGCTTTAAAAACCAGTTTCATGGCTGGCCAGGCTACAGTGTGAAATATCTGTTTGTTTCTCCTTCATGAAAACCCGCCCCCTTTATTGACTGATTTTCTGTAAGGAACCCACCCTCCCCCTTCCCCCAGCTTTCTTTCAAACCAAATAAAGTCACTATCATTTAAAAATCATTTATTCTTTATTAATAGATTAGAAAAAGAGGGAGGGAACCCGGGTGGTATTTGGGAGGAGGATTACTGGGAAGGAAAAAGCCACAAAGAAAAGGTTAAAAAAATGACAGCCTTTTGCTTGGGCTGTCTACTGGGGTGGAATGGGAAGGTGTACGGAGCCTCCCCCCCCGCGTTCTTACACGTCTGGGTGAGGAGGATACGGAACATGGGGAGGGGGGAGGGTGGAACAGGGGCTGAAGCGGCAGTCTGTTTTCCAGCAGCCGTTCCTGAACCTCCACCAGACGCTGGAGCAGCCCCAGCGTTGCTTCCTTCATCCTCTGGTCTTCCTGACGCCACCTCTCATCTCGAGCGTCTCTCCTCTCCTCACGTTGGTCTCTCCTCTCCTCACGTTGGTCCCTCATGTCCTCACGTTGGTCCCTCCTCTCCTCACGTTCACTGACTTCTTTCCTATACTTTGAAACTGTTTCCTTCCACTCATTCAGATGAGCTCTGTCACTCCTGCTGGATTGCATAATTTCAGAAAACATCTCTTCTCGCGTCTTTTTTTTACGACGCCTTATCTGTGATAACCTTCGGGATGGAGGAGGGAGGCTTGAGGAATTTGCAGCTGCTGTAGGGAGGGGAAAAAAGAGAGAATTGTTTTAAAAGCTACATTTTGCAGAACAATGCTTATACTCTTTCACGGTGACCAACACTGTTCACATTACATAGCACATGTGATTTCTGTGCAAGGTCGCATTTTGCCTCTTAATGCTGAGTGCCTGTGGCTTTGCTGCTAGAGATCACAGGTCTGGGCAACAGAATTCTGCTTGCATGCGGCCATGGTAAGCCATTCTCTTACAGCTTCTGCGCCCTACTTTCCCACATACCAAGCATAGCTTGTAGAGTGCTGCAGAAGCCTGGCCAATCTCAGCCAGTTGGGGGGGGGGGGGGGGGAGTGTGGTGGGGCTTGTCTGGGCAAGTAGAGTGCTGCGGTTTTTCTGTTAACATTCAGCAGCACCAGAAAACAAACTAACCACGGTACCCCTCCCCCCCACCGCGTGGCTGGTATCAGGGAAGATCCCTACAGGCACCAAACTAATCCCCCCCCCACCGCCGCCCCCCCCCCCTCGCCATGAATTCTCTGGGATGATCACAGTACCCCTCCCCCCACCGCGTGGCTGGTAACAGGGAAGATCCCTGCTAGCCAAACGCGAAAAACTCAGGGCCAATTTCCCATCTGCGCTTGGCTAACTGCAGGGAAGGATTTATTTTCCGCCACAGGCAAACAGCCCAGTAGGAACGGCCACCTCTGTCCCCTTAATTAAGTTCCCGTATTTCAACCAGGTTACCAGGAGTGATATCACTCTCCTGAGGATTACACAAGAAGATAAAGAACGGATGTTGCTTGAATGCCAGCAAACACCGGGACCATACGCTGCCAGGCTTTGTCAGGCAATGATACCAGATTACTTGCTGCAAGCATGGCGTGGTCAAGTGTCCTACCATGGAGGAGGGAATAAAGATGCACTGCCCAGAAACCTTCTGGCAAGGCTTTCGGAGTACCTCCAGGAGAGCTTCATTGAGATGTCCCTGGAGGATTTCCGCTCCATCCCCAGACACGTTAACAGACTTTTCCAATAGCTACAGACTTTTCCAGTAGCTGAACTGACCGCGAATGCAAAGTCAGGCAAAGTAATCATTAAAAACCGTTTGCTTTTAAAACAAGTTTTATATTTTAAAAGGTAAACTCACCTGAGGTGCCTTCCATGGGGTCAGAGTCTTGGGTACTGGCTTGGGAGGCTTGGGAGGCTTGGGAGGGTACTTCAGTCAGGGTGATAAAAAGATCCTGGCTGTTGGGGAGAATGGAGTGCTGTGTGCTCTCTGCAAGCTCATCCTCCTCCTCCTCCTCCTCCTCTACCCCATCGGCAGAATCCTCAGGCGTCGAGACTATCCCCGACCCAGAATCCACGAACACAGGTGGGTTAGTGGTGGCAGCCCCCCCTAGAATTGCATGCAGCTCGGCGTAGTAGCGGCATGTCCGCGGCTCTGACCCGGAGCGACCGTTTGCCTCCTTTGTTTTCTGATAGGCTTGTCTGAGTTCCTTGACTTTCACGCGGCACTGATCTGAGTCCCTATTGTGGCCTCTCTCCATCATGCCCTTGGAGATTTTTTCAAAAATTTTTGCATTTCGTCTTTTAGAACGAAGTTCTGCAAGCACTGAATCCTCTCCCCATACAGCGATCAGATCCAGTACCTCCCTCACGGTCCATGCTGGTGCTCTTTTTCGATTATCAGCCTGCATGGTTACCTGTGCTGATGAGGTATCTGTGGTCACCTGTGCTCTCCACGCTGTGCAAACAGGAAATGGAATTCAAATGTTCGCGGGGCTTTTCCTGTCTACCTGGCCAGTGCATCCGAGTTTAGATTGCTGTCCAGAGCGGTCACAATGATGCACTGTGGGATAGCTCCCGGAGGCCAATACCATCGAATTGCGGCCACACTAACCCTAATTCGAATTGTTAAAATCGATTTTGGCACTACTCCGCTCGTTGGGGTGGAGTACAGAAATCGATTTAAAGGGCCCTTTACATCGAATTAACTAGCGTCGTTGTGTGGACGGTTACAGGGTTAATTCGAATTAAAGCTGATAAATCCGAATTAAAGTCGTAGTGTAGACCAGGCCTAAGTTCCTTATGTGGCTCCTATTATCACAGTGTAGGAACACCTTGCAATCTGTAGTTGGTGCTGCAGGTGGAGGTAGCTCTCTGGTGCCCTCTGCTGCTGCCTGCACATATCAGTCAACAACTTCTTAGCCCTGATCTACACTGGGGGGGGAGGGGGCGGGAATCAACCTAAGATACGTTACTTCAGCTACGAGAATAGCTTACCTCGGCATCTTCACGGCACGGGGTTGACTGCCGCTGCTTCCCCATCGACTCCGCTTGCGCCTCTCACGGCGCTGGAGTTCTGGAGTCAATGGGAGTGTGATTGGGGATCGATTTATTGCTTCTAGACTAGACACGATAAATTGACCCCCGATAGATCGAGCACTACCCACCGATCCGGCGGGTAGTGTAGACATAACCTACAAACTGTTTGACACTCTAAGGGTATGTTGCTCCAATATCATTTTCAAAAAGGTATTTGGGCACTTAGAAATGTAAATACTAATCTCATTGACGGGGGGGGCAGGGACGTGAACCCACCTCATCTAACAGGCTAGCACCCTAAATGTTGCTCTAGCCAGTCCCCAGCCTCTAATTGTGAGTTTGCCCCCATTACAGCTCACCTCCCTGCCCTGCCACAGGCACCCTAAATGCTAGGCTATCTATCCTCTCAACTAAAGTGTGTTGGTAGAGATTGTGTGTGTGTGTGTGTGTGTGCACACTCGCAAGTATCTTACATATTTAATGTAATGGAAACCAAGGTGATGCAAATTAGGAATTGATGCAGAGCTGGGGGCATGTGTGGGAATCTTGCAGATTAGAGATGAGCTGGACAGGACTGGAATGCCAGGGGATCCAGGAATAGAAATAGAAATCCCAGGAGAGTTGTTATAGATCAGAAATGAAGTGCGCTGTCTATTTGGGGAGTGGGTGGATTTTCAAAATGTTCTTTTCTGTCTTTAGCAACTGGTTTTAATTTTTTTGTTTGTTTCACTCTGAATTCACCCAAACAGTTCTGAATACAGAGGCTTTTCTTTGCTTTATTTTTAAACAGGAAATTAAGTCAGTACACGGGTCCATAGATTTTAAGGCCAGAAGAGGTCATGATTATCAGATAGTCTCATGTCCTGCATGCCACAAGTCAGAATATTCCAATCATTCCTACAGCGAAGGGAATTATTCGTTCCTATGGGAGGGCCTGTTTTGTAACCTGTGGCTGTGATAGCAGTTTCAGTTTAAAACATGTTTATTCTGTCCATATTCTTTCGCTGTTTTCCCATGGTATTGAGGTGCAGCCAATCAAGATGTGTCTGTCCTGGTCTACAAGGTCTGGGCAGAGAGTATGCGGGCTAGAGAGAGAGAGGTGGATATGTAGGTCTGACATGAGTAGAATTAATAGTAATATTTGACTGATACTAATATAGTCACTGGAACAACAGTTTTGAATTTCAAATGTATCTTCTGTGCAGTTTTGCAGTTACAAATCAAATAATTAGTTTCTGTCTCTGTATGTTCCCTCTTAGGGAATTCTCTGCTGGTAATTTCTTTAATTCCCCTATGAGGAACAAGGCAATGCACTTGGGCGATTATGACGCTGGTTCAAAATAATCACCCTGGCTCTGGCAGCAAAACAAAAAGGAAAATTCCAGGGAGGTTACACATCCAGGTGCCCCCATCTCAGGACGTGAGGCGATCAATTTAGTGTAATTGACCCATCTCTCCAGAAATGGTATTAGCTTCTGACCATTTTAATAAGCTCCTGGTGGGCATGATTAGAAAGTTTGTGCCTGCCAAGTTGAGACTGCGTAACTTGGCAAGCAAGTTTGGAAGTGTTCCACTGTGCATCATTAAAATCTGAATGTGTTTCAAAGACATTGCAAACATTCATTGAACTTAGTAGGGTGGAATCTGCATTTTTGCAGAAGACCCTCCCTTGTTTCCCAGGACACCCTCAGCAGTGAGAACTTCCAGGACGAACCCAGCCTGTGGAAAATGTGGGGATAGTGTTGAGTATAGGGGCCCCCTGCAGCTGTTGGCTCTCCCCAAGACACAGGACCCCGGAGGACAGTAGGTCCTGTCGATGGTTCTCCAGGTGCTTGTGGATACACCCCCATTTCTCGCTCCCCTCCGCCAGCCAGCCAGCCCCCCTGCTCTCAGACTGGATCAGAGCCAGGACCCCTTGGAGGGGAAAGGACCTGTGTCCCATTCCCCACCCCTCTGAGCCAGCCAGTGCCCCCCGGATCAGGGGCCCCCGTAACACAGCAAAGGCCCTATATCCCAGAACCTGAACCCATTCCTGTATGCCATGTGGCTTTCCCCAAACCCATGGATGGTACTTTACTCTTCAGCACCCGAAGCGTCACCCCTTACAGCTCAAGAGCACCCCCACCCCCGGCCGCTCAAGGATTAAACATGCTCCCAATTTTTTTTGGGTGTGGGGGGGGTTAACACTTTGTGCCCTGCCCTGGAATCCCCACCTCTCCCACCCAAAACCTACATGTTGCACACAGCAAAATGGCTCAGGGCCCCCAGCCTGGCGAGCCCAGGCCTGGATGGGTAATTCACTCTGGTTTCTGCTCACCCTACCACAAAGCTTTGCTCGCTGGACCCTCCCTCAGGGATCCCAGGACCGAGCAGGGCCCAGAGCCTGATCACCAGAGGAAACTATGTCCTTGCATGATCCAGTCCCTGCTCCCAAGGTCAGGCCCCATCACCAGGCTCCGAGCCACTCTGAGCTCATTGTCCATCTCTCTGCAGCAAGGGAAGCACCACGAAAAAGCTCCACACAGGGTCTGCATGACGATCAGCCTCATGCCGTAACTGCACACCTTTCCCACCCCTGTAAGACTGGCTCAGCAGGGTGGAAATGCAGACACCTCTAGACTCCCCTCCCAAAGCTGGGAATGGAACCCAGGAATCCTGACTCCCAACTCTCCTGATCTAAACTAAAAAACTTCCCATCCCAAGCTGCAAATAGAAACCAGGAGTCTTGATTTCCTTCTCTCCCCACCCTATTAGGCCCCATTCCCAGAGCCAGGAATAGAACCCAGAAGTCCTAGTTCCCAGCCCAGCTCCTAACCCAGGAGACCCCACACTCCTCCCAGAGCTGGGACTAGACCCCAGGAGTCCTGTCTGAAGCTTAATCTCCCCCCATTTCCTAGCAAAGATTTCAAATCTCAGGCCCTAAACATTTGCCTCAAGACAACTAGTTAATCTATGAGGAGTTGTAGTAATAGCAACACCTGCAGCATCTCAGCAGGCCTGGTGGACTCTTCTTCCTCCAGAGCCCATCACGTATCTATTAACACCACCAAATGAGCACAGCTGCTCTGACAGCCTCAGCAGGGCCGCCATCAGAGGCCCTCCAGGCCATTAAAACCACACAGGTTTCCTTACACAGCCTGCTGATTCTGGTGGCCAGGAAAAGGAGTAGTTAGAAGGCCTCTCTGTAACCCCTAGAGCTGGGGAAAAGGGGAGCTCAGTCTCTGTGGCCTGGTCAGCCCCCAGCCTCCCCTCTGAGGTTTGTGAGCGAGGGGACCAGTTCATATCAACTGTGGTGAATTTTGGGAGGTGGACACATTTGCCCTACACACTGGGCTGAGAACCCACCAACTCATTAAACACAAGGTAACAGATTTGGGGGCCTAGAGGGGAAAGATCCTGCATGCCATTCCCACACCTCCTCCCACCCCTGCCCCTGGACAGCTAGCCCCCTGGCCTGGGGTCAGATTGGAACCAGCTTTCCCCAGAAGGGGAAGGTTCCCCATACCCTATTCCCAGTATCCCCTTGTCAGAAGCCAGAACCTCCCCATCTCCTGCTTGTAGAAACCCCACTCTGACATGCCCTCCTCACATAGGGTTGCCCGCAATCCCTTATTCAAAGGACATCCCTTATTTTTTCATCTCCTTACAACAAGATCAGGTGTTGCTGAGCATTGCAAAAAGCAACAAGAAATACCCCTGCTGAAGGTAGGTGAGTCCTGCTTATTATTGGTAGTATTATTAAACTACAACTGATTATAATACTGGGAGAAGGGGTGGGTCAGGGTGCTATGAAAACAGTCCCTTATATTTGAAATACAATGTTGGCCTATCCTGACACCGCCCTCCTGCCAGCTCTTGCTAGGACTATCAAAAGCAAGAGAGTTGTAGTCCAAAAGCCAGGCTGTCCAAGGAAACATGTCTTAGGGTGGGGGTGGGACAGGAACAGAGTTGAATTTTAGCTCTAATACAGAGAGAGTGCTTGATGACTGTGAGAAATCAGCTGGTGAGAGTTAACACAGAAACATTGAGAGAACAGGAGGTGTGAACCACAGAAGTGTGAGTGTGTGTGTGTGGGGGGGGGAGGGGGTTAATATCCTGAAGTAGGAAGTTCCACAGATTAATTATGTACTCAGGAAAAGAGAAACTTGCTCTTTCATATCAACGGCATTCAGCTTCTCCTCCCATCCCCCAAGGGAATGTCTAGGTGAGGTCCTGTGGTCACAACCCCAGTAGATGATTCTCAATCACACGCACACCCTTGTGGGGACAGGGATTTAGGACATTGTACTCTCTAATACCTTCCTTTTAAAGGGTGGGTGTTTGCTGGAGTGCCCTTAATATAGGAGAGCCTCTGAGGCGGAGCTAAGGCCCTCTAGCCCCACCCACAAATAGCCTGACTCTGCCTCTCTGTATAAAAGACCATGCTCAGGCAGTAGTGGTTTCCTTTAGAGCAAGGGGTGGAGTTTATAAGGTAGGACTGTGTTTATAGGCAGTTTTAAGGAGGAGTGTTGGGTAACTTAAGATAATCCTATATCTATGGGCTTTTGTAGGGAAGGGCTGAGAGTTAGGGCTTCTGTGTTCTGTTCCCAGTTTTGGCTGGGGAGTAGGGTCTGGCTGGGGCAGCGATGTCTGGAAACTAGAATTCCTGGTTTCTGCTCTCTATGAAGAGAGCTTTAAGAAAGGACATTGTCACTCCTAGCAGGGAGATTCAGGCACAGAATGGGTATGAAGCCTGTTTTCACTAATCCCCTAGACCCTCTCAGACCTGGGTATAGAACCCAGGAACCCTGGCTTCCAGTACCCTCCTTCTCTGTCCCATAGACCCTTTCCCAGGTCTGAAGAAGGGCTCTGTAGAGCTGGAAAGCTTATCTTACCATCCGAAGCTGGTCTAATAAAAACTCATTTATCTTGTCTATCCATAGACCCTATGATAGCAATTTCACACAATATCCTGCACAAAACCTTACTGAATTATGTGAAAACTTATTGAATTAAATGTATGTATCATTGTGTGCTAGGGATTGTATTTAATTCCATGGGACATGAGGACTGTTGCCCTCCAAAAATCAAGAACAGATTGGAGAGGCAAATTCACTCAAGTTGTAACACCTCCAGAGAGCTACCACCACCACCTGGAGAGAGGCTTACTTATACTCATTCAAACTAGGTTCTTCAAGGCCCAATGGATAAAGAAGGGACATTGAGTTAAATAGCCTTAGTTAAAACTGATTCAGAGCCTTATTTCTAGTGCTCCAAACAGACAGGATCTTGTCTCCAAGGGCTGCTTCAATCCTTCCTGGGAAGGTTTGGAAGGACGTGGCCCAGTCTGTTCGTTTGTTCTGAGCAAAAGGTGTTGTGAGCTTGTAACCATAGAAAAAACACTTAGTGGCAAGGTTTGAAGGACAGTTCAGCATCCAGAGCCCTTGTTGGAGCTGGGGTGATCTTTGGTGAGGTTATTAGCATGCATGTAGGTTCTTTTATTGCTTTTAATGTTTTCTCTATAATGCTTTCCCCTTGAGAATGAATTTTCTTGCTTAGAAGGAGTGGTGTGATAACTTATAACTGTGGCAATTACACTGTTTTCTATCTCTAAGAAGAAAAATGAAGCAGGTTGGCTTAGGCAGTCTGGCTTGCTGGGGAATTCACAATGTAGGTAGGGAACGGTGGAGCCTCAGAAAACCCCAGTCAAGAGGGAGAGAGATGTGCATCTCCACGCAAGAGAGGTGACCGCTGCAGAGCTGGAAACCTAAAAGCAGGTGTCCTTGCTGGACCATACAGAGGGGTTACAAGTTCAATGGCCCTAAATGAGACAGACTCCACTCCCCTTGGAATTTCTCTGGAGTTTACTCTCAGGGACTTGCGTTAATCATCCACGCCCCCCCCTCCCCCTCAGGTTTTAGTTCCCATAGGAGCTGTGAGAACCCTCCCTGCTGGAGTAGAAAACAGTAATACATAAACCATTCATATAATGAAATTTAATATAATGGTCCCAAAGATACTGCCCAGGGTTGCAATATCTGTCACACCAGATCTCCTGAGTGTCTTATCTGTTGAACCATGCCACCTCTCTAAAACATTATTTTTAAAACTTGAACACATTAGAGTTTTGATTTTCATGATAAAATTACATAGAGTGGAAGGGAATGCAAAACATGATCAAATTATTCATCAAAGCTGCTGAGATAACTTTCTTCTCTCTAACATTCTCCCCAGGGCGTCCTTCACCTCCTTGTTCCTCAGGCTGTAGATGAGGGGGTTCAGCATGGGGATCACCATCGTGTAGAACACAGAGATCACCTGGTCCTGCTCCAGTGAGGAGGTGGAACTGGGTCGTAAGTAGGTAAAGAACGTCGTCCCATAGAATATAGCCACGGCTGTCAGGTGGGAGGAACAGGTGGAGAAGGCTTTGCGCCTGCCCTCAGAGGAGCGGATCCTGAGTATGGCAGCGGTAATATACAGATAAGAGAAGAGGATGATCAGTATGGTAGTCAATTGTATGGAACCAGCAAAGATAGAAAGCAGCATTTCATTGGTGTGAGTGTCGGTGCAGGAGAGCCGCATGAGCGGAAGGACATCACAAAAGTAGTGATCGATTACATTGGGCCCACAGAAGGACAGCTGAAAGGTGCAGCTGGTAAACATGGTTGCATTTGCAACCCCAGCCATGTAGGAGCTAGCCAAGAGCCAGATGCAGGACCTCTTGGATATGATGAGCCTATAGAGGAGTGGATTACAGATGGCCACATAACGGTCATAGGCCATCACCGCAAGGAGGAAAGACTCAGAGGTGACAAAGACAAAAAAAAAATACAGCTGTGTAGCACATCCAACGTAAGAAATGGCCTTACTCTCCCTTGAGAAGTTCACCAGCACCCTGGGGGTGATGGATGAGGAATAGCCAAGATCAACAAGTGACAAGTTGCTGAGCCAGAGATACATGGGGGTGTGAAATCGGGAGTCCCTCCAGATTAGGCCAATCATCCCCAAATTCCCCAGCAAGGTGAGAACATAGATCACCAGAAATAGGAGGAAGAGAACAACCTGCCGTTCTGGATGGTCAGTGAATCCTGCAAGGATGAATTCAGTCACGGTGGTGTCATTTCCCCGGGTCATTGCTTCACACAGGCTTTGAGGACAGACATGCACAGAGGGAATTGCTGTATAAATAAAAAAGTGTGAGGCCCCGGAATTCCGTATGACCAATGACAGCATTTTTGTCCATTTGAGACCCTTGTTCGCTGAAAGTAAGAATATTTTTACCCATGTGTGCGTATCTCATTCTTTCTCTTTCGATGTGGACAATCTGTAAAGAGCAACTATTGGCCAAAAACTGTAGCATAGTGCTGACTTGATTGCCAGAGGGTGACATTCACTGTTGGCTCAGTTGAAAAACCTTTCCCCCCACAGCAGAAATCAAGGGAGTTTACATTAGAGGTGGGTGATTTTTTTTTTTTTTTTGGTTTGGTTTGGTGGCTGACCTGAAAAATCCCAAAATAACAGCAACTTGTTCCCTCCTCCCCCCCCCAAAATCATTTACTTGTCAGGTTTTTACCATTTGCTCCCTTGGAATCTGTGGAACTCCTTGCTTGAGGAGGTTGTGAAGGCTAGGACTGTAACAGGGTTTAAAAGAGAACTAGATAAATTCATGGAGGTTATGCCCATTAATGGCTATTAGCCATGATGGATAAGACATGGTGTCCCTAGCCTCTGTTTGTCAGAGGGTGGAGATGGATGGCAGGAGAGAGATCACTTGATCATTACCTGTTAGGTTCACTCCCTCTGGGGCACCTGGCATTCGCCACTGTCAACAGACAGGATACTGGGCTGGATGGACATTTAGTCTGACCCAGTATGGCCATTCTCATGTTCTTATGTTCTTTTTTTAAAAGTTACATCTAACACATTTTTTTAAATAAAACGGCATTTCCAAACAAAACCTTGAAACACATTGTTTCAAAAATGTCAAAATGAAATATTTCACCTTTTTATTTTTTTCCTCCCTGAAACTATTTGCTGAATTTGACACAAGTCTGCCAGCAGCTTTGGGTGATGCAAAACTGCATTTTTGGGTGAATAAATTATTCAGAACAATGGGAAAGGTACACAGTTTGCCTGATCACCAGATAAGGGTGACCAGATGTGGGCGAGGTTGTTAATTTGTCAGATGCTCTGACCCTAGAGTAAGCAGGGGATTAGAATCTACTCAGGTATTTTAATCACAAAAGAGATTAAAGACCAACTTATTTTAAACGTTAAATTCTCCTGTGATACTTTCCAGAAGTATCAAGGGCTGTGAGGTGCCTCAGCACCACCTACCCTTAGCATGAGGAAGTCTTGTCTGCACTGGCTCTAGACCTGAATTCACCAGCCTGTGGCAAGACAAGCACTGCCTTCCAGGCCTCGCTTTCTCTGTGCAGGTTACCCATAGGCAGACACTAACCCCCCAAATCTTCTGAGTGTCCCTCTGGTGTACTCAGCCCCTGTTCCACTGAACACGCCCAGAGCTCTCAGCCTCGCTACTCCCAAAGAAATTGTACACAACTGCTTGCAAGACACACCTTAGGATCACCACACTACTTAACACACAGCACTTAGATATATAGAAGACAAGAATAAATTGATTATCAAAGAACAGAGATTCAAGTGATAGAAAGTAAGATAATTGGAAACAGTTACTTATAAAACAAAATCATAACATGCTTCCAGAGCCTAAACTTAAGTAACAATCACAACAATGTCAAAAGACAGGCCTCAGAGCTTGAATCCATAACTTTGCTAGACACTAAACATCATGGTTTTAATAAAGACTCTGGATTTATGGGTTATTACACTGATCTGTAACCCACTAATCCCGGTTTTGTACTTTTTGCAGAGGTGTTAACAAGCCACTTCACCTTGAATGGTCTCTTACAATATGTGTTAACTCCTTATGCTAAACAAGCTGTTCCACCTTGTGTTTAGCTGTGACACTCTAAGTTGCTTTCCTAGCTCTGAAGAAGAACTCAAAAGCTTGTCTCTTTCACCAACAGAAGTTGGTCCAATAAAAGACGTTATCTCACCTGCCTTGTCTCTCAAGGTGTTCCCCCTATTACCCACAAGATAGCTTAGCCCAGCATTTTCAACCAGTTTGGCTGAGATCCCTTCTCCTAAAACCAAGCCCGCTAGCAGCTTGTCCTCACAGGTTGAAGGAATAATTGGGGGTTAATCTGCATCCCAGAAGTGGTTTCAAAGATCCTTACCCTTACACAGGTTACCCCTGTTGTTGTTTTTTCCTGCAGCTTCTGTCATCTATTGATTAGCCTTTTGCTCAGACTGCAAATAGTGTCCATACTGTAATTAATTTGCACATGACCAGTTACAGTGAGATAAGCATCACAGGAATATGTGGATTACTTTTTAGTGACCTGTGTTAACTCACAAACCTAGAGACCCTATTTTTTTGGTATACAAACATAAGTCTTCACATATTTTACATACATACATACAACTCGCAGTGATTACGATGACCAGTGGGGCACAGGCTTTCATTAGAGAGCTTACATGATAAAATCTGGTGGACTAGTGTGTTGATATCCGACCCAGAGGTTTCCTTGTGTATCTATGTGCCCTCTGCTAGTTGGTATCAAGAGATTTTTAGGTCACATTTCCCTCTTGGCCAGGTCTAGTAACTTCAGAATAAGTCCTTTGGAAGCTGATTTCTGTGACCCTTACACTCCCTGTATTGTGTTGCCAGGGATAACACTGTTGCTTTGCTGTGAATGATCCTTGTGGTCAATTCTGGTGCTTCCTCCTGGAAATCTCATAGGAATTATTAATCTCTACCCAATGCAGGGCCGTTGCAGACCCAGTAAAGCTCAGAAGGTGAACTGGGATTTATACACTACCCATTGGGATCCCATGAGGAGGCCTCTTACAAGGGGGCGAGAGGAGAAAGGACTCAGAGTTTGGGAGGACAGTTAATACCTACAGCACATGAAATGAATCAAAAACATTTTGCTGTTATCTGCAGCCCCATCGCTCTTCCCAGACACAGCCCAGGCTCAGGGTACAGCCTAGCAACACAACGATTCACCTGCTGTGTGCTGCTGGTGGGTCCTTGCCCAGGGCTGCTCCTTAGATTCTGGATGTAGCAGCTTCAGCTGAAGGGGCCGTTTCCTACATAAGTAGCTCTCCGATCAGTTAGGAAGTTTTAGGTCAAAATTATACCTTCGAACTGATTTTCCAGTGGATCATTAGATTTTTCTTGCTGCTCACAATAGGTTTTAACTCTTCCCCCCCCCCCCCCACTAGTGCTACACAGACAAAGCAAACCTACCTGCGTAAGGATTAATAATTTGTGATGGCTCCAAGAGATTCCTCTCTAGAGGAAGGGAAGGGGGCTGATTTATATTCTCTTACAGGCCATTGGGACCTTAAATTTCTCCAAGTTCGGATTGTCGGATAAACAAAGGAGCTTCAGCTATCTTCATGTTGCTGGGGCCAAGTATATTCGTGGAGAAGTGATTTGTATAACACTGTGCGAGGCCGCCGTGGGGCATGTCAATAATTGGTCCCAACGTGTCCATAAATCACTGAGACCGAATGATTCAAAGCACTGGGAATGGAATATGGAGACTTTTCAGTGCTAGGTGTTGGGCAGATTGGATGACTCAAGAGATTGGGAATTATCTAAAGGTTCAGGGCTACACTGTGCTTTGATCACCCGCTCTGTGTAAGGGGCAGTGCTTAACTATTCCACCCCAGGAGGAGGTCAGGGATTGAATTGTGACTCGGGTGCCACAGCAGATCGCTACCCTCATCTATGCTGGTTCATTGAGTCATTGAGCTCTGCAAACTTTCTACCCACCCGTGTGTCAGCTGTGCAGCCTCCACTTTCCCCATAGTGTCCCCTATGTAAAGTTAAGTTTGTGGGGTCCTACTCCTCCTTGTCTGTGAATGACCCCCATAGAGCCAGGCCAGGCTCTGGCTCTCAGAACGTATGTCTGTTTCATTTAAGCATCCAAAGCTTTTCCGTGAACCTCTGGAATCTATAACACTGGGCTGGCAATGAGCAAAACGTGGGTGGCAAACGCCCACTTTCTCATGAGAGTCCCAGCACCTCTACTCCTGGTCTCAGTTGGACACTGAAAACACTAAGGCCAGGTCTACACTTGCAATTGAAAGACAAAACTTTTGTCGTTTTAGCAGGTACCCTCCCCGGAAAGACAAAAGTTTGCCGCGAGAAGTGCCTGTGTGAACCATCGCATTGTCGGCAGGAGTGCTCTCCTGTCAACAGTGCAAACCCCACTCTTTGGGGGTAGAAGAATTTTGTTGGCAAAAGTGCCGACCAACAGCGTTCACACCACCCAACTTTTAGCAACCCGGCCGTGTCACTAAAACCCATGTAATGTAGACTTAGCCTAAGGCATAAAAATATATGTGAGTGTTTCAGAATCTTAAACCAACTCATGTCTGAATGTGGGACTTGAAGAAGAGCTGGGGTATATGGTGGGAAAAATAGTTTGTTCTGGATAGGGGGGGGTTTGGAACAAGTTCATTTATATTCATAGGGAATATATATTTAACATAGACATAGAGGAACCAAATATTGGAACGACTTTTATGTTAGATTAAGGAAAACAAGAGAATAAGAAAGAACAAATGTAAGTCCTCAGGCAAAAGCACAGTGTGTGCATGTCTGTATCCTCAGTCATGTGATGCATCACCTCTGCCTTACAAAATAGCCGCTGCCTCTGCAGACAGCAGATTTCTTGATAATGGGATCGTCAGGCGAGGGAACGAGGGGGAGTTCATCTCTCACTCTTCGGCATCAGTGCCCAGGCTGCCTACCAGGGTCCCAGCGAGAGACAGTTATCACTCTATGGTTTCTTGGGTGGATGGGGTGGGGATATAAATACCTGAACATTAGGAATTTCTGGGATTATCAAAGAAGCTTGAGGGTATCTAAATCTCATAGCTGAGCACAACTGAGACCAGCAACTCAACTTTCAAGAAAACATCTTCCCCAGGAAGAGTGTGTGTGTGTGGGGGGGACGACTTAACCCTTCATAGATTCTGCATGGGGGCTTTGTTGAGGGCTAGCAGACCTAGTGGTCAGGCTGCTGCCAAACCATCTCTGAGTTTTGGGATGGGTTTTCTGGGCAGCCTGGAGGCCCAGCAGCCAAGTTACAGTTCATCACCTCCCCCCAACCGTAGATCCCTCTGAGGCCTCTGGGGTGGATGGAGGAGATGGAAAGGGGAGATGGATCCAGGCTCTAGGTAGACTTTAAGTTGTCATGGGATAAGAGGGAAGATCCTTTCATGGATTGAGAATTGGTTAAAAGATAGGGAACAAAGGGTATGAATAAATGGTGAATTTTCAGAATGGAGAGGGGTAACGAGTGGTGTTCCCCAAGGGTCAATCCTAGGACCAATTCTATTCAACT
Organism: Chrysemys picta bellii; assembly: GCF_011386835.1. Classification (NCBI taxonomy): domain Eukaryota; kingdom Metazoa; phylum Chordata; order Testudines; family Emydidae; genus Chrysemys; species Chrysemys picta. The sequence continues at coordinate 5,105,162 of NC_088794.1, forward strand.
TATTCATAAATGATCTGGAAAAAAGGGCAAAGTTTGCAGATGATACTAAACCGCTCAAGATAGTTAAGACCAAAGCAGACTGTGAAGAACTTCAAAAAGATCTCACAAAACTAAGTGATTGGGCAACAAAATGGCATATGAAATGTAATGTGGATGAATGTAAAGTAATGCACATTGGAAAAAATAACCCCAGCTATACATACTATATGATGGGGGCTAATTTAGCTACAACTAATCAGGAAAGAGATCTTGGAGTCACCGTGGATAGTTCTCTGAAGACGTCCATGAAATGTGCAGCAGCAGTCAAAAAAGCAAACAGGATGTTAGGAATCTTTCAAAAAAGGATAGAGAATAAGACGGAGTATATTTTATTGCCCTTATATAAATCCATGGTACCCACATCTTGAATACTGACTACAGATGTGGTGGTCTCATCTCAAAAAAGATATACTACCATTAGAAAAGGTTCAGAGAAGGGCAACTAAAATGATTAGGGGTTTGGAACGGGTCCCATGTGAGGAGAGATTAAAGAGGCTAGGACTTTTCAGCTTGGAAAAGAAGAGACTAAGGGGGGATATGATAGAGGTATATAAAATCATGAGTGGTGTGGAGAAAGAGAATAAGGAAACGTTATTTTCTTGTTCCAATAATATATGAACTAGGGGCCACCAAATGAAATTAATGGGCAGCAAGTTTAAAACAAATAAAAGGAAGTTCTTCTTCACACAGCGCACAATCACCTGCGGAACTCCTTGCCTGAGGAGGCTGTGAAGGCTAGGACTATAACAGGGTTTAAAAGAGAACTGGATAAATTCATGGAGGTAAAGTCCATTAATGGCTATTAGCCAGGATGGGTAAGGGATGGTGTCCCTAGCTTCTCTTTGTCAGAGGGTGGACATGGATGCTTAGCTGGCAGTCTGAGTGAGAAAATCCCTAGATGGGAGCTGAAATGGTTCAAAGAGAAAGCACTTCTGGAAAAGCCATTTTGTCAGGGTGAGATATTCAGAAGTGCCTAAGGGAATGACCAGTACAAGTTTCGGGGAAAGTATTATTTGCATTTTACATAGTGAGGAAGTGAGGCATAGACGGTAGTGCTCAAATTTTTTTTTTAAAAAGAGCTTTAACGTTGAGTGCCCATATTTAAACACCTGGGCTGACGTCATAAGTGCCTGAGTGACATTTTCAGCCATTTTCAATGTGGCTGTACCTCTCAAGAGTCTAAAACCAGAGCCCTGCGTGGATACAAAATTTGTAACTGCATCTGATCTGCAATCCGCAAAAAAATGATCTGTGGCTATAAAGTGAATATCCACAGATTTGCAGGGCTCCAGATACAAAGTTTGTGTCTGCATCAGGTCCCTGATCCACAGAAATGGTTCACAGTTATAAAACAGATATCTGTGGATTTGCAGGGCTCTAATTTAAGGAACCAGTTATGAATCTATTTTCCAATATGTGTCACTTTTTGCACCTTCTGAGGTGAGTTACCCCATGAGCATCTGATCAGGATTTGGGGGATGGGAGGGGAGGAATGGGCCAGTTCTCTTTGAAACAAAGAAAAGGGGAAGAAAGAAAACACCCCGAAGTTGGAGCAATAACTGGACACAACACATCTTTGTGTGGTTATCCCTAGGGGACGGGAAGGTTTAATGATCCCATCTGTGTCTGCCCTGAACTGCAGAACTCTGGGGCTCTCCAAGGATTCCATCCCCAAATGCCACTGAAAAACGTCTATAAACATGGCTTCCAAACACAATCTGCTTTGCAGTCAAGAGTAACAGACGTCTCCCTCCTGCAGGTAGGTTTAATTCCTCTGGTTTTGATGAAAGTGGAATAAATATTCTCTTTTGGTTCTGGCAATTTGAATTAATTCTGATTCAGAGCCAAATCTCATGGAGATCAGATTTATTGACTCCAGAGGTCCTGACTTTTCTAAGAAGGCTGCATCCTCAGCTGGTGTCAGTTGCCTAACTCCACTAAAGCCAATTTTCCATTTACATGTGCTGACGATCTGGCTCGTTAGAGCAGAGCAGTAGCTCTGCTCTAGAAAAGGTTGAGACTCACTTTCCATTGGCTCTAAAATCCACAGCCTTACTCAGACTGTCTTGAAAACAGCTGATCCTCATGGAGGTCCAAGGTAGGGTTAATGGACTAAATTTGGAGTCATGCGTGCAAGGGAAGAGCCCCTTGAAAAGTCACGGGATATCAGAATTGTACAGTTCTCATCATGTTATTTTGTGAACGCCCTGGGCACAATAGGGCTCTGGTTCTCCCCAGACTGTTCTCACCTTCTCGGGGTTGATCCCAGCTAGTGTCTGGCACCCGTTGCCCCTCTGAGGGAAGGAGCATTTCAAACATTATTCAAGGTAAACTTGCATGTGCAGGGGGAGGGCTGAAAGGGTTTCCAGGCAGCCTGGCCTCAGAACAACCAGGTGACTCAAGATGACTGGATCCCAGGGCCCACCTTGCTCAGTGATTTTTGCATCTTGGCTTTGGCAGATTTCTAAACATGTGTATTGTCTACGTATGACAAGGAGGAAGGTGGAGAGGAGAGCTGAATTGCACGTGTGGGTGTGTGCGTGAGGTGGGAGGGAAACCTTGGAGCAGCCAGGTCTTTTGGGGGATGGTCACAGCAATGGATGAGGTGGAGGGTTGGGCGTCAGAGCAGTGATAGAGGAATGTGTGTGGGGAGTGGTATCCACTGTCCAAACATTAGGGCTTTGAAAACTGAGTTCAATAACTAGAGCTCTGAAGAAGAACTGGCTTTTGAACAATGTAGGGTTTTTATTTTCCTGTGATCCCTTAATGTATAAGGGAAGCACTGTAACGGGTTACCTAGGGAGGTGGTGGAATCTCCTTCCTTAGAGGTTTTTAAGGCCAGGCTTGATGAAGCCCTGGCTGGGATGATTTAGTTGGGGATTGGTCCTGCTTTGAGCAGGGGGTTGGACCAGATATTCTTTGATTCCGATTCATTCCCTCAAGAAACTGCTACTAAGCCAGGAGAGGGGTACCTGTGTGTGGATTGCTAGGAGAGAGAGTCACATACATCCAGGTGGAAGGGAGGTGCCTATCTGCGAGGCAGGGGCAGTGCTTAGCAAATCAGTGGGTCCCATTGGCAAGCTTAGGGGACTCCTCACCTGGCATCAGGCGGGCTGTTGTGGAATGCATTTGAAGGTGCCGATCTGTCCCCATTCATTCTACAGGGAGATTGTGGAAGCCCCTTCACTGGAGGTTTTCAAAAGGAGGCTAGAGAGCCAGATGGATGGTTTAGGTACAACAAATCCTGCCACTTGGTAGGTGGTGAGACTCGATGACCCTTGCGGTCCCTTCGACCGCTATGGTTCTGTGATTCTACAGGGAGGTACCTAACTCGGCTTTCTGGACTGCAGTGCTGTGCTTGTTTTTGTTTAGGTACCTAAAAGGTAGATGCCATGATGCTCGGAGCTGCACTGCCTGAGTCCCTTAAACACAGCGGACCAGATGATCATCCCCACAGACATGCCGAATAGCATCATATCCCACCATTGCTCCCGTTGATGTGAATAGCACCACCGCCCGGCTGGGGTAAGTTTGCTGCCCAAGTGAGAAAAGGTATCGGATCGGGTGCTCTGAGTGAAGGAACTTTTTTTTGGTTTCTTCTTCAGAAAGGGTGGGCTGTAAACCTGGGCTTGTGATAAACACGGACGTGCAGCTTTAATAGCTGAGTCACCGTGGTAATGTGAGGCGTGGGAACGGATAAAGAGGGTCAGTTTTCTGGAGGGACCTACTTCATTGTGACGTCAGGAGCTCAGGAGTGTGAACAGGGGTCAGACTCCTTGTGCACAAATTCTAGAGGCTTTGCATAGAACGTTGGGTAGCCTCAAGCTGCTGAATAAAGGTCTCTTTACTGCCACTCCCTGCTTGCCCACACCCCTTATTGCTAATGAAACAACTAGGCTGGCTCCATAACAGAAAGTGCAAAAGCACCCATGCCTCAGAGACGTTCACACACCAAGTAGTACTTTGCCATGCAAAAAGTCTCATTGCTCCGTGGTCGCACTAATTGATGTGGGTGATTGGATCAGAATCTGACCCTGGAAACGACATTGTGCAGGTGGGTGCGTTGTCAGCAGCAAAGATTGAACTTGTCCCTGTGGCTTCAAGAGCATGAGCCACCACTCCCTAAGCTAGAAAACCTAGCTTGAAGCCAGTGCTGGACTCTGAACGCTCTATGCAGTTCAGGGAGTAGAGGGAAACAGATCTTCATGGTGGGTTGGAGGCTTCTGGAATCCGGAGATGGATCCACTGCCTAGAATTTATGCTTTGTTGAAAGTGACAGAGTTTGAGGTGTTTGTATACAGCCCATGTCAGGGTTCCCTCCCCACTCTGAACTCTGGGGAAGAGATGTGGGGACCCGCATGAAAGGCCCCCTAAGCTTATTTCTATCAGCTTTGGTTCAAAAACTTCCCCAAGGCACAAATTCTTCCTTGTCCTTGAATGGTATCCCTGCCACCACCAAGTGAGCTAGAAAAAGATTCAGGAAAAGGACCACTTAGAGTTCCTCTTTCCCCAAAATATTCCCCCAAGTGCCTTCACCACCTTTCCTGGGGAGGCTTGAGAATAATATACCAACCAAATAGATAAACAAGTTGAGCACAGGCCAGACCCTTGGGTTTTTAGGACACTAAAAACCAATCAGATTCCTAAAATCAGAACTTTATTATAAAGAAAAAAGGTAAAAGAAGCACCTCTGTAAAATCAGGATTGAAGGTAATTTTACAGGGTAATAAGACTTAAAACACAGAGGATTCCCCTCTAGGCAAAACTTCAAAGTTACAAAAAAAAAGGAATAAACCTCCTTCTTAGCATAGGGAAAATTCACAAGCTAAAACAGAAGATAAGGTAATGCATTTCCTTGCTATTGCTTACAGTTTTTGTAATCTTGGATGCTTATTTCAGGTAGGGTTTTAGGAGATGGTTTTTCCAGCCCTGGTCGCTCTCTGTCCAAGAGAGAACAACAAAGAGACCACCAACAAAACTTCCCCCCTACCGATTTGAAAGGATCTCTTTCCCTTATTGGCCCTTTGGGTCAGGTACCAACCAGGTTATTTGAGCTTATTAACCCCTTACAGGTAAAGGAGGGATTTTATGCTACCCTTAGCTGTATGTTTCTGACAGCCCTCATTTGTCTCCTCTTTCAGTGTACTCCTCACTTTCTCACCCGCAGTGGAGAGTGCATCTAGGATAAATGGCAGAGAGGAATTACACAGCAGTGACTGAGTTCGTCTTGTTGGGATTCACTCAAAACCCGAAGGTCCAGGTCATCCTCCTTGTGATGTTTCTGCTGATCTACATGCTGATACTAGTGGGGAACCTCACCTTGGTCACCTTAATCAGAACTGACTCCCAGCTTCACACCCCCATGTACTTTTTCATCAGCAACCTGGCCCTCTTAGATGTTGGTTGCACCACCACTATCACTTCCAGCATACTAGTTACTTTAGTATCAGGAAGAAAAGTCATTTTGTTCACTGGATGTGCTCTGCAATTCTTCTTCCTATGCATCACATTGTCCTGTGAATGTTACCTCTTGGGTGCCATGGCATATGATCGCTTCATAGCCATCTGCAACCCATTGCTCTACACTGTCATCATGTCCAAGGAGTTTTGCATGCTGTTGGTGCTGGGGTCGTACCTAGTGAGCTGCATGAATGCAATTGTTCAAACTATATTTATATTCCGTTTGTCCTTCTGCGACTCAAATGTCATCAACCATTTCTTCTGTGACGTGTCCCCCCTCCTGAAACTGTCCTGCTCTGACACCCGCATCACAGAGATTGTTCATTTCACCTGTGCCACTGTGGTGGTAACACCTACTATCTTGATCATCCTTATCTCCTACATATACATTGTGGTCGCTATCGTAAGGATCAACTCTGCCAAGGGCCAACGCAAAGCTTTCTCCACCTGCGCCTCCCACCTGACGGCTGTCACCATCTTCTATGGAACGGGCTCTTTCATGTATTTACGGCCCAGTTCAAAGTACCTCATGGATCAGGACAAAATCATTTCTTTGTTTTATACCCTGGTGATCCCCATGTTGAACCCCCTGATCTACAGCCTGAGGAACATGGAGGTGAAAAAGGCCTTTACGAGGATGTTAGACCGGAAGATTTTTTCTCAGTGAATTTAAATGTTGGGAATGGGTTTTTAATGGTAAACGGGAGTGAAAGGGCGGAGTGAATTCTTTACATCATTATCTTGGTTTTTGTGGATAACCAACCCTGTGCATCTTGCACCAAAAAGAACTAAGGGGCAGGTTTTCCAAGGAGATCTGCACCAAACAACTATGATTTAGCATCTCATGAAGTATCCAGCTTCTCAGAGCTGCACAACTCCCAGTTAGGAACCATTTTATGCTAAGGCTGCATTTCCATCCTCAAGTGAAGGGCAGGCTGGTCCCATGGTTCAGGCACTGGCTGAAGACATAGAAAACCTGGGTTCAATTTCTTGGTCCACAATGGGCTTCCTGTGTGACCTTGGGCAAGTCACTTAGCCTCTGTGTGCCTCAGTTCTCCATCCTTACAAAGGGGATAGTGGCACTGCCCGGTCTCCTGGAGTGCTGAAAGGGGAGCAACGTTGAAGAAAAAAAGACAGTAAAGTGCTTGGAGAGCTACTGATGTAAGCAATAGGCCGGGGTCGGCAACCTGCGGCACGCATGCCAAAGGCGGCATGCATGCCAATTTTTACTGGCACACTGCTGCCAGCCAGGGTCCCGGCCAGCAGCCCCGCTCAGCCAGCTGCTGGCATGAGTGAACGGAACCCCCGGTCGGCAGTGGCTGAGAGTGGCCGGTGGCCGGGACCCTGGCTGGCAGGAGCCGTCGCATGGAACCCCAGACCGGCAGCGGGCTGAGCCGCTCTGCCTGCCACTGGTCTGGGGTTCTGTCCACCGGCTCTGCTCAGCCCGCTGCCGGTCTGGGGTTCCAGCCGCCCAGCTCCTGCCAGCAGGGTCTGGGTTTACGGTCCTGCTCAGCCCTCCTGCCGGCCTGGGGTACCGGCAGCCAGCCCTGGGCTCTGCTCCTGGCCTGGTCCCAGCGCTCTGCAGCCCTTATCAAAAGTTACACTACAATTAGCTTAAAAACTTTGTATATTACAGGAATCGTTAAAACATGTGTAATGTTAATAAATAGGTTTGATGAAACAAAGTATTTGTACTTATGTGCCTGTGCTTAATTTGTGTTTTCTATGATTTACCTTCTAAAAAAATCTCGCATGACTTGCACCCCCAGAAAGGGCCAGGGGGTGCGGGCACACCAGGTTAAGAACCACTGCACTAAACTGATAAGATCTGCATTTCAATTTAATTTTAAATGGAGCTTCTTAAACATTTTAAAAACCTTGTTTACTTTACATACAGCAATAGATTAGTTAGAGAGAGAGACCTTCTAAAAACGCTAAAATGCATTACCAGCACGCAAAACCTTAAATTAGAGTGAATAAATGAAGACTCAGCACATCACTTCTGAAAGGCTACTGACCCCTGCAATAGGCATTATTATTATTAATTTATTTATTTAATTGTTTTATTTATTAATTAAGTGTTTTTAAAGCGTGAGCTGGGCCCTCTAATAATGACAGTGACTGAAAAATCATTTATATTTCATAATAATAATGTGTGTGTGCTTATTATTTGCCTTCTAGTTTTTGAATATTTGAGTTATTCAAACCAGTGAATATTTGGGTGAACTCTGGTCATGTTTAGAAGATTTCATTACAGGGTCTTACCTAGAGTTAAGGGCATGCCCCAATGAGCCACTTTGGGCCATTTCATCTCTGCCTTATACAATACTAGTCCACTTATTTCGTAAAACCTTCTACTTACTCACCAACAGCCCTTTCTGTTTCATCGAAGGCCACATATAATTTACATCTGATAGTTGCCTGCTCGTCTATGCTAAAAGCTTTGTATGGGTTTGTTCTTCTCAGATTTCTAAGGATCACCTGACAAAATTACATACAAACAAAGCATCATCATTAGAAGTAAGTTACGCCTACTGAGAGTTTGGTCCCATACATACGTCATGACAAAAATGACAAACACAAGCATGGTGTTGAGACTATTGCATTAACTTGATAAATGTTATCTGCAGGGCCGGTGCAACCCATTAGGTGACCTAGGCTGTCGCCTAGGACGCTAACATTTGGGGGGTCCCTGGATGATCGAGATACAAAAGGAGCACTTAAAGACAATAAAGTCATTGTGGAGAAAGTAAATGAATTCTTTGCTTCAGTCTTCACAGCTGAGGATGTTAGGGAGATTCCCAAACCTGAGCCATCCTTTCTAGGTGACAAATCTGAGGAACTATCACAGATTGAAGTGTCACTAGAGGTGGTCTTGGAATTAATTGATAAACTTAACAGTAACAAGCCACTGAGACCAGATGGCATTCACCCAAGAGTTCTGAAAGATTTCAAAAGTGAAATTGCAGAACTATTAACTATGGTTTGTAACCTCTCCTTTAAATCGGCTTCTGTACCCAGTGTCTGGAAGATAGCTAATGTAATGCTAACATTTAAAAAGGGCTCTAGAGGTGATCCCAGCAATTACAGACCAGTAAGTCTAATATCAGTACCGAGCAAATTAGTTGAAACAATAGTAGAGAATAAAATTGTCAGACACATAGAAGAAGATAAATTGTTGGGCAAAAGTCAACATGGTTTCTGTAAAGGGAAATCATGTCTTACTAATCTATTACAGTTCTTTGAAGGGGTCAACAAACAAGTGGACAAGGGGAATCCAGTGGACATAGATTTCCAGAAAGCCCTTGACAAGGTCCCTCACCAAAGGCTCTTACATAAAGTAACTTGTCATGGGATAAGAGGGAACGTCCTTTCATGGATTGAGAACTGGTTAAAAGACAGGGAACAAAGGGTAGGAATCAATGGTAAATTTTCAGAATGGAGAAGGGAAACTAGTGGTGTTCCCCACGGGTCAGTCCTAGGACCAATCCTATTCATATTATTCATAAATGATCTGGAGAAAGGGGTAAACAGTGAGGTGGCAAAGTTTGCAGATGATACTAAATTGCTCAAGATAGTGAAGACCAAAGCAGACTGTGAAGAATTTCAAAAAGATTGGGCAACAAATTGGCAAATGAAATATAATGTGGATAAATGTAAAGTAATGCACATTGGAAAAAATAACCCCAACTATACATACTATATGATGGGGGCTAATTTAACTACAACTAATCAGGAAAGAGATCTTGGAGTCATTGTGGATAGTTCTCGGAAGACGTCCACGCAGTGTGCAGCAGCAGTCCAAAAAACAAAGAGGATGTTAGGAATCATTAAAAAATAGAGAGAGACAATAAGATGGAGAATGTTATTGCCCTTATATAAATCCATGATACGCCCACATCTTGAATACTGTGAACCGATGTGGTCTCCTTATCTCAAAAAAGATATACTGGCATTAGAAAAGGTTCAGAGAAGGGCAACTAAAATGATTAGGGGTTTGGCAATATGAGGAGAGATTAAAGAAGCTAGGACTTTTCAGCTTGGAAAAGAAGAGACTAAACGGGGATATGATAGAGCTATATAAAATCATGAGTGGTGTGGAGAAAGTGAATAAGGAAAAGTTATTTACTTGTTCCCATAATAGAAGAACTAGAGGTCACCAAATGAAATTAATGGGCAGCAGGTATAAAACAAATAAAAGGAAGTTCTTCTTCACACAGCGCACAGTCAACTACTGGAAGTCCTTGCCTAAGGAGATTGTGAAGGCTAGGACTATAACACGGTTTAAAAGAGAACTAGATAAATTCATGGAGGTTAAGTCCATTAATGGCTGTTAGCCAGGACGGGTAAGGAATGGTGTCCCTAGCCTCTGTTTGTCAGAGGGTGGAGACGGATGGCAGGAGAGAGATCACTTGATCCTTACCTGTTAGGTTCACTCCCGCTGGGGCACTGGCATTGGCAACTGTCGGTAGACAGAATACTGGGCTGGATGGACCTTTGTTCTGACCCAGTATGGCCATTCTTATGTTCTTAAGGTAATGCTGCATTTGTGATGACATGAGGTACATGGATCTGATAGCAAGATTGAAGCCTGAACAATTTTAAGGGGATTAACTGGCAGTCTGAGTGAGAAAATCCCTAGATGGGAGCTGAAATGGTTCAAAGAGAAAGCACTTCTGGAAAAGCCATTTTGTCAGGGTGAGATATTCAGAAGTGCCTAAGGGAATGACCAGTACAAGTTGCAGGGAAAGTATTATCTGCATTTTACATAGTGAGGAATTGAGGCATAGACGGTAGTGCTCAAATTTTTTTAAAAGAGCTTTAACGTTGAGTGCCCATATTTAAACACCTGGGCTGACGTCATAAGTGCCTGAGTGACATTTTCAGCCATTTTCAACGTGGCTGTAGCTCTCAAGAGTCTAAAACCAGAGCCCTGCGTGGATACAAAATTTGTAACCGCATCCGAGCTGCAATCCGCCAAAAAGATCCATGGATATAAAGTGAATATCCACAGATTTGCAGGGCTCTAGATACAAAGTTTGTGTCTGCATCAGGTCCCTGATCCACAGAAATGGTCTGCAGTTATAAAACAGATATCTGTGGATTTGCAGGGCTCTAATTAAAGGAACCAGATACGAATCTATTTTCCAATATGTGTCACTTTTTGCACCTTCTGAGGTGAGTTACCCCATGAGCATCTGATCAGGATTTGGGGGATCGGAGGGGAGGAATGGGCCAGTTCTCTTTGAAACAAAGAAAAGGGAAATAAAGAAAACACCCCGAAGTTGGAGCAATAACTGGACACAACACATCTTTGTGTGGTTATCCCTAGGGGACGTGAAGGTTTTAATGATCCCATCTGTGTCTACCCTGAACTGCAGAACTCTGGGGCTCTCCAAGGATTCCATCCCCAAATGGCACTGAAAAACGTCTATAAACATGGCTTCCAAACACAATCCGCTTTGCAGTCAAGAATAACAGACGTCTCCCTCCTGCAGGTAGGTTTAATTGCTCTGGTTCTGATGAAAGTGAAATAAATATTTTCTTTTGGTTCTGGCAATTTGAATTAATTCTGTTTCAGAGCCAAATCTCATGGAGATCAGATTATTGACTCCAGAGGTCCTGACTTTTCTAAGAAGGCTGCATCCTCAGCTGGTGTCAGTTGCCTAACTCCACTAAAGCCAATTTTCCATTTACATGTGCTGACGATCTGGCTTGTTAGAGCAGAGCAGTAGCTCTGCTCTAGAAAAGGTTGAGACTCACTTTCCATTGCCTCTAAAATCCACAGCCTTACTCAGACTGTCTTGAAATCAGCTGATCCTCATGGATGTCCAAGGTAGGATTAATGGACTAAGTTTGGAGTCATGTATGCACGGGAACAGCCCCTTGAAAAATCACGGGATATTAGAATTGTACAGTTCTCATCATGTTATTTTGTGAAAGCCCTGGGCACAATAGTCCTCTGGTTCTCCCCAGACATATGACAAGGAGGAAGGTGGAGAGGAGAGCTGAATTGCGTGTGTGCGCATGTGGTGGGAAGGAAAGCTTGGAGCAGCCAGGGCTTTTGGGGCAGGTCACAGCAATGGATGTGGTGGAGGGCTGGGCATCAGAGCAGGGGTAGAGGCATGTGTGTGGGGGGGGGGTGTCCACTTTCCAAACACTAGGGCTTTGAAAACCGAGTTCGATGACTAGAGCTCTGAAGAAGAACTGGCTTTTGAACAATTCAGGGTTTTTATTTTCCTGTGATCCCTTGATGTATAACGGAATGTCCTCAAAGGGGCCTTTGCTTTCTGGGAGCTCAGAGACACTGAGAGCAGAAACTCAAGTGGCATAACTGGTGGGAAGGGAAGTCGAGCCACCTGTGTCCTTCTGCACGCATAACCCCCTCCCATTCCCCACAATTATTCCCCAGGACTGTTCCACTAGGTGGAGGGAGGGAGCTCTTCTTCCCTCCACTTTTCCTGGGTCAAGGGAAGGAACCCCAAACTCCACTCCTTCTCCACACTGCAGTGGGAAAGGGGTAGGCTCACCCTTCCCTTGGTGTGTTTGCTTCCAGGGGAAGGGGGAGGCCAGAACAGAACTGGGGAGCGTGGGGAAGAAAGGAGAGCATCAGAGCTCGACAGTGGGAAGTCTAGGGGAGCTTCTACTCTTCCTCCCTGCTAAAAAAAAAAAAAAAAAAAAAACTCCTCACAGCCAAGCTCTCTAATTATGTCCCCTCTTCAAACAATTGCCCCCACTGACTCCGTGTTAATCCTTGTGCTTGTCCTGCATCCTTGAGCTGCCAGGGGATTGGAGGACTGGTCTGATCTGTACAGACAGAGAAACAGGAGACAAGGAGATGATGTAAAGATTGGCAAGAATTACCATGGTCACAGAAGGCAGTAGCTGAATGTCAGCCCCTTCACTAAGGAGCAGTGGTTGAGGAGAGCTGGGCTGTGGAACATGGGGATGTCAAAACATTATTTGGCCAGAGAGAGCGAGTGGTTAAGGTACCCATCTCATGGGCAGGAGACCCTGCGTCCCAGCCCCCTTCGCCAATCATTCTTTCTTTATCCACACTGGAACAGCTTCAACAGGAGAAACATGATATTCCAGAGGCCAGAGCACTCTCCAGAGGTGGGAGAAACCTGTTTAAATCCTTTCTTCCCTCTCTGCCAGGGATGGGGAATGGAACCTGGGTCTCCCACATCCCAGGCAAGTTCTCTAACCACTGGGCCAAAAGTTATCAAGGGGGCAACAGCACCACAGCTTCCTCCTTCCGCCATTTTGTGCAGAACGGGGCCGGTGTCTAATTCATTCCCTCAAGAAACTGCTACTAAGCCAGGAGAGGGGTACCTGTGTGTGGATTGCTAGGAGAGAGAGTCACATACATCCAGGTGGAAGGGAGGTGACTATCTGTGAGGAAGGGGCAGTGCTTAGCAAATCAGTGGGTCCCATTGGCAAGCTTAGGGGACTCCCCACCTGGCATCAGGCGGGCTGTTGTGGAATGCATTTGAAGGTGCCGATCTGTCCCCATTCATTCTACAGGGAGATTGTAGAAGCGCCTTCACTGGAGGTTTTCAAAAGGAGGCTAGAGAGTCATCTACCTTGGATGGTTTGGGCACAACAAATCCTGCCTCGTGGCAGGAAGTGAGACTCGATGACCCTTGCAGTCCCTTCGACCGCTATGGTTCTGTGATTCTACAGGGAGGTACCTAACTCGGCTTTCTGGACTGCAGTGCTGTGCTTGTTTTTGTTTAGGTACCTAAAAGGTAGATGCCATGATGCTCGGAGCTGCACTGCCTGAGTCCCTTAAACACAGCGGGCCAGATGATCATCCCCACAGACATGCTGAATAGAATCATATCCCACCATTGCTCCCGTTGATGTGAATAGCACCACCGCCCGGCTGGGGTAAGTTTGCTGCTCAAGTGAGAAAAGGTATCGGATCGGGTGCTCGGAGTGAAGGAACTTTTTTTGGTTTCTTCTTCAGAAAGGCCGGGCTGTAAACCTGGGCTTGTGATAAACAGGGCCGTGCAGCTTTAATAGCTGAGTCACCGTGGTAATGTGAGGAGTGGAACCGGAGAAAGAGGGTCAGTTTTCTGGAGGGACCTACTTCATTGTGACGTCAGGAGCTCAGGAGTGCGAACAGGGGTCAGGCTCCTTGTGCACAAATGCTAGAGGTTCTGCATAGAACGCTGGGTCGCCTGAGGAAACTGAATAAAGGTCTCTTTCCTGCCACTCCCTGCTTGCCCACACCCCTTATTGCTAATGAAACAACTAGGCTGGCTCCATAACAGAAAGTGCAAAAGCACCCATGCCTCAGAGACATTCACACACCAAGTAGTACTTTGCCATGCAAAACGTCTCATTGCTCCGTGGTCGCACTAACTGATGTGGGTGATTGGATCAGAATCTGAGCCTGGAAACGACATTATGCAGGTGGGTGCGTTGTCCGCAGCAAAGATTGAACTTGTCCCTGTGGCTTCAAGAGTATGAGCCACCACTCCCTGAGCTAGAAAACCTAGCATGAAGCCAGTGCTGGACTCTGAACACTCCATGTAGTTCAGGGAGTAGAGGGAAACAGATCTTCATGGTGGGTTGGAGGCTTCTGGAATCCGGAGATGGATCCACTGCCTAGAGTTTATGCTTTGTTGAAAGTGACAGAGTTTGAGGTGTTTGCATTCAGCCCTCATTTGTCTCTTCTTTCAGTGTACACCTCACTTTCTCACCTGCAGTGGAGAGTGCGTCTGGGATAAATGGCGGAGAGGAATCACACCGCAGTGACTGAGTTCATCTTGGTGGGATTCACACAAGACCCGAAGCTGCAGGTCATCCTCCTTGTGTTGTTTCTGTTGATCTACCTGCTGATCCTAGTGGAGAACCTCACCTTGGTCACCTTAATCAGGATTGACTCCCGGCTTCACACCCCCATGTACTTTTTCATCAGCAACCTGGCCCTCTTAAATGTCGGATACGCCACCATTATCACTTCCAGCATACTGATTACTTTAGTATCAGCAAGAAAAGTCATTTTGTTCTCTGGGTGTGCTCTGCAATTCTTCTTCTTATGCATCGCATTGTCCTGTGAATGCTACCTCTTGGGTGCCATGGCATACGATCGCTTCACAGCCATCTGCAACCCATTGCTCTACACCATCATCATGTCTAAGCGGTTCTGTGTGCTGCTGGTGCTGGGATCGTACCTAGTGGGCTGTGTTAATGCAATTGTTCAAAGTATATTTATATTCCGTTTGTCCTTCTGCAACTCAAACGTCATCAACCATTTCTTCTGTGACGTGCCCCCCCTCCTGAAGTTGTCCTGCACTGACACCCGCATCACAGACATTGTTCATTTCACCTGTACTGCTGTGGTGGTAACACCTACTATCTTGATCATCCTCATCTCCTACATATACATTGTGGTCGCTATCCTAAGGATCAATTCTGCCCTGGGCCAACGCAAAGCCTTCTCCACCTGCGCCTCCCACCTGACGGCTGTCACCATCTTCTATGGAACGGGCTCTTTCATGTATTTACGGCCCAGTTCAAAGTACCTCATGGATCAGGACAAAATCATTTCTTTGTTTTATACCCTGATGATCCCCCTGTTGAACCCCCTGATCTACAGCCTGAGGAACATGGAGGTGAAAAAGGCCTTTACGAGGATGTTAGACCGGAAGATTTATTCTCAGTGAATTTAAATGTTGGGAATGGGTTTTTAACAGTAAATGGGAGTGAAAGGGGGGAGTGAGTTCTTTACATCATTATCTTGGTTTTTGTGGATAACCAACCATGTGCATCTTGCACCAAAAAGAACTAAGGGGCAGGTTTTCCAAGGAGATCTGCACCAAACAACTATGATTTAGCATCTCATGAAGTAGCCAGCTTCTCAGAGCTGCACAACTCCCAGTTAGGAACCATTTTATGGTAAGGTTGCATTGCCATCCTCAAGTGTAGGGCAGGCTGGTCTCATGGTTCAGGCACAGGCTGAGACATAGAAAACCTGGGTTCAATTTCTTGGTCTACAATGGACTTCCTGTGTGACCTTGGGCAAGTCACTTAGCCTCTGTATGCCTCAGTTCTCCATCCTTACAACGGGAATCGTGGCACTGCCCAGTCTCCCAGGGGTGCTGAGAGGGGAGATACGTTAAAGAAAAAAAGACAGTAAAGTGCTCGGAGAGCTGCTGATGTAAGCGATAGGCATTATTTATTTATTTATTTATTGTTTTTAAAGCATGAGCTGGGCCCTCTAATAATGAGGATGGCTGAAAAATCATTTATGTTTCATAATAATAATAATGGTTTGTGTGTGCTTATTAATTGCCTTCTGGGTTTTAACTATTTGAGTTATTCGAACGAGTGAATATTTGGGTGAACTCTGGTCATGTTTAGAAGATTTCATTACAGGGTCTTACCTAGAGTTAAGGGCATGCCCCAATGAGCCACTTTGGGCCATTTCATCTCTGCCTTATACAATATTAGTCCACTTATTTTGTAAAACCTTCTACTTACTCACCAACAGGCTTTTCTGTTTCATGGATAGCTACATATAATTTACATCCGACAGTTGCCTGGTCGTTTATGCTAAAAGCTTTCTATGGGTTTGTTCTTCTCCGGTTTCTAAGGATCACCTGACAAAATTACATACAAACAAAGCCACATCATTAGAAATAAGTTACGCCTACTGAGAATTTGGTCCCATACATACGTCGGTGACTAACATGACAAACACAGGCATGATGTTGAGACTATTGCATAAACTTTATAAATGTTATCTGTGTGTCGGTGAGCAAAAACTCAGGAAACATCATAGACTGTCATTATTTAGAGGTGCCCAGAAAATATTCATAGCCCTTCGTATTCAATAAGTGTTATATGTATTTGTGAGTTCTGGTTTCGCTGGGTGGGTTTCCCATGGAATCTGGTATCACTAGGGGGTGAGTAATGCAAAACCTAGCCTTTGAAGCTGAGGGGCCCTTGTTTTGATCCAGCAAACTGGCATGAGCAGGGGGCAAAACCTAGCTGGAGGGATTTTAAGACTGGAACCTGCCAGGACTCCATGTGGAAGGTGGTTGGCACTTGGGAAGCCAAATGTGCATTTTTTAGAACCTTTTATGGTTTTATGATATGTTTTCTCTGTGATGCACCATTGCCAGTTGTTATTGCCAGCTAAAGTGAGAAAAGATAACATTGTTTTTCAGGCATGGCAGATACCTTTCCGCATACCAGAAGGGCACAAGACACCACTGGGCAAACTTAACTCTGCATTAACAAAGGTTTGGGAAATTAATTTAGCCCAATTTTACAGCTAAATATTGAGTGTGGAATTTTCGAACTGCCTAAATAAAAAGCACTCACTCCCTATTGTTTTTAGCTGGATACTTAACTCCTAAAACCATAATGCTCTTCAATGCGACTTTCTTTTGGAAACTGTTTGATCTTGGTTTCAGAGGGGTAGCCGTGTTAGTCTGTATCAGCAAAAACAATGAGGAGTTGCATCTTGTGGCACCTTAGAGCAGGGGTGGGCAAACTTTTTAGCCCGAGGGCCACATCTGGGTTGGAAAATTGCATGCAGGGTCATCAATGTAG
This sequence comes from Chrysemys picta bellii, assembly GCF_011386835.1. Classification (NCBI taxonomy): domain Eukaryota; kingdom Metazoa; phylum Chordata; order Testudines; family Emydidae; genus Chrysemys; species Chrysemys picta. The sequence continues at coordinate 5,122,232 of NC_088794.1, forward strand.
GGCTGGGGCAGGCGATTGTGGGTGTGGGGTTTGGGAGAGGGTGGGGTATGCAGGAAGGGGCTCAAGGCAAGGGGTTGGGGTGCAGGAGGGGTGCAGGGTGTATGAGGGGCTCAGGGCAAGGGGTTGAGGGGCAGGAGAGGTGCTGCAGGGGGTTGGGGTGTGGCCTCCAGCCCAGTGCAACTTACTCCGGGGTGCCTGCCTATCCTGGCCCCGCACTGCTCCCGGAAGTGGCCGGCACCATGTCCCTGTGGCCCCTGCGGTGGAGGGGGGCAGAGGGCTCTCTGCGCTGCCCTCGCCTGCAGGTACCTCCCCCGAAGTTCCCATTGGCCGAAGTTCCCATTGGCCACAGTTCCCCGAAAAACAAAAGTTTGCTGCAAGAAGTGCCTGTGTGAACGACCGTGTTGTCGGCAGAAGCACTCTATGGGGGGCATCAGTGGTTTGTGCTGGATGGGGGCGTTGGAACAAGTTCATTCATATTCATAGGGAATATATATTTAACATACACACAGAGAGGAAACAAATGTCTGAATGACTTTTATATTAGATTAAGGAAAACAAGAGAATAAGAAAGAACGAATGTAAGTCCTCAGGCAAAAGCACAGTGTGTGCGTGTCTGTATCCTCAGTCACGTGATGCATCACCTCTGCCTTACAAAATAGCCGCTGCCTCTGCAGACAGCAGATTTCTTGATAACGGGATCGTCAGGCGAGGGAACAAGGGGGAGTTCATCTCTCACTCTTCGGCATCAGTGCCCAGGCTGCCTACCAGGGTCCCAGCGAGAGACAGTTATCACACTATGGTTTCTTGGGTGGATGGGGTGGGGATATAAATACCTGAACATTAGGAATTTCTGGGATCATCAAAGAAGCTTGAGGGAATTCGGAGCCCAAATCTCCACTGGAATTCAATGGAAGTTGGTTTCTACGTCTGTTAGCTGAGCACAACTGAGACCAGCAACTTAACTTTCAAGAGAACATCTTCCCTGGGAGGAGGGGGCAAGGATTAAGCCTCCATAGATTCTGCAGAGGAGCTTTGTTGAGGGCTAGCAGGCCTAGTGGTCAGGCTGCTGCCAAACCGTCTCTCTGAGTTTTGGGATGGGTTTTCTGGGCAGCCTGGGGGGCCCAGCAGCCGAGTTACAGTTCATCACCTCCCTCCCACCCCAGAGCCCTCTTGGGGGTCTCAGGTGGCTGAAGGAGAAGGAAAGGGTAGGGGGATCTGGGCTCTCCCTCTCCACCAGTTCCTGGCCCAGGGCCCAAATGGGTAGAGGTGAGGGATGGGTCAGTCCTTTCAGACTCTGACTCCAGATCCGCCTCTCCTGAGCTGCTCCCTGCCTTTCCTGTTTTCCCTTCAGTTTGGGGCATGGCCCCAACCCTCTGTTTACACAGTCTCAGTATTTCAAAGCTTAGCTTGGTACAGGGGAGGCTTCCAGTTTTTCCCCCTGGTCAGGCCCCCCGACCTCCCAGCTGAATTGGACTCCCAGTCCTGGTCCTTCCCCTGTAGATTGCTCTGTCCCGGGTACATCCTGTCTTCCTTCTTCCAGCCGGCCTTGTCTTGTCTTGTCTTTCCCTCACCCAGCCAGCAGAGCTCCCTTTTAAGCAGGTCCTCTGTAGAGAGCATACTGGACATCTGTCAAGGGGCAGGGCTTTCTTGATCCAATATTTCTCCAACACTCCTTTACCGGTAGTGTGTAGGATGTAAACCTCCTCACAGATGCATAGACTGTAAGGCCAGAAGGGATGACCTCCTGTATACACAGACCTTGTGTGACCTCCTGTACACACAGGCTGCAAAATTATTCCCACAAACTGGATTAAAGCATGTCTTTCAGAAAGAGCTAATCTCGTTTTTAAAACTCCAAGTGCTGGTGAGCCTACCATAGAGTTGCCAACCCTTCAGGATTGTCCTGGAGTCTCCAGGAATTAAAGATAAATCTTTAATTAAAGTTTAGGTCATGTGATGATACCTACAAAAATAGTCCAACCAAAAGTAGCAACCCCAATCCACCAACTCCCCAGGGAATCTGTTCCAATCTTTGAAGACCCTCACTTCTAGGGAATTGCATCCTATTTCAAGCTTGAATTTGTTTAACTTCAACTTCCAGCCACTGGAATATAAAATCATAGACTATCAGGGTTGGAAGAGACCTCAGGAGGTCATCTAGTCCAACCTCTTTCTCAAAGCAGGACCAGTCCCCAACTAAATCATCCCAGCCAGGGCTTTGTCAAGCCTGACCTTAAATCCTCTAAGGAAGGAGATTCCACCATCTCCCTAGGTACCCTTTCAAGTGCTTCACCACCCTCCTAGTGAAAAAGTTTTTTCCTAATATCCAACCTAAACCTCCCCCACTGCAACTTGAGACTATTGCTCCTTGTTCTGTCATCTGGTACCACTGAGAACAGTCTAGATCCATCCTCTTTGGAACCCCCCTTCAGGTAGTTGAAGGCTGCTATCAAATCCCCCCTCACTCTTCTCTTCTGCAGACTAAACAATCCCAGTTCCCTCAGCCTCTCCTCATAAGTCATGTGCTCCAGCCCCCTAATCATTTTTGTTGCCCTCCGCTGGATTCTTTCCAATTTTTCCACATCCTTCTTGTAGTGTCTGTGTCAGTATCAATAGACAATGATCAAGTCATCGCTCAACCTTCTCTGATAAGCTGAATAGACTGAGCAACATTACACTAGAATTCCACAGAATTTACTGCAGAGGACAAGAAGTTCATTGTCATAGTGAATAGAAAGGAGAGATCTGGTTATATCTGGGACTCTCTGCTGGTGCCTCAACCTGCCTGATTGCAGCCAGTCCTTGGTGGTTCCACATCACAATTTTGGTTGTTATGTGGAACATTATTCCTACAATAGTCCCTAGGGTGTAGGACTCATTCTCCATGGATGGCATCAGCCTCTTTATCTCTTTGTGGCTTTTTGACCTTCGTAGCTGCAAGGGTCCACACAATTTCTTTAGGTGTATTTATTCACAAGGCACCATTTCTAAGCACTGCCTCGCAAGCCATGCCCACTCAGTGTGGTGTACTGTCTCCCTCTAATGGTTGCTGGCTCGTATAGGATGATAAACCTGCTACACACTTGGCTAACCAAGGGGAGTCTTTTAGCTCAAGGAGTCGAGGCTCTTGAATTAAGATCCAGAAGTTCCCAATTTCCATTGCCAACAATGCACCCACGGGTATGGCATTACATCCCTGATATCCGAGAACAGCTGCCCATCAGCCCCTGCGTGAGACAGTGTTCTTCTAAAAATTGTTGAATTCTTTGTGAACTCGTAAATGCTGGGGGGAGCAACAGGGGATTACATCCCAAGCGGTGATCAAAACCCAATATAAACATCTCTAAGCACAGATCCTTCTGGAGTTTCTTTCCTGGTGCTACAGGTATGTTATCTGGTGATGGCTTTACGTGGAAATAAATAAACTAATAGATGCATTTTTAATGTCATGCAAAGGTATAGTGATCTACCTATCTGTCTGTCTAGCTATCGTTTCAATAATAGAGAGAAAGAAGGATATAAAAGGGCTGGCAGGAATTCCATTTCATAGGAAATTCTGACATTTCGAAATTTGTTTTCATTCCAAATTGGAAAATAAAAAGAAAAAAATCCTACAAAATGAAATTTGGGGGGGGGGGGAGGGGAATTGTTTCAGGCCAAGCAAAATGTTCCATTTCAATAAAATCAAACGGATTCATTCCAATTGCCACCTTTTTAATTTTAAGTTATGTTATAATAAAATACATTTGAAACTGGAAAAAAATGAAAAGAAAACTCAAGACATCCCCGTCTTCTCAATTTTTCCCCTTCAATTTTGACAAAACAGCATTTCCTCATGGAAAAATGTTCTATGGGAAATTTTTCCACTAGTTTTATATATATATATATATATATATATATATATATATATATTAGACTCAGGTCCAACAGTTTAGTTTATCAGCTATTTTCAGGGTGTCTCAATTCAGAAATCACTGCAGGAAAGCATCCTGCCTGCTCCTACATTCCCTCATTCCAGGAAAAATAAAAGCCTCCTGTTCCACAGATGAAATAGTATGAGTTGGAACATGGGAAAGGGCGACTATTTAAGATGTATGGATGCACTGCAGATGCCTAGTGGGAAGATGGTATTAGAAGTACAGTGCCTGGAAGTTGAGTGCCCAGAATATCTTGGTTGATGAGGTGAATCCTTCATAACAAGAATTTTTCCTTAAACACCCGGATTGTGATAGCACTCAGACTGGTGTAAACCCACTGTGTTGCCGCTGAAATCAACTGAGTTCCTCTGGATTTGCACTGTTGTTATGAAAGTTGTCTCTAGCACATTCATCGCCTTATTTCCCCTTTGAGATGGGCGAGAGAGAAGCAGATCGTTTTTACCCATCAGAGTATGATTTGGTTCAGAAAGTTGGATGGTTGGTCTTGCTGTGTCTCTAGGAATGGAACTGAGAATCGTTGAGTGCTGTCTAGCCGCTAAAAGGTTTTCAGCAATAGTTCAGAGGAACCAGTTGCTGCACCCTCATCAGCAATGATGAGCGCTGAATAAGTACGTTAGGGTACAGCGACACTGCAAAGAAAAACTCACGGCACAGAACCTCTGAGCCTGAGTTAACTGATTTGAGCTTGCGGGGCTAAAAAGGCTGGAGCCCAGGTTCTGAGACTTCCCCTCTTGCCAAGTTACAAAGCACAGACTCCAGCCTGAGCCCAAACTTCCACACCGCTCTTTTTAGCCCTGCAATCCAAGCCCTGTGAGCCTGAGTCCATTGACTCCAGGTCTTTTATTGCAGGTTAGATATTCTGAGTTACCCATTGCTTGCTAGCTAACTTTCCTAGTGTTGTAGCTGGGGTTTCCAGGAAAGCCTGGATGATGATTATGATAATATTAATGTCTAGCTCTTACATAGCACTTTTCATCTATAGATTTCAAAGTTCATTTTTTTCTATACCTCCGTGCCTTTACATCCACAACATATGCCTAATGACACTTAGAACGTGTATACTAGTTCCCACAAAGATCTCAAAGTGCTTTACAAATGAGTGGTGTGGAGAAAGTGAATAAGGAAAAGTTATTTACTGGTTCCCATAATATAAGAACTAGGAGCCACCAAATGAAATTAATGGGCAGCAGGTTTAAAATAAATAAAAGGAAATTCTTCTTCACACAGAGCACAGTCAACCTATGGAACTCCTTGCCTGAGGAGGTTGTGAAGGCTAGGACTAAAGCTCCATGAATTTATCTCTTTTAAACCCTGCTAAAGTGCATTCATGGCTATTTGCCAGGATGGGTAAGGAATGGTGTCCCTAGCCTCTGTTTGTCAGAGGGTGGAGATGGATGGCAGGAGAGAGATCACTTGATCATTACCTGTTAGGTTCACTCCCTCTGGGGCACCTGGCATTGGCCACTGTCGGTAGACAGGATACTGGGCTGAATGGACCTTTGGTCTGACCCAGTATGGCCATTCTTATGTTCTTAAAACCATGTGAGCACAATTTCCCCCATCTTACAGATGAGGCACAGGGAGGTGAAGTGTCTTGCCCACGGTCATGAAGAAAGCCAGTGGCAGAGCTGGGAACAGAAATCAGGTCCACTAACTCCCAGTTCTATATTCTGTCCAGTTGCTAATAGACACGTGCCAACATCATTTTTTCCCCGCAGAGATTCATAGAGTCTAAGGCCAGAAGGGACAATTGTGATCATCTAGACTGATCTCCTGTATATCACAGGCTAGAAAACTTCCCAAAATAATTCCTGGAGCATATCCTTTGGTATTAATAACACCCCTTATGAGTGGCATACATTACCCTTCTTTGGGAACTTGCAACAGTCAATAAAGGACTAAATAAAACTCTCCTCTTCTCGGATAACTATAAAAACATTGACCGTAGCTAGGCAGATGGTGTGCTACAGCCACTGCCTATCATCTCGTTGCTTCCTTGTACTCCTCCATCCATCAGTCTGCACCCACCTGTTGTCTATTGTCTTGTACTTAAATTGTAAGCTTTTGGGGGCAGGAACTGGGTTTTTTTTGTTCTGTTTTTGTACAGCATCTAGCACAATAGATTCTGGTTTATGGTAAGGTTCCTGGATGCTACCTAAATAACTGTCATAATAATAAATAGACCATGAGGTCTTGATCCCTCTTGGAGGATAGATCCATCAATGGCTATTAGCCAGAATGGGCAGGATGGTGTCCCTAGCCTCTGTTTGCCAGAGGCTGGGAATGACCGACAGGGAATGGATCACTTGATGATTACCCGTTCTGTTCATTCCCTCAGGGGTACCTGGCATTGGCCACTGTCAGAATAAAGGATACTGGGCTAGAGGGACCTTTGTTCTGACCCAGTATGGCTTTTCTTATGTTCTTTAGAAGTGATCCTTCTGAAACAAAGTGGAGTCAAGTTGGGGAAATTGGTTGGGATAAACTTACATTGTCATTGTCCATACTGTAACACCTCCCCGGAACCAGAGCATATTGCAGCCAAAGCTAATGTTACTACCGTAACTTTTATAAATCAATCAATAAATCAGTCAATCTACCCAGCTCCTTAAGTGGGCTCTCATCACTGCAATATCTGAGCAATGAATACATGACTATAAAATACAATAGAAAAAAATCAGCAGTCTTGGGCTTGTTTTAGTTCCTTCACACCAATCATTTGATCATGTCTGAGGCTGTGTTGGAGCTAAGGAAGCAACTCTGATGGTGTTGTATAGCTCCTAAGATTTTTTGCCTCCTTTTCCCCCTTGAGTTTAGATGCTTTTGATGATGCCCAGAGGAAATGAGAGCACCGTGTCTCTATTTCTGCTGCTGGGATTCTCCAGTCTAGAAGAGCGGCAGGTACTGCTTTTCCTGGTGTTCTCCCCGGTGTACGTGATAATCCTGACCTCCAACATCACCATCATGGCAGCCATCAGTGTTGATCGGAGCCTCCATACCCCCATGTACTTCTTACTCTTCGCTTTGTCCTTCTCGGAAACCTGCACCACTATGGCTGTCGTCCCCAAGCTGCTGGTGAGTTTGCTGTCGGGAAACCAAACAATTTCTTTCCTGGGATGCGCTGCTCAAATGTTCTGCTTCTTTGGCTTCGGGGGCACAAATTGTTTCCTGCTGTCAGCCATGGCTTACGATCGCTATGTGGCCATATGTAAGCCGCTGCAATACCCAGTTGTGATAAACAGGAGGGTTTGCGTTGAGCTGGTCGCCGTTTCATGTGCAACTGGCTTTCTTATAGCACTAGGCATCAGTTCCCTTATATTCAGTTTGCCCTTCTGTGGGCCCAATGCCATCAGACATTTCTTCTGTGACATCTCGCCCGTTCTGAGGCTGGCGTGCAGTGACCATCGTATCATTGGGATTGCCATTGTTTTTCTGTGTGCCTTTGTTTTGCTAGGCACCTTCACAGGAATCATCCTCTCTTACATCTATATCCTCGCCGCCATCCTGAAGATCCGCTCTGCCACAGGCAGGCGCAAGACCTTCTCCACCTGCGCCTCCCATCTCATCGTTGTGATCACACACTTCAGCTGTGCTTTTTTTGTGTATTTAATACCCAAATCAACTGCTTCCCTAGATGAGGACACTTTGATTGCCTTGTCTTATACCTTGTTTAGTCCTATGTTGAACCCTGTGGTTTATAGTCTGAGAAACAGGGAAGTTAAATCAGCCCTAAGGAAATTAACTACCCACACATTTCTTTCTCCAAAAATGTGAAAAGTTGCAAATTTCGGTACTTCTAATATATCAATGACTTCTGCATGATGTCACTGTTGCCCATGGTATGGTCTTCAAGGCAGTGACCTCGTCTTTCTCTTTGTCGGGGCATCAAGAGCACCTGTGGGTCAGTATAAATAATGGACAGTAAAAGAATATTGTTGCCTCTTATTCTGAAACCAGCACTGCCCCTCTGTCAATGTCTGGGGCCTTGCAAGTCAAATTCCCGGCAGCAGTTAAATCTATGACGCAGAGTCTGGCTGTATTCTGAGTGTAACTTGCTTTATTCACACATCTCTACCAGTCCTGAAATGAGATGGTCAAACAACATGCAGGGCCATCTCTTATTCCAGGAATCTCATCCCAACACTGATACCCAGGGAGCAACTCTGCCTCAAAAATTGACTTTAATCAGAGACCAAACTCTCCTGCCACTCACACAACTCCCATTCCCCCCAAAGCTGCATCTACAACCAAAGCCTTACTTTACCCAAAGATGATAACAACACCGCATGTTCCCCTCAAGAGTCAAAACTTGCTTGCACACTAAGAGGATGTTTACACTGGCACTGGAGGTGTAATTTTCAGCTAGGGTAGACATACCCCTTCTAGCTCTGATCAAGCTAGCATGCTAAAAACAGAAGCGTAGCCACGGTGGTGCGAATGGCAGGACGGGTTAGCCGCCCCGAGAATGATCTCATTTGAAACCCTCGGCATGTAATCGGGCATAAGCCCTCATGCTGTCTAGGCTACACTTCTATTTTTAGCATGCTAGTTCGATCAGAGCTAGAAGGGGTATGTCTACCTGAGATGGAAATTACACCTTCCAGCTTTAGTGTAGACAGACCCTGAAAAAAAGAACGGAGACCAGGTACAACAGCACCACCTGATGATACCCGCATAACAATACTTTTTCTCTCCTATTTTTTTCATCTCTCTATATGTATAAGTGCAAAGTGTTATTATGGCCAGTCAGTGGCAATGGAGGAGTTCCTGACTTCTAGCCTTTTAATCAACATGACACACAGACAGCTCAGTACCTTTCCCCCCACAAATACACAGATCTTTGCTGGAATGGAGGCATCGGTATTTGAAATATCAGGGAAGGCGGCTGAACAACTGCCACAGTTTGAGGTTTAAATATAGCTGGTGGATTTTTTCCCACAGGAAAAAAAGGGATAAACTTTTTTTGTGAAACATTTTCCCCCTTTTTTGACCAGCTCCAGTTTTTGTCAATAGACAGCCCCGCCCGCCCTTCTCCCATCTCCCCGAGATAACTGCCGATATCCCAGCACCACCATTTCCTCCCATGTAAATATTATAAAGGAAAATAACCTCTTAAAGCTCCCTGCTTCCAATTCTTGCCCCCAGTGCATCACTTTGCTTGTGTGAGTTGAGGACCAGGGGGTATTTGCTTATGCCACTAAACTTGTTAAACTGAAAAATAACTTCAAATTATTATTTTTTTTTCCAAAAGATCAGGGTGAAATTAAAGGCAATTTATGGTCCTAGACAGATCATGACATGTTCCTTCCCCCTTCCCCGTAAACTCACCCTCCACTTGGAATGGTGATGACGAAAGTGTCATCCCCTTCCAGAGAGGCAAGGCTAATGCATTTTCTCACCCAGGAATAGCATTGTGTTCATCCGTCCCTCTCTAGGGGAGCATCAGGAGTTTCCTCTGCCCCTAGAGATGAAGGGGTGGTGGCAGGACACCCCCCCACCAGTACATACCCCAGCAGCTAGAGTGTATCTGTTTTTGAAGAGAGCAAGCCAACTGAATTCCTCCATTCTTGCCACACACAGCTCCCTGCTGGGATGGGTTGGCATGGCTCCCAAAGTAGTGTGTCCTGCCGTTAACATCCCATTCAGATGCATGGGGCAGGTAACGGAATAGACCTATGTTCACACACTACACGGTATTGTTATAATGCTTGTACAAGGTTTGCCTTGTGAGGTATTAGTTAAAAACTCATAACTTGCTGATGAATATCATGGCAAAATGCACATGGCATCATTACATGTAAAGTTAGGAACATAAGATGAAATCATGACTCAAGCATGTTACCCAGATAAGTCCAGGGAGTAGCTAAACCACTTCCTCAGAGACAAAGGGCAAGGCATCAAGTCTGACTCAACAAGGCTGATAGACCATTACCTGCTAAGTGGCCATTCTTTGACAAGGAAAGGGGCAGGGATAGAAATCTACATTTTAGCAAAGAAACTGCATGGAGTTTCCTTTCTTCACCAGACTGCCTGTCACCTTTCTCCTAGCTGGAAATGCTTCTCAATGGGGGGCAGGACTATAAAAAGAAGGGGCAGACACCCCAAGACTCCCATCATCTCTCTCTCTGACTATCTCTGGCATCACACCTAAGAAGATAAAAGAAAACAGCCACTGGACTAACGGGGAAGGATCCAGACCTAAGAGTTTGGTCAGTAATAGGTTGGAGTCTGTAGTGAGAAACTGTTTGAATCTAACACAGTTTATTAAGTAAGGCACTAGTAAATATTTTATCTTTATTTTTCTTATAACAGTTTGTGACTTTTCAGCCTCGTTACTTGTACTCACTTAACATCTATCTGTTTGTAATTAATAAACTTGTTTTACTGTTTTACCTAGTCCAGTGTGTTTAAATTGGAGTGTCTGTCTATTCTATTTAAAATAATAAGATGGCATGTACTTGGTGGATCAGACAGATGCTCATGAGAAAGAGGATCAATAAGGTGGGGAAGGAAAACGTCACATGAGGGAGGGTGTGACAGCAGGAATACAAGTCTCCTATCCCAAATATTCAGGATTTAGATGAAGCAGGGCCAGGTGGTGATATCATCTGGTTCCTTCTCTCTGACTTGATCTGGTCAGGACGTCTTTCAGTATCAGGACGATGAAGCCCCAATTGTGTCATGGTGGATGCCAGAGGATGATGGAGGTGGCAGCCATAATGGTAAAGTTCAGGCCTTCCAACCCACTTGTCCCCGTGCTATGATGTAGTGACCCCACCCCCAGATAAACAGCATCCATTGAGGGATGGATACTACATCCCTGGATCATTAACCTATCCAAGCACGTTTGGGTGGATTCAACTATAAACATTTCCTCCCATTTGTAGAATCTTTCAGCTCATTGCCGTGCCAACCCATGACTTTACCAGGTGCCTTGCAGACCCCTTAGTGCTGCTCCTTTAACCCAACCATCCAGTTCATAGCAGTCTTTGTGTCTCCATCTTTTGCTGACTTTCATACACAATTGTATGTAACAAGCTGAGCGGGATTCCTGTTACCTGGGATATCTTAGATTTCATGCATCTGTGCAATGTGGGGCTGGCTCCATGACTGGGGGCACCAGGCAGTTAATTGAGACTGTGGCCCTGTTTTGCCAAGGACTGAACCAGCACATGTTAGAGGCAAGTCTCCAAATTGCTTATAATATAAATAAGCAAAGGCAGAGAGAGGGAAATAGATTTCCTGAAGGTCATACAGCAGGTCAAAGTTAGGAGTAGATTCCAGGTCTCATGGCTCCCAGCTCAGTTCCTAATCCACTAGACCTGTTAGAGTCTCAGGTTTTTTCAATGATTTTGTAAAAATCCTCTATTGCTACATCAATTGCAGTAAGAGCATAGGATAAGCCTGTGTTAGTATGTCTAAGGGCTTGGGTGGTTTGGCTTTGGACCCAAGAATTGTATGACCTCTCAGAATTTAGGTTAAGCGTATTTAGTATAGAATTGGTGCTTCCAAAAAATCCTCCAATATCACCTAAGATGCTACATTTTTGTCTTTTGGCTGTGCGGGCCCGAATAACATATTGGTGTATTAGAAACTGTAGCTGGTCCTGCAGCCATTGCAGGGAGCTGGGGTGGTCTGAGCATGCATTTCGCAAAGGTGCCGAAAAATTGGACAAATCATATTTAACCTGAAGAGAGACCATAAGAACATCATGCAAAAGTGTTTTGTTGGGGCCTACTTGAATCATGCCATCCGGTGGGATAGGGTACAATGCCGGACAGATAGTAGGTGAGGAGTATGTTCAAATGGTCAGGTTGTAACATCGTATATCACTACAATGTAAACGTTTAACGGGGTGTACACAGTATTCCTGACAATAGAGTCCCTCCATCCCAGGTTCCCACCGCAGAGGAGGAACATCCGTCCATCCCACATTTACAAACACTGTTAGGTTAATAAAAAGTGCCCAGCCCTCCCACAAACATTCACACCGATACTCTCCCAACCCATTAGCAGCCTCATAAATGTTGTGAATCTCGACCAATCCATCCGAGGCCCTGGAAATAGAATGGTTTGTTTGTTCTAGAGGAGTGTCCGTAAATTAACACTCTGTCCTTTGGTTCCACTCCCAACTTTCTGTGGTCTTGTACCCTGAAATTGGGGGTCCTATATGAGTGGGCCCACATCCCATGAAACTAAATACCCAGTAACAGTCCAGATTCGGTGAGATGCAGGGAGGGAGCCGAAGACTGCTCCCGGACTGTGGTAGTCGAATTGGGACCTCAGAGCCTGGATGTTTTTGGAGGCGAGCTGTAACCACAATAGGTCCCAGGTGATCTGGCCGAGAGGTAAGCCAGATGTCTGGATTTTTTTTACCCATTCGCCTCTGCCTCTTGTAGGAAGTTGCACAAACTGACCAGCTTTGAAGCAGGTATCTTGTGTGATATGTACCAAAGGCGGGTCCCAGGAGGCTGCATCAGGTATATTTACCAAGAGGATTAACATGGGGAACCACATTTGTTACCTAGAAGGATACAGTATGTTGCTCTTTGCATCTACAACGAGATGGCTTTTGCTGGTGAGGGATCCTTCAGCTTCCTGGCTGAGGAAAATGGGCCAATTTCCTTTGAAACTAAGAACAGGGAATGAAGTGAGCTCATGAAGTGAGCCCAAGTTTTGAAGACAACACGTCCATGTGCAGTTATCCCCAGAGGACTTGAAAGACATTTTAATGATCCCATCAGTTCTTAGCCTTATGTGCAAACCTCTGGGGACCACCCAGGGATTACATCTGCAAATGCCACTTAAACTAATATATAAACAAACCCAGCGGTCTCTAAATACAATTCCTTTGGCTGGGTCAACAATGACAGACATCTGCCTGCTGCCGGTGGGTTTCATCACTCTGGTTCTGATGGAGCTGGCGTAAATATTCTCTTTTGACTATTTTTTTTTTTTGCAAGTGGAAATAGTTCTGATTTGGAGCCAATTCACCTGGAGAAGGGACTGTCTGAAGAGTCCATCTATTATTGTGTTCCTTTTGCACAGTAACACAATGCTGAGGAAAGTCATGCTGATGCCTCAAGTAATCTGGGAAACACAAGTGATTGCTTAGGTAAGAGTAATGTATGAAAAAAAGGGGCAGTGGAAGTTGATGTTACAAAAAGGCCACGTTCTCAATGGCTGTAACTTCTCTGAAACCAATGCCCATTTGCTCTAGTTGAGGGCCTGACTTACGATAGGGGAGTGGTAGCTCTGGTATACTTAATGATGGGACTTGTCTACTGTTGAACAGCTGGTTTCTGTAAGTGCTTTACAATCAGCGTGCTTGCTTGGGATGTCTTGAAAATTGCGCTGCCTCCTGGAAGCCAAGGGTAAGGTCCAAATGGATAGTCGCTTGTGCTTGGAATTCTCGAGGTACAGCCCCACGGTTCTGAGTGCTTGCTAACCCAAGTCAGACTGCTTTGAGTGTGGACTGAAGGGGACTTGGGCTCAAAACTGACTCCTGGGCTTCGTGTGCATTGTGGGCATCCCAAGGCTGGCTCGAGGTGACAGTCTGTGCTCATCGAGTCTTAGCATCACTCTTGAACTGTGAGCTTCAGTCCTGGCCCTGGCAGCTTCCTTAACCTGTGTGTGGACGTGAGTTACATTCTGCAGAGGTTTCTTTTGGAACTTTTGCCCTGAGAGCAAAGCTCCTGGTTTAGGGGCTGATTTTTCGAGATGCTCCAAAATGTGTCGGCATCAGGGGATTGACTTTAAAGTGACATGTTCTAACCGAGCCAGGGATGGGATCTGAGAGATACATTTGGGATCATTTTGTTCCGAGGATCCAGCCATGCAGCCCTTCTTAAAATTAGCTGCTTATAATTTTCAGGGTACTAAAATCGACATATATAGGTAAATTGATTTCAAACGTGATATGCTGCAAGGCAGTTTGGAGTAGAGCTGGCGGTGCTATTTGGGGGTAATTTGGTTAAGAGATTCCTGAGAAGCCAGGACAGGGGTTCTCAACCTTTCTCTTTCTGAGTCATCCCACACCCAACACGCTATAAAAACTCTAGGGCCCAGCTGTGCCACAACAACTGTGTTTCTGCATATAAAAGCCAAGGCCACATTAGGGGATAAAATTGCCTGGGGCCCTATACCACAGGGGGTCCGCGAAGCTAAGTTGCTCAGACTTCGGCTTCAGCCTCGGGTAGTGGGGCTTGGGGCCACGGGCTGGAATCCTGTACGGTGGGGCTTTGGCCTCCTGTCCTGGGCCCTAGCGAGTCTAATGCCAGCTATGCCTGGAGGAAACCCTGAAACCTGCTCATGGCCCGCCCAGGGGCCCCGGACTCCTTGTTGAGAACTACAGAGGTAGGGAACAAAACTAGGGCTCTGACTGCTATGCCATATACCATTGGACTGTCCTGGGATCAGCCCCTTTGTGAGTGACACACACTAAGCAGTGTACTCCCTTGGTGACTTAAGGGCACAGGTCCTGTCCCTAGAACGAAAGGACCGTGTGTCCCCACCCTTTACCCCAGTATTTTGTGTGCTGTCCGCCTTAGTGCTCTCAAGGTGCCTTTCTGCTCAGTGTTTGGGACCACAAAGAAGCAACTTTGGAAGCATGAGCGGGACAGTCACTTTAGAGGATGTCCAGCCCTCCACAAACATCCCCCCACACAATGCCATAGAGCTATCTGCCGACGTCTTGGTGGGGGACAGTTTGGGGGGCAGTGCTTGGTCAGAGATCGGATGCCTGGATGGTGATGGAGAGCCTTGATGATATGGGAGGGAATAGTTGCCACACAGAAAATGACATGGGAGAGGCCAGTGTAAGAATCCCAGCCAGGATAAACCACCCATCTGTTGGGATAGGCTCACTGAACGCCTGCCTGGCAGCACTAGATATGATGAACCGGGTCTGTGCCAGCCACGAGGAACAAATGTGCTCAGTGCATAGCACGGGCACACGGGACAGGGTGAGGAGCTGAGAACGGGCGTGCTCGGTGCATGGTACAGTACACAGCTCTGGGATTGTAGCTGGGAGCTGAGAATACATCAATGAGAGCAGACTAAGGAACCGTGAATGGGCTTGCTCGATGAATGGCACATGCACACAGTGCTGGGACAAGGACTGGAAGCTGGGGATGGGAATGTGATCTGCATGGCACAAGTCCAACAAGGGCTGCGTTGCAATCCTACAGGCACATTCAGGGCACGTTCAGTGTGTGGCATGGTGCACAGACCAGGTGTGGTCAGTGCGTGGCACAGAACACAGGTCTGGGATCATAGTTGGGAGCAGAAAAGATGCATGCTTGGTGCATGCACCTGGCACACACTATGAGACCAGTGTAGGGATCTGGAAATAAGTATGTTTGGTGCATTGTGCAGGCACACAACTCTGCCACTGGGGTGGGGAGCTGCGAATGGGCTCTGTAGTAAGAAATGTATGAGTGCCCATGTGTCATATCCTTTCTCACACTGCGTAGAAGCTTGTTACGCAAAGATTCCCATTGGTCAATGGTAGAGCTCATTGATGTGGGTTATGGTCTCAGATTCTGGGTTTTCTATAACCTTGGAAGCTTATTCCAATACTTACCTATCCTTAGAGTTAGAGAGTTTCCTCCTCATAACTAACCTAACCTGGAAGGTTGGTCGAAGCATGAAGGGGCATACAAATGTTTAGCATATCTGGATGTAAATACTTTTCAACACTGGCTACAACAGTGCCATGCAAATGCCTCTTCTCACTTTCAGGTGACATTGTAAATAAGAAGTGGGCAGCATTATCACCTGTAAATATAAACGAACTTGTTTGTCTTAGTGATTGGCTGAACAAGAAGTAGAACTGAGTGGACTTGTAGGCTCTGAAGTTTTACACTGTTTCGTTTTTGAGTGCAGTTATGTAAAAATAATTTTACATTTGTAAGTTGCACTTTCACAATTAAGAGATTGCAGTATGAGGTGAATTGAAAAATACTATTAGCTTTTTTACAGTGCAAATATTTGTAATAAAACAATAACACAAAGTGAGCACTGTACAATTTGTGTTCTGTATTGTAACTAGAATCAATATATTGTTGAAAACATCCAAAAATATTTAAATAAACAGTGTTCTATTATTGTTAAATCTGCAATTATTTTTTTATCTCACAATTATATTGTTAATTGTTTGACAGACGTACTAGTTTGCTTATGAAAACGTTATGTGCGACTGTGTCAAAAGCCTTACTAAAATCTATATCGTATCTACTGCTTCACCTCATCTTCTAGGCTGGTTACACTGTCAAAGAAGGACATTGGGTTGAGTTGACATGATTTCTTCTTGACAAATCCGTGTTGGCTGTTTCTTATTGTTGGCAATGGGGATTGAACTACGGCTCTGACTTTAAGAGTATGAGCGTCTACTGCCAGAACTCAAAGACCCAACTGTGTAGCCTGAAGCCAGTAGCAGACTCTTAAATCTCGATATGGTCTAGTCCCTACAGGGACCCAGAGAAGCAGAGGGTATATTTGATAGTTATATCTTCAGACCTATGCACTGACTACAGTTTATGCTTTATTGAAAGTGACAGAATTACACCAAGGGGTTTGCACTCAGCCCTTCTTTGTCTCCTCTTTCAGTGTACACCTCACTTTTCTCACCTGCCGAGGACAGTGCATCTGGGATAAATGGGAGAGAGAAATCGCACTCTGGTGACTGAGTTCATCTTGTTGGGATTCACAGACAACCTGAAGCTGCAGGTCACCCTCTTTGTAGTGTTTCTGTTGATCTACTTGCTGATCCTAATGGGGAACCTCACCTTGGTCACCTTAATCAGGACTGACTCCCGACTTCACACCCCCATGTACTTTTTCATCAGCAACCTGGCCCTCTTAGATGTCGGCTACTCCACCATCATAATTCCCAGCACGCTGATGACCTTTGTAGCAAGGAGCAAGGTCATTTCAGTCACTGGATGCACTGTGCAGTTTTTCTTCTTCTCCATCGCCATCTCTTGTGAATGCTGGCTGTTGAGTGTGATGGCGTATGACCGCTTCACGGCCATCTGCAGCCCATTGCTCTACACCGTCATCATGTCCAAGCGGTTCTGCGTGCTGCTGGTGCTGGGGTCATATTTCATGAGCTGTCTGAATTCAATGGTTCAAACTGCATTTATATTCCATTTGTCATTCTGTGATGCCTATATCAATCATTTCTTCTGTGATGTGCCCCCCATTGTGAAGCTGTCCTGCTCCGACACCCACATCACAGACATTGTTCATTTCACCTGTGCAACAATGCTAGTAACAACTACCATCCTGATTATCCTCGTCTCCTATATATACATCGTGGTCACTATCCTAAGGATCAACTCTGCCAAGGACCAACGCAAAGCCTTCTCCACCTGCGCCTCCCACCTGATGGCCGTCACCATCTTCTACGGAACGGGCTCTTTCATGTATTTACGGCCTAGTTCAAAGTCTTCCATGGATCAGGACAAAATCATCTCTGTGTTTTATACCCTTGTGATCCCCATGCTGAACCCCCTGATCTACAGCCTGAGGAATAAAGAGGTCAAAGAGGCCTTTAGGAGGATGAGAGAGAGGAAGGTTTTTTCTCTGTAAATGTAAAAACTGGGTATGGCTTTAGTTCAATAGAGGGAAGAAAAGGCTGGGAATGATTTCTCTGTATTGTTAGCTTGATTTCTGTGAATAATCAATGTGTGCACCTTCCATGAAAAGGAATAAAGGAAGGTAGATTTTCCTAGTTCTTACATCACTAAATGCATCAGGAATAGTTATCAGAGAAGAAATGGGGGACTTTGTCAAGGTTTGTGCAGCTGGCTCTTATAACACAGAAATATATTAGGAAAACCTGTCAAACAAACAGACTCATGAACCAGCAATGCAAATTGCCTTTTGCTAACTAATAGAAAATAGATGTATTCAACTCACACAGGCAACGTACATTAATTAAATCATGGAATTTGTTTGTTGTTGCAGCTATAAGTGCAATTAAAAAGGAGATGTGACGTAACCACAACAAGAAAGTAGTGAATAGATACAGTACATTGTATTTAGAATGTTTTATATTCATGCTGAAACTGTACTGTTGGTAGATGATGTAACCTGTGCATGAACTTGCTCTGTATACAGCGGGAGAATTCAACATGGCTAGAGAAACACATTCAACCTGACAGCCTTTAGGTATTCTCCTATGCTTGGCTTCTGCAACCTTCTGTCTTATCTATCTATCTACCTACCTACCTAAAAGTTTTATAGTGTTAGCCAATCTCATATACAATATTATCTATAATAGTAGGTATGTTTATACAAGTATGAATTGTATTCATCTTAAGATCTTCCAAAATTATTTTTACTTATGTTATGCTATTTAACCAAGAGGCGATGTGAACTATTGTAATCTCAGAGAACAAGGACAAGACAAATAATTTTGCTAACGCCTCACTAACATATGCTTTATAACAAGTTTTTACTGGTAGAGGATGCTTCGAAGGTTTTGCCAACTTCTCAAATATAATGGTCAAAACAGAGATAATAAACTAGTTATACATGTTGTCCTGTTTACTTTCCAGTCTGTGCCAGCCCAGCAAAAACATTCAAAAACATGTCAAAGATAAGAGATAAAAAACCCCTCAACTCTAGTGTAGATAGAGGCAGAGTGAAGCTCAGATTTTAAGGCAGATTTTAAGGATGCATTGTTACCATCCAAATGGGTTGGTAATATATGTAGTCTTCCTTTCTCTGTTATGCTGCATTTATCTGTTACTAAGAATCTTTTATTCATAAAAGTTGATTAAGCCTAGCCATTTGGCATTATTGAATTCAGTCGAACCTGTAACATGTGGTAATGATTTAGGGCTGGACCCAGTGTGCCTTAAAAGCCAAATGCACAACTCCCACTGATTTCACTGGTGCAAATCAAGCCTTTAAAGGGGGTGAGGAGAGGGAATTCTCTGAGCTTGTCCATTTTCCAAATGATTTTTATTTACCCATCTTGCACAAATATCTGAAGAGCTAAATTCAGCTTGGGCCAGTAAATGCAGCAAAATGACATTTCCTCTCTCGGTAACATGACATTACATGTCCCATTTTGGGGTGGTATCTGTGCCATTAATAGCTCCTCTGTTTATACCTTGGAAACTATTCAAAGTGATGCTTTAAAATGTCATGTGATGGGAAGATGGATACACTTCAATGCTGATCTGTCCCTTAGGTAAGATCCATTTTGATACTGATAGCTATGGTTTCCATGTACTTGTCTGGCACATTTCATCCACTGAAGGATCTCCAAGGATGTCACAGGAGTCTTATGCACATTATTTTCCCCACTGCTTTATCACAGTTGCCTCTGCGGTGAGGCCGTTCTGGGCTAATGCAATGTAGCCAACGTGAAACATGTCAAGAGTTAAAGGTCTAGCTGCCTCTTTGAACCCTCTTTGGCCAAATCCATGGAGGACTGGTGCAAAGCCTTCTCCACCTGCATCTTCCAGTTGGTGGCCATCACAGTGTTCTTTGGAACTGGCTATTCCATGTATTCACAATATTTTGTGCACTCCCTCACGTGTTTGGGCTCTTGCCTTCACCTGTCCTGGGAAGAAATCCCCGAATTCTCCCACTCTTAGGTTATCACCTCCTGTGTATCTACAGTGGCTTCTCATCGGGTCCATCTGGGCATGGGGCCTGCAAGTCTTCCCTTCGGGAGCTGTGATGAGTAATTAACACAGTGACCAGCTTTCTTAAAAAGAACCCCAAAATCTGTGTTTCATCTTAACAACAAAAACACAGCGCAGCATGGAAGCAAAAGGATTTTCTGACAGTAAACCAGTCTAGGTGCACGAGTGTCTCACCTAAGGCTTAAGAACCCCTGGGGAGATCAGGAAGGCCCTTCTGCCGGGCCCATGGCTATGTCAGCCGGAGCCTCACAAACAGCACCTGACAACTGCCCCACCCTCACTAGTGATTTGCTTTTTAACTATTTCATATCCGTTCATTCTATTCCCACTTATATAAGGGCTGTTCTGCACTGAAAACTGTCAGTGTAGCTACGTCTCTCTGGAGAGTGAAAAATCCACACACACCCTCTGAGAGACGTAGCTATGCCAACATAACCCCATGGCATACACAGTGCTAGGTCCATGGAAGAATCCTTCTGTCAACCTAGCTACTGCCTCTCGGGAAGGCGGATTAACTACACAGATGGGAGTACCCCTCCTATCCCTGTCATGAGCATCTACACTGAAGTGCTACAGATGCAGCACCCTGTGCGGTGGTAATAGTTTAAGTATAGACGCACCATAAGTTTGGGCTGAAGGCAAGGATTTGGGCACCATTTCTTAGTCCTGTTGCAATGTGAAGGATGGGAGGGTTGATCCATAACTATTTATGGCTACTGTATATGACATAGAAAGTGAGATTAAATACGGTCTAGTTACACTGAGTTCTTGGGATGATGTAATAGATACATTGATTAAGCTGGACTGTTAGGAAACTAGCATGAAGGCAACAAAATATCTCTAGTAGAAGTAACCTGCCGGTAAACATGGCAGGAGTCATTAGCTGCTTCCTATTAATTTCTTTGGCTGATCTCTGATTCTTGTCTTTTGTGAAGGGGGAAATAGCATTTCCAGGGGTAAATAACACTGCTTTATTCACTTTCTCCATATCGTTAATGATTTTAGTGACCTCGATCATATCCCCCCATATGTCTCTTTTCCGAACTGAACTGTCCCGGTCCTTTTAATCTTTCCTCATATGGAAGCTGCTCCATAACCTGATCATTGTTGTCACCCTTCCCTGTATCTTTTCCACTGCTAATATATATTTTTGAGATGGGCAGACCAAAACTGCATGCAGTATTCTAGATGTGAGTGTACCATGGATTTATATAATGGCCTTATGATATTTACTGTCTTATTATTTATCCTTTTCCTAATGGTTCTTATCATCTTATCTTATCTGTTAGCTTTTTGACTGCTACTGCAGCCAGAGTGGATGTTTTCAGAGAACTGTCCACAATGACTCCAAGATCTCTCTCATGAGTGGTAACAGCTAATCTAGACCCCATCATTTTGTGTGGCTAGTTGTATGACTCCTCAGTCTGGGACAGTTCCTCAGATCCGTCACCAAAAAAGAATGGTTCAGGTGTGGGAATCTCCCTCATATCCTCTGCAGTCAAGACCAATGCAAAGAATTCATTTAGCTTCTCTGCAATGGCCTTGTCTTCTTTGAGGGCTCCTTTAGCACCTCGATCATCTAGTGCCCCCCACCCATTCTTTGTCAGGCTTCCTGCTTCTGATGTACCTAAAAAAAAAGGCATTTCCCTCTTATGTTGCTCCTGCCTTCTTTCTCACCATGCAAGGCCCAGTGACAGGGGTAACAGCAGCAAGATCTCACTTTTCCCTCATCACTAGAGCCAGTTGGGAATTTTCCATTGGGATGATCTTCTGGTAGAACATACCTTTCTCACAAAATTTTAGGGAGGAAATTTTTATTTTTGCTGATTTTTTTTTTCCATTGGAGAAGTCGAAAGGACAGGACTCAGCTACCTTCTTGGAAAGTCCGTACCAATCTCGTGTTCTACCAACAGAGAGGAAATGAAATTGGGAAGAGCCTTCTAGGCGGGTGGCCAGTCAGCCAAAAAACTCCATTTTGGTTTTCCCAAAATGGAATTTTTCAGAATTTCCCTCCCACAAAGTATTTTGAGATTTTAACTTTTTGTCCTGAGTTAGGATGATTATTTTTTTTTTTGAAATCTCAACATTTTCCATAGGAGAGAAATTCCATTTTCAGGCCAGCTCCTCTCGCTTCTGTTTATTATTAAATGATGAAACTCATCCTCTTAGTTAGATTCAGTGAGGAATAATTTTCTGGTATATTGTCTTCCTCAAGGCATCTTTCACCTCCTTGTTCCTCAGGCTGTAGATCAGGGGGTTCAACATGGGGATCACAAGGGTATAGAACATGGACACCACTTTGTCGTACTCTGATGAGTTACTGGATGTGGGTCGTAAGTACATAAAGAACAGAGCCCCATACAGTATGGACACAGCCATCAGGTGGGAGGTGCAGGTGGAGAAGGCTTTGCGTCTGCCCTCGTTGGAGCGGATCCGCAAGATGGCCACCATGATAGAAACATAGGAAATGAGGATGACCAGGATAGTACTTAGTGCAGCTACAGCAGCAAAGAGGAAATGCACTGTGTCACCCACGCGAGTGTCAGAGCAGGAGAGTTTCTGGAGTGGGGGGATGTCACAGAAAAAGTGATCAATGATATTGGGGCCACAGAAGGACAGGCTGAACAAAGAGCCTGTATGCACAATGGCATTAATGGAGGCATAAATGTATGATGCCACTACCAACTGGACACAGACTTTCCTGGACATAATGAGCGTGTACATCAGCGGCTTGCATATAGCTATGAAGCGATCATATGCCATCACAGCCAGAAGTAAACCCTCAGAGTTCACAGAGAAGGAGTGAAAAAAAAATTGCGTGGCACACCCAGCAAAGGAAATGACTTTACTCTCTGCTAAGAAGTTCACCAGTGCCTTAGGGGCAATAATAGAAGAGTAAGTGAGGTCTACAAGGGACAAGTTGCTGAGGAAAAAATACATGGGGGTGTGTAGCCGCGTCTCGATCCTGATCAAAGAGATCATGCTGAGATTCCCCGCTAGGCTCATGCTGTAGATAAGCAAAAACATCCCAAAGAGGACAGCTTGCAGCGATCGACTGCCTTTGAATCCTAGAAGGATGAACATGGACACTCCAGTATGATTGCCATGCGCCATATATTCCAGGTGCGATCGATGCTGTTGGGGTAGAAGAAAGAAACACAGCCAAGGTAAAGCGTATGATTCAAGATGAACTGCATGGGGCTGGGAGGTGGATACCACCATTGTGAAATACAGATGAAAGCCAAGATACAAAAGCCACGTTATGCTGGTCCGGCTGTGTGACATTTGCAAACTTAAACTCATTTCATGTGAGTCTGTATATTTGCCAAGATTTTTACTCCTTTTAAAGAAAAGAGATTATAAAATAAAATAGAAAGATCACTTCAGAATTTTCAAAGTTTGCATCCCTGGCATTTGCAAATATAGCTTCATGGTATTATATGGCTAGGCATCATTTGAAAGGAAGTAGAGAAACTAGAAAGGATCCAGAGAGGAGTGACAAAGGTGGTCAAAGGGATGGAATGCGAGCAGAGGCTGAAGGAACTGGGTATGTTTAGTTTGGAAAAGAGGAGATTAAGGAGGGACATGATAGCCATCTTCAACTACTTGAAACACTGCCATAAAAAATTGGAGAAAAGTTTTTCTCTCTTGCCACAGAGGGCAGGACAAGTAGCAGTGGGTTCAAACTACAGCACAGCCGATTTAGATTAAACCCGAGGAAAAGCTTCCTAACTGTCAGAACACTTGGGCAATGGAACAGACCTGCCAAGGGAGGTTGTGGAAGGTCCTTCACCGGAGGTTTTCAAAAGGAGGCTGGATAGCCATCGGTCTTGTGTGGGTCAGACACAACAAACACTGCATCTTGGCTGGGGGTTAGACTAGAACATGACCCATGTGGTCCCTTCTAACCCTATGGTTCTATGATTCTCTGAACTCTGCAACAACCTGATATAGAGCAGAAAGGTGGATGAGGTGTTTGAAAACCAGCCTTATATTACAGCACTAGCACCCTTCCATAATTAAATCATCGGTTAGGAACCAGGATATATTTATGACAAGTCAGCCAAAACCTCACTTTTGGAATAAAGTCCCAGAGTAAATTCAACAAAGACAATTCTTTTGGAGATAACCAAGTTAATATTCACAAAGGGGGTGTTCACATAACTAAAGGAGGTATGAATGAACTGCAGAGTTCAACAAAGGGAGGCTGTAGTTAAACCATGGTTGAAAGAAGCCCTCACACCCGTTCTGGCCCCTGGCACTAGCATGGAACTGGCATAACTCAGCGAGGAATCAGAAGCAACACAAGTGGGTTTGGCAAAGATCACCATTCAAGAGAAAAACAGTCTACTGAACAGTGATACGACTAAAACTTCTCTCTCTCTCTCCTCTCTCTCACGTTCACTATGGCAATATCACCCTCCCACCTCACCTGTTTTTGGCCCTGTAGTGCAAGCCACACAAGGCAGAATCAATTGACCTGGCCTCTAAGACTCTCTGCCACGGGTTATTTTTCCTTTCTGCAGTGTAGACATACTTTGAAGCTCTGTTAATCTCGCTCGTGTACCCAGAGTGCGTGGAGACAGTGCTTTCTTTCTCAGAAGATATTTTGAAAGCAGAAACATTAAGCAGCTTCATAGTGAATACACACCCGATAGCCACCTGGAACTCCACAATGAGATGCCCCAGTAGCAGGGAGTGTTGGTCAGACAGCGTCCAGGGAGACGGTTACTTGGAATCCAAGTGGGTCCAAATGTGCTTGTTCTTCCACTTCAAGCTAATGAGAAAATCTGAAATATACACGAGCTTTTTATTTTCGTTCCATTATCTCTGTGTATCCACCCTGAACCCTAGCAGAGACTAGTGTGTTGGGGGAAGCCAGTGCTGCCCGTTCTGTACAGAACGTTCTTTCTACAGAGAGACACCATCTCTCTCTAGGGCTGCCAATCTAGAATATTTCACCAGCAGAAAACCTGCTCAAAGAAGTTTAAAATGAAAACATTTGTTGTTCAAAAGCATGAACTGCATTTACCAAAAAAAAAAAAAAAAAAAAAAAAATCCCTTGCAACTTGATTCCTGGCAAACAAGGGGTATTTTTATCTTACCTTTTCCTTTTTTTTTTCATTTGAGGAGCGTATACAATAACTTAGCTCACTGAAGCACATTGGGCCAGATCCTTAGTTGGTATAAATCATCACAGCTCTATTGCGGTCGATGGTGCTATGAGAATCGACAACAGCTGAGGGTCTCTAGCCCCATATATACCACTCCCCGCAAAAAATCACATGCCGCATTCAGGGTAGTTTAGGCTTTTTATCCCATTTTACTGCACATGATACAATGAGAGATAATCAAGACAACATTTTGGTGGTAAAAGAGTCACCATTTTCAGAAGAGAAAAAACAACCACCCTGTTTCTCAGTGAAAAGAATGGATCTGGGTGTATTTACCAGGTAGCTGAAGAAAAGAAAACATTTTGTTTACTCACATTAGTCTTTGTCCTGTAATATTAAAGCTGCCTGTTGCAAGAGAGACATCTCTCTTTCTCGGAGTCAAAAAGTGTAATTAGAGGCAGGGCGTATTTATTTGGTCTGCAGGCATTTGGAGACAGAATCCCTTAGAGCTGTCAATCTCACGTCTGGCACAAAGGGCATCATTAAAATGCCCTTTAGGTCACATGGGAGCAGTAGATAGTGGGATGCCAATCTGTCGGCTTCTAACTTTGTTCAAGTTCTTTGAAGCGTTGATGCTGCTCTCCATCCCTTTCCCCTGTTTTATGCATTCCATAAATCTGAACCTCCCCCTAGCAATAATTACTTCCAGTCAGGAGTAAATGTGGAAAAGTTTATTGAAAATGCATTTTCTGTTACAGTTATTTAATTATTTTGTAATTGCAGAGAAAATTAGAATTGAGTCATTCCTAACACTGGTTTTTTGAGAGCCCAGAGATTTTATAAGCAGTTTCCAGATAGAATGCAATGGATTGGGATTAAGATGCTTTTTTCTTTTCTTCAGAGATGTCTAAAAACCTGGGATTGGAGTGGCAAAAAATGGCTGAAGATCAGGGTGAGGGGCACTGGCAGACTTAAGGGTTCAGAAAGGGCTGAAATAGCATAGAGTGATGCATAGAGTAATGGGATGAAGGGCATGGCTGGGGCATATCTCACCCTATATAAGCGATAATGCGTGTGTCTCTCTAGTAGTGATGATGAAATGGAATTAAAAAATACCAGGATGAGTATGTCATGATAGGGACTAACGACTTGTGATTCTACTATGGAAAATCATTCCTGATTTATCTACTATAATTCTTTCATTTTGTTGACAAAAGAGTGAATATGGAGGGAACCATCTGACATAGTATACTTGGACTTTCTTTGACAAAGTCCCTCACATGAGGCTATTAAGGAAGTTAGGTAGTCATTGCTGCCATAAATGAGAAACAGGTTACGCCACAGAAAACAAATGCCCAGATCCTCAGAGATGTCTAGACCCCTAACATCCGTTGATTTCAACGAAGTTAGGAGCCTACCTACCTTTGAGCATCTGGGCCAAAGAGTAGAATAAACAGTCAAATATTTATTAATGATCTGGTACAGGGAGCGAGCAGTGAGGTGGCAACATTCGCAGATGGCATGGAATTGTTTTGGTGAGTCCAGGCTGGGGAATGAGAGTGAAAACTTCAGAGGGACCTAGCTGAAAGTTGTGTGAATGGGCAGCTCAGTGACAGGTGAAGTTAACTGTTGACAAAGAATTTGAACAGCTCACGCATGATTCTGTGTTCTAAGGTCAGTAACTGCCAGTGAAACATTCTCTGGTGTTACTGTGAAGAGCTGAATGACAACTTCTCCCCAGGGAAATGGAAAGTTGGCAAATTCAGTCCTGAACAATGGAAATACTGGCGTTAGTCACAAAACAGGGGAGTTTTTACACAGCAAATTTGTTTTTGTTTTCTAAGAAAATATTAAACCCCAGAAAAGTTCAGCCTAAAACTTTTGGCTAAAAACCAAAAATGTCTCGTTGGAAATGATTCCCTGTGGCCTTAGGGGAATTATTGTTTGGGTGTCTCATGTGGCAATTCTCCTTAAAGAGCTGGGGTGTCTGGCAGGACTGTATCTCCCATTGTTCGGATCCTGGGGTGCCCAGCCTATGGCCTGCAGTCCATATATGGACCACCAGAGCATTTTCTAAGGTTTGCAGCCCACTTCAGCACAATCTACTGACGGCCAATTCAGGGGCGCTGGAACAATTTTTGTAGTGGGGGTGCTGAAATCCCTTAGGTCCAGCATATAGAAGAGAGGACCGTTAACCAAAAAGTGCTGCTCAATTTTAATTATTATAATTATGTATTACAATGGTCCCTTCTGGCCTTAAAATGCGCAAATCTATCTTATCCCTTATGCCTTCTGACGTTTTGGTTTTGCTTTCCTGACTAGCGCTGCACATAGGAACATAGGCCCCGATCCTCAACAGAATTTAGGCACCTAACTCCCAAGAATTTGGGCCATAAGAAATTGTCTTAATGGATCAGATTACAGTGGTGCCCAACCCTATTACACAGGAGGGCCACATGAACCAAACACTGGAGGGCAAGCAGATTCTACACATTTTAATAAGATTTAAAGTCACCTGTATTGCTTTATATTTTAAGTTCAGCTTGTTTCATGTGTCTTTGGGTTGTTTCTATGTACAGGATTGTCTATTTACACACATGTGTAAACTAAAATGATGTAAACATAGCGCCAAAATACTAATGAATTGGCCCCTAGGTGCTAGACCTAGAGGGGCTGCTGCTGCACCCCCTGGCTTGAAGTGGTTTCCATCATACACAGGGCTTACTGTTTGGTTCAATGGCTTCCAGCAGCCCCACTGTAAAAAGTGTTCCAGTGCCCCTGAATTGGCCGTCAGTAGATTGTGTTGAAGTGGGCTGAAGATCTTACAAAATCCTCTAGTGGTCCATATATGGATTGCAGGCCATAGGCTGGGCACCCCCGGATCCGAACAATGGGAGATACAGTCCTGCCAGACACCCCAGCTCTTTGAGGGGAATTGCCATATGAGACACCCAAACAATAACTCCCCTAAGACCACAGGGAATCATTTCCAAAGAGACATTTTTGGTTTTCAGCCAAAAGTTTTAGGCTAAACATTTCTGGGGTTTCATATTTTCTTTAAAAAAACACAAATTTGCTGTGTAAAAACTCCCCTGTTTTGTGACAGGCACCAGTTTTTCCATGGTTCAGGTCTGAATTTGCCAACTTTCCATTTCCCTGGGGAGAAGTTGTCATTCAGCTCTTCACAGTAACACCAGAGAATGTTTCACTGGCAGTTACTGACCTTAGAACACAGAATTTTGCGTGAGCTGTTCAAATCCTTTGTCAACAGTTAACTTCACCTGTCACTGAGCTGCCCATTCCCACAACTTTCAGCTAGGTCCCTCTGAAGTTTTCACTCTCATTCCCCAGCCTGGACTCACCAAAGCAATTCCATGTCATCTGCAAACTTTGCCACCTCCCAGCCCGGTTAGGCAGACTCACTTTAGCTCCTCTAGAGCTAATGTGTAAAACTTGGTGTTTAGACATTGCGGCACTGGCAGTGGCTCTGGTTAGCCACATGAGCTCAGACTCAGGGGTCGTGGAGGCCTGGAGACAGCCAGCTAGTTTGAGCTGCCACGGGTGCAGCAATGTCCACATGACTACGTGTAGCATGCTAGCTTGAGTGCACGCTCTGAGCGGCCGTACAGACACACCCACAGGTGCTGTAACAATGGGCTGCTTGGAAATTCTCTTGGTTCAACAGAGACCTAGCACAGAAAATATAATCCAGGGACTCAATCCGATGTTTAAGCATATAGAAGAGAGGACGACAAAGTGGTGTCCATGTTCTATACCCTTGTGATCCCCCTGCTGAACCCCCTGATCTACAGCCTGAGGAACAAGGAGGTGAAGGACGCCCTGAGGAGGACAATACACCAGAAAATTATTCCTCGCTGTATGTAACTATGGGGACTGTTTTTTACTGATCAGTACTGGAGAGCAGATATGAGCTAGTTCTCACTCGTTAAGTCATTATGCAGAAATTTCTGTCATCATGTGACTTACAGGAGAAAACAATACGGAAATGGAACTTGAGCCAGATAATGAAGAAAGGCGCCATTTCCCTTGAAAAACAGTGTCCAGTAACAGTGGTACAGCTTCTCCTTTATGCACTGACATGTGATTTCTGCAATATAGGCATCTCCCCCTGCTTGTTCCACTACCTTTGAACTATATTGGTTAGTTCAGCAGATGATATAAAGAGGAGATACTCGGATACTGTAATTGTTTTTGTTTGCCACAGCTATTAGCTTAGTTCCCACAGCCCCCACCTAAAATCACTGTACAATTAAATAAAGGGAGGTGTACACGGAGAGATGTTTTTTATAGATAGTCAGACAGATGGTTATGTTCAGGGACAAATAGCTAGACACTAGACAGAGACAGATGTTTGTATATGGGGATAGATAGAGAGATGGTTATGTGTGGGGACAGGTAGACAGAAACACGTCATTATACACACACATGAGAAAGGAAGGATGATCCAGAGGTTATTGCACTTGCCTAAGTCTTAAGGGGTCTGAGTTTAAACTCCTCCTCCACTTCAGACTTCCTTTGTGACCTTACGCAAATCAATTATGGCCAGATTTTTTAAAGGGATTTCAGTTCCTAACTCCCATTGAAATGAATGGGATTTAGCTGCCTAAATACCTTTAAAAATCCTGGGTTCAGTCTCCTTTTTCCTCAGTTTTCACTTGTAATATGGAGGCAAGAGCAGGGACGTTGTAAGCAAGAGACGAGAAGTAATTCTTCCGCTCTACTCCGCGCTGATTAGGCCTCAACTGGAGAACTGTGTCCAGTTCTGGGCACCACTTTTCAGGAAAGATGTGGACAAATTGGAAAAAAAATCCAGAGAAGAGCAACAAAAATGATTAAAGGTCTAGAAAACATGACCTATGAGGGAAGATTGAAAGAATTGGGTTTGTTTAGTCAGGAAAAGAGAAGACTGAGAGGAGACATGATAACATTTTTCAAGTACCTAAACGGCAGTTACAAGGAGGAGGGAGAAAAATTATTCTTCTTAACCTCTGATGATAGGACAAGATGCAATGGGCTTAAAGTGCAGCAATGGCAGTTTAGGTTGGAGATTAGGAAAAGCTTCCTAACTGTCAGGGAAGTTAGGCACTGGAATAAATTGCCTACAGAGGTTGTGGAATCTCCATCACTGGAAATTTTTAAGAACAGGTTAGACGAACACCTGTCAGGGATGTTCTAGATGGTGCTGCCATGAGTGCAGGGGACTGGACTTGATGACCTCTCAAAGTTCCATCCAGTCCTTTGTTTCTATGATTTTCCTACCTCATGGAGGTGCTGTGAGAATAAATCCATTAAAAGCTGTGAGATGCTTCAACACAGAGGGGCCATAAAAGTAGATTAAAATGGATTTGCATGAGAGGCTAAAGTAGCTACAGAAGTGTACTCTAGCACACTGACATGTCAGGAGTGATTTTCCATGAGTCAATTTCTGGCCTCCCACTTTGAGACACCTCAAAGGAACCTGATTTTCACCCACTCTCAACAGCCTTTTTAAGGTATCTCAACTTGGGCATCCACAACGGCGACAACCCACATCACTAGTTAGTTTTGAAAACATTACAACTAAACCTTATGTTCTCGTCTTCCTGTTTGTTGCTCTGTTGTACTGAATCTTGTGTGATATTTAGATTGTAAGCTCTTTGAGGCAGGGATCTGATTTTTGAAGCCGCACGCACATTGCTGGCTGTGCTAAAATAATCATAAAAAAACCAGCTTGATGATTAATGGTAGGTAATCCATCATGTCATCCTCTGACTGTAGTATACCGGCAATAAGGTGATATTGCTTTAAATAGTCTGTAAGCTCTCTAGTGGTCCTCACAGTGTTCTTGTTTTAGAAGCTGCCAGGGCAGCAATGTGTATGTTTGGGATATTTTTACTACACATGGTTATTGGGGACTCATCTTTGCCCATATGAGTTCCTTTAATAACAATAGTTGTGCTGAGAACAAAAGACACAACTCATGTGGTTTGGATAACGTATTTGCATTACATAAGCACCGTGTGATGTCACAATCCTTAAAGTCCTCTATGTACGTAAGGATTCATCACACTAACGCACTGGATAAAGTCAACACAGATGTCTTCATTAGTATGCATGTTTGGTGAGTTCAGTGCAACTTTGTGTTCCAGCATATTCTATTCCATGAGTTTAAGATTACAGAGGAAGGACTATGCAGACTAAATTTACTGACCCAGAATATCGCCTGGCCTTGCATCTACAAGATGTCATTTGCAACTGAGCACAACAAACACCTGGCAAACATTTTATTTTAAACTTCAACCACTTTTGAGTTACTTTGGAGCAAAAAAGCATGGACTTAATCTGTCACTTTATTCACATGCAGAAGTTGGAGAGCAGGGGAAGTTCTCTGGCCTGCGTTATACAGGAGGTCAGACCGGATGATCACAGTGTTCCCTTCTGGCCATGAAATCTATGAATCCATGAGTTAGCCGGAAGGAAGCGGGGAGAAACAACAACAGGATGTTTTAATACAAACTGTCTCAGAGCAGGGCTGTATGCAGTGTAGTTCTGGCCTTGCTGACCCCAGGATATTAGAGAGAAAAGGTGCATGGTTTACTATCTTCCTTTGGACCAACTTCTGTTGGTGAGAGATACACATTTTCAAGCCAAACAGAGCTCTTCTTCAGGGCTGGGAAAGGTACTTGAATGGGGGTCCATTACAATATGTCCTAGCTATTTACGCCAAGCAATCTGTTCCACCTGGCATTTAACTATGACTCTCCAAGTACCTTTCCCGGGCCTGAGAAAGAGCTCTGTGTGGCTCAGATGTTTGCCTCTCTTACCTACAGAACTTGGTCCAATAAAGGATATTGCCTCACGCATCTTGTCTCTCTGAGCATGGTTCATAGCTGCAGTAAGTCAGTCAGTCATAGCAAATGCTGTAGAAACAGCTCACACCCTGCCTGTCATTATCAATTGACAGTTTACTGAAGTCTTTGCGAGAGAGGTGGGCTTTATGGAGGGACTTGAAGGAATTGTATGAAGATTGAGAGCGGATTCTGACCTTGCTCTCACCAGTGCAACTCCCTGGGCGTCAGGGGAGAGACACGTGGTTCTCACTGGTGAAAGCGAGAGCAGGGTCAAGCCTGGAGCTCATGAGATAATAGCTGAGACGTGTACAAGTAAATGGAACAAGAGGTTCATGAATAGAGCAGGTCACAAAGTTTCCAGTGGAATAGATCTCCATCCAAAATGGAATAAAACATTGCACGGAACCATGTTACTTATCTCAGTACTCTGAATGGAAACCAGTCAGGCTCTCTGTGCACGGCTGCTCACCTGAGGGACAGCTACAATGCCCAGTTCCCAGGCTTCCCACTCCAGGGTCCTCTTCCTGTGTGCTTCCTCTAGACTGCCCCTCTCCTCATATACCCCCAGGTTCCCCCCAAAGTCTCTTTCTCTCAGGACCCAGAAAAGAAATGTTGGGTGGAATAGCCCATCTGCTCATTATTTTGGCCACCAATTCAGCCTAATATCTTATATACCAATTTTGATCTATTAATTTCTGGTTCCACATCTTCTGTTTTTACCAAGCATGATTTCAACATATTCCTTGAGTTATGGACCTAATTTAGTCTCTCTGTCTAGTTCTTTGCACCTGTTTATAATATTTATTATTGAAAACTGCTTGACCTATTTTGCCAACAAGTTTTGTTATTCTAGTATTATTTTATAATGTTTCATATACTTTTTACAGTAGAGCTCACAATTAGAGAAAATTTGCAGGCCCAGTTATCAGAACATAATGGCAAGGAAGGAATTTGGCTATGGGGGCGGTTTGGAGACCCTCCCTCGCCTGCCCCCTCTGCTGTTAAAAGTAGTGTATGGTTGAGAGTTGCTTTACCGCGAGGCAGCCCTACCTTAGTTTGCCCTTTGAAGAAAATAACTGTTGCTTATAGTACTTGACCCTCAACCCATTGCTGGCACAGCTAATCCCTGAAAGGGGGGTGGGGTCCAAAGGAACATCATACCCACTTCCTGGTGGGAGGACCAGATCTCAGGTTTAAATCCAATTATTTGGAGTAACAAGTGTAAGAAGGGAGATGTGACAGCTCTGCCCCATAGGTTCTAAAGAGAGATATTAGATGGGATGATGGTCACATGACTCTGTATGGAATTTTGAAGGGTTGACTTCCCCGGGCGCCCTTGCTGCAGCTGGGTGATCTCTGTCAAGCTTATCAGCCAGTGGACAGGTTCTTTTATTGTTTTTAATATGTTTTCTCTGCAAAGCTTTCACCTTAAAAATAAACGTCTTTGCCTAGAAAAGGTTGTGTGGTAACTTAAAGCTACTGACAATCATGCCGATTATAACCTTTGGCGAGAAAGCCAAGGAGAGACACTGGCCTTTAAGGTAGTCTGGCTTGCTAGGAATACCACTGCGCAGACAGGGAATTGTGCAGCAGGAAAACCACTCGTCAGGAAGGTGGGGAAGAGACCCACATCACTCTGAGAGGTGATGGCTGAGGAGCCGAGAGCGAGTGCCCTTGAGTAACCAAGGAGGAATACAAGGGCAGTTGCCCTGGTCTGTGACACACTTTTGTCAATAACCATCCGTCTCAACCCACAACCGCTTATTCTTGCAATACTGGACATTCCATCACTGCTTCTACTAACGCAAGTTAATTCTGACACACCCTCTCTTCTAGGCCCCGACTCTCTGCATGTTTTAGCTGAGGCTTGACATGCAGCACCCTGAGCTATCCCAGTCCTGTCTGGTCTAGTGACTCTACACGTTCCCCTGAATCCTAATGTATAGCCCCTCTTGTTACTCCAGTCTCAGGCTTTTGCTCATCTTTGACATGCCCCTTAATCCTGACTCCTTCAACACCCATTCAATTGCGCGTGGAAACTTGTTGTAAAGTTCCTAACATTGGATTCTCATATGATCAGTCTACAAACCTTATTTTCTCATGGGAAAAAAAGTAATGAAAAAAATATTGTAATGAACATTTCCAAGTGTATCCCTGACTGGAAGTCCTAGGGGGATTTTCAGATTTATGGACTGCATCCTCATCTACTACATTTATATTATCCTCAATATCTTGAGGACCCGGTCTACCGAAGGCAGGCGCAAAGCCTTCTCCACCTGCGCCTCCCACTTGACGGCTGTCAGCATATTGTATGGGACTCTGTTCTTTATGTATTTACGGCCCACATCCGGCAGCTCATCAGCTCAGGACAAAGTGGTGTCCGTGTTCTACACCCTTGTGATCCCTATGCTGAACCCCTGATCTACAGCCTGAGGAACAAGGAGGTGAAACATGCCCTGAGAAAAGTGATATACCAGACAATGAATGATTCTTTAGTGGTTGGATGATGATCATAGAATCATAGGACGGGCAGTGACCTCGAGAGGCCATCTAATCCAGTTCCCTGCAGTCAAGGCAGGACTAATTATTATTATTAACATTAAATCCTATTAACATGTTGATTTAATGTTCAATAAAGCTGGGGCAGGATCAAGTTACTACTGCCATTGATGAAGTTTGTACCATTCCCTGTTTCTTTCCTGTGTAATCGGCTTTTGTGTAAGATCTGGGTTGTATATTGACCTAGGTGTGTGGCTGGTCCTTTGGGATCAGAAGAACCTGTTATTTGATGAGACAGGTTTTAAAGGCTCACTCATCTTTAAATCTAGAAAAAGGACCTTTTGCAATATTCAGAAATGCAAAAGCTGATAATGGACCAGGAACGACACCGATCTGCACTTAATGGACTTTCCTGTGAACGTTCAAACTAGAGTGGGGGTAATGGCTTCTGCTATGACTAAGCGAACCATGCATGGAGATGTGACTTGCCCATGTGACTCCAAACACCATCTTGTTACCTGTAATTTTCCACAGTGAGAATAATGGGTTTCCCTTCACTTGGCAGAAGCTATAAAAGACCTGGGAAACATCTTCCATTTTGCCTCTTTCCTGCTCAAACCTCTGGACTATGGACTTTTACTAATGGGAGCATTGTAACACAGAGACTGAGGACTGATATGGAAGTAACCGAGACTTGACTTAAGCCATCAGTTTATTCCATCACTCCTTCAAGCCTGAACTAAGAACTTGCAATTATTATATGTATTTGATTCCTTTAATCGATTTTAACTCTCGTCTTTCTTTCTTTCTTTCTTTCTTTCTTTCTTTCTTTCTTTCTTTCTTTCTTTCTTTCTGTAAGTAAACCTTTGATTTTAGATACCAAAGGATTGGAAACACCATGATTTTTGTGTCTAAACAGACTCCCCTGCTGCCCTCCTTCCCCCCACTCCAAACAGCATCACAATTGTTCTGGAGTTGCCACTCCCTCCACGGTCCTTTTCCTTTCCAGGATACGGACCGAGTGGCTACCTGTTTTACCAGTTGGCTACCAGGCTGACTATTCTGGTCGCTGCCAGCTCCCATCCCTGGGGCCCCTGGGCCCTGCCCTCCCCATGCGTCTGGCTCTGGACACCACAGCCTCATGCTGCCCCTCAGACCCCAGCATCTGTGTAGGGCAGCCTCCCCCTGCCACCACCTGGGGCCCTGCCTGCTCTGGGGTGGGTCACAGACCCCTCCCCTGAGACTGCAGCCATGGCTCCCAGCACAGGTGCAGTCCTGCCCAGGGGTCTGCATCCACTGGACCCTGGGGAGCCCTTTATAACTCCCCCAGGCTGGTCCCTGATTGGCCGCTCTAGCCTCCTCTATGCAAATGAGCCCCACCCATCCCTTGAGGCTAATGAGGGCCTAGGTGCCCTGAGGGGGGCGGAGCTCGGCATGAGGTGACAGTTAAACCGACACAACGACACAACGGGGAAGGGGGGGACAAAGGGGCAGGGAGTTCAGGGGGAGGGGTAAAGAACAGGAGGGGGGATTTAGGCGAGGGCCATGGAGGGGGAGGACACAGTTTACATGGGTAGGGAAGGGGGAATTCCAGAGGGTGGAGAGAAGCAGATTTGAGAGAAGGTTGTGGGGAAGGGAAGGGGCAGGGGGCAGGAGTCAGGGAGTCGAGGGGAAGGGCCCTGTGGGATGGGGGAGATTGGGAGGGATCAGAGGGGAGAAGAGAGTTCAGAAGGCAGCAGATGTGGGGGAGCCAAGAGGAGGTTGGGAAGGAGAGGGGGAAATGTACAGGGGGAAGCAGCAGCTCAGGGTCCGTGAGGGAATTTAGTGAAGGGGTTTTCATGGGGAGGGGCACTTCTCAGGCCTTTCCCAGGCCCCTGGCCCTGGCAGCTGCCACTCCCCCATCAGCCCCAGCTGGCCCCTCTGCCCTGGGCAGCGAGCTCTCAGGATAGGACTGTTCGCTCTGCAGCCTCAGCCCCCTCTTGATTCCCTGCCCCGGGGGAGCTGCTGCCCCACCCCCTCAGGCGAAGCAGTTCTCGGCTGACAGGACAAAGGGGGCAACCGGCGAACAAGCATCCATGAAAGGACTGGGTTGCTACTGCTCCAGGGTGGGGGGACATTGCAGCCACTGGAGGTGGCAATGGACCAGGGTCAGTCCCATTCCCTTCTCCTGTGATGCCTCCCAGGGATACCCAGGGCTGTGAGACACTTTGCTCCCACCTGCCCTTCGCGTGAGGAAGCCTAGTCAGTGTGTGCCAGGGGGTCACTCCCCTCTAGGCCTCTGCAGGTCTTGCTCTCTCGGTATAGGTTAGTGATACGCACCCACCAACCCTCGAGCATCGCCCTGGAGTATCCAGCCCCTGACCCACCAGACATGCAGAATTACTAGACCCAGTGTTCCCAAACTGCATCTTACCAGTTACACCACACTACACAGCTCCA
Organism: Chrysemys picta bellii; assembly: GCF_011386835.1. Classification (NCBI taxonomy): domain Eukaryota; kingdom Metazoa; phylum Chordata; order Testudines; family Emydidae; genus Chrysemys; species Chrysemys picta. The sequence continues at coordinate 5,158,738 of NC_088794.1, forward strand.
TTTAATGCACCGCACTCACACTTGTTCACACAGAAAGCAAGTATGTTTATTTAACACAGGGATTCAAATGATAACAAGTAGAAATATTAGAAACAAAGGGTTACATATAAAATAAAATCATGACATGCACACTCGAGCCTAAACTTGATGAATAGGCCATTGTCCTGTCATAAGAGCAAAAGCCCCAAATCCTTCCAATCAGGTGTGGCTGTGATCTTCTATTCATGAGACAAGCATACAGTCCTTTTGTCTCCTCAGTGGGAAGATGCAGAGTTTGTCTCTTTATCTACAGTTATCGTCCAAAACTCCATTGTGTGCACTTGTAGGACAACTCCCGCTGCTTGTCTTTTCCTGTCCAGAACACTCTGTGAGCACTTGATTAACATTTTGCTCAGACTGTAAATGGTGCCCATTGTGAACCATACAATACTCAGCGTACCTGTAGATAGACCGATAAACATCTTTTGTCTGAAAGAAACCTGTTTTTCACCTTTTCTCACCAGTTTCAAGTCACAGACCTTAAGAATATAAGTTTCAGTCTATATACATAACTCCTTACATGGTATCTGTACATACATTTTGCAATGATTAAGATGACCAGTGTGACACAGGCTTTCAGTAGAGGCCTGGCATGACACGCTTTGGTGAACTAGTATGTAGATACCAGGCCCAGGGGATCCCGGAAATCCTAATGCACTCCTGTGTCCTCTGCCAGTTGGCACCAAGAAGTCCCTGGGTCACACAGCCCCAGTAACACTCATGCTACTGACCAGGGGAGACCCCCAGAGTAGAAGAGACTGAGATAAAGGGGAGCAAGGCTAAGGGTGGGGAGGACTGAGTCCCAACCCCCCCAGGGTCTCTCATTTACTCTGTAGGGACAGCTCTGCGCTGGTGCTGCAGGAGCCCAGGGTGAGAGCTGGGGTGTCCTCTCTTTTCCAAGCTGAAAAGTCCCAGTCTTATTAATCTCTCCTCATAAAGATTATGGCTATTACCTCTTTTTTGTTGTTATTTTTTAAAAATAAAACAGAAAGGGATTTGACTTACCATGACCAGAAGGTTGTAAATCCTGATTGATGCCAGGAAAGAGGATTTCTAAACACTCCAGAAATTGCTGGCAGGTTGACTCCCCTTTTTTCTGTATGTGAATTAACAACTTCCTGATTTTGATCACTAAGTTCTCTTTTTTATAGAAGCTGTTGTACTCCTCCTCTGTGATGATGGACTGGGCAAGTAACTCATCCAGGATGTTATCAGGATCACTTTGAATAGTTTCTACCAGCTCTTTGCGTTTGGTGCATAGAATCCTGTATTTGTCCCCAGTGGCCATTATCACTGAATCGCAGGATCCGCAGTGATTTGCTTTTAAAAGACAGAAGACACAGGATTCGTGACGCTGCTAGAGGCAGCTTCAGTTCAGCGAGTAACTGAAGGAAAGTGCCTTGTCCGTTATCATGAGATTGGCCATTTCAACAATTTGAGAGACGGACCCACCAGACTCCCCTCTTTCCTGTTGAAAATGGAATAGTTCTGTAATAACGACTGGAAATTAGCTCTAGCAGTGCACTGGGGTTCATGAAAACTGGGTGTTAGTCCCCATGGGGTTGAGACAGGGCCAACTCCAATAATGCTGCCAAAACTGAACTGCAGCTCTGGCTCATTCACACCTTCCCGGCTCACTGTTTCCAAGCTCTGTCCCTCCTTTTACCCATCTTTATAGCCGTGTTTTGCTAGTTAGAGACCAGCATGTCCTGAGGGGAGTGGGGACCACGCTGCTGAGACAGCTGTTCCTTTTCTAAGCGGGAATGGGGAGATCTGCATGCAGAGGGTCCCTCCCTTGAGCAATCCACCTCACCTCTGTCTCTGTACATTTCAGTTATGAATGATGGAATTTCCCCACCCCCCCATTAAGCCCCACCCCCATTTTTTAGGATTGCGGACGTTGTATTAAAATCAAAGGGAATGTGAAAAATCAAAGGCTCCTGTGAAAGTTAATGCTGCTTCAGGCTGTGTTCATTTTGGGGGTGGACTCACTGCTGGTTGTCAAGGGTGGGGGAGCTGCAATTCCCAACCCCACCTCCTTGGGGTTCAGAGATTATATTGCAAAGGTGGCTCACCCCATAATGTCCCCATAAAGGAAATGGAAACGTATGTCACAGAGTCTCTTCTGCACCCAGATCCCGGAGGAGCATTCCCACACCACCACCAAGCCCCTCCTGAGAATTCAGGATTTGGCCCACAGATTTGTATTTTAAGTTTTCAAATCTTTTTAAATAGCTAATAGTATAGTACTTACTCTTTTTTGTTGGAAGCTAAACTGATCACAGCTCTTAAAGAGGTGTCTGTTCAGCTGGGTTTGCCTTGTGCCGTAAAAATAAAGAGTCAATAGGAATCTGAAAGTAAAACTATTTCAGGGAGGTTGGGTCACAGCCTTTCCTTTGCAATGATCAGAAACCACACAGCTGCAGAGTGTCAGCAAACAAAACCCACCTCCTAACTGGAACTTGGGCTGATGCCCAGCACCATGGGTGTGCCCGGCTTAGGGTGCAAATTATTTGAGCTCAGTTTCATGGCACAGCCCGAGTCCAGTGCAGTGTCAGGCTGTCTTTCATTTCAAAGCAGGCAGGCTTCTAGCATTTGTGTACAAGCACTTGAAAAACTTATCTGTAATAGAGCCCGGACTGTGGCCTTGCAGGGAACAAAACTGATTACATTTTCTGATGGCCTTCTTTGCCTCCCTCGAGAGCCACAGATCTTGAGTTCAAAGGGAGCCCACCAGAGATCCCAACCCCAGAGCAGACACATCCTACATCAGCATCATTTCAGGTTGATGGTGGATGAAGGGAACGCCCTCACAAACACTGAGTGAGTTCGCCACCAATCCGATGAAGTCACAGTGCTCAGATGTGTTAAAGGAGGATATTGATATAATAGGCATCACAGAAACCTGGTAGAGTGGGGAAAATCAATGGGACACAATCATTCCGGGGTACAAAATATATCGAAAGGACAGAACAGGTCATGCGTGGGGGGAGTGGCACTATATGTGAAAGAAAATGTAGAATCAAATGAAGTAAAAATCTTAAATGAATCCACATGTTCCATAGAATCTCTATGGATAGTAATTCCATGCTCTAATAAGAACGTAACAGTACGGATCTATTATCGACCACCTGACCAAGACAGTGATAGAGACAATGAAATGCTAAGGGAGATAGGAGAGGCTATCAAAATAAAGAACTCAATAATAATGGGGGATTTCAATTATCCCCATATTGACGGGGAACATGTCACCTCAGGACGAAATGCAGAGACAACATTTCTAGATACTTTAAATGACTGCTTCTTGGAGCAGCTGGTACAGGAATCCACAAGGGGAGAGGCAATTCTTGATTTAATCCTGAGTGGAGCGCAGGAGCTGGTTGAAGAGGTAACTATAACAGGACCTCTTGGAAATAGTGACCATAATATAATAACATTTAACATTCCTATGGTGGGAAGAATACCTCAACAGCCCAACACTGTGGCATTTAATTTCAGAAAGGGGAACTATGCAAAAATGAGGAGGTTAGTTAAACAGAAATTAAAAGCTATAGTGACTAGAGTGAAATCCTTGCAAATTGCATGGACACTTTTCAAAGTAGAGACCCAACTTAAATGTATTCCCCAAATTAAAAAACACAGTAAAAGAACTAAAAAAGAGCCACCGTGGCTTAACAACCATGTAAAAGAAGCAGAGAGAGATAAAAAGGCATCTTTTAAAAAGGGGAAGTCAAATCCTAGTGAGGTAAATAGAAAGGAGCACAAGCACTGCCAAATTAATTGTAAAAATGTAATACGAAAAGCCAAAAAGAAGTTTGAAGAACAGCTAGCCAAAAACTCAAAAGGTAATAACAACATGTTTTTTTAAGTACATCAGAAGCAGGAAGCCTGCTAAACAACCAGTGGGGCCCCTGAACGATTGAGATACAAAAGGAGCACTTAAAGACGATAAAGTCAATGTAGAGAAACTAAATGAATTCTTTGCTTCAGTCTTCATGGCTGAGGATGACAGGGAGATTCCCAAACCTGAGCTGTCCTTTGTAGGTGACAAATCTGAGGAATTGTCACAAATTGAAGTGTCACTAGAGGAGGTTTTGGAATTAATTGATAAACTTAACAGTAACAAGTCACTGGGACCAGATGGAATTCACCCAAGAAAAACTGCTCAAGATAGTTTTGTGAGATCTTTTTGACGTTCTTCACCGTCTGCTTTGGTCTTAACTAGGTGATTGGGCAACAAAATGGCAAATGAAATGTAATGTGGATAAATGTAAAGTAATGCACATTGGAAAAAATAACCCCAACTATACATACTATATGATGGGGGCTGATTTAGCTACAACTAATCAGGAAAGAGATCTTGGAGTCATCGTGGATAGTTCTCTGAAGACATCCACTCAGTATGTAGCGGCAGTCAAAAAAGCAAATAGGATGTTAGGAATAATTCAAAAAGGGATAGAGAATAAGACGGAGAACATCTTATTGCCCTTATATAAATCCATGGTATGCCCAACATCTTGAATACTGCATACAGAGATGGTCTCCTCATCTCAAAAAAGATGTACTGGCATTGGAAAAGGTCCAGAGAAGGGCAACTAAAATGATTAGGGGTTTGGAACGGGTCCCATATGAGGAGAGATTAAAGAGGCTAGGACTTTTCAGCTTGGAAAAGAGGAGACTAAGGGGGGATATGATCGAGTCCCTGCCTCATGCTGCTGCAGGCAGTTAACCAACGCTGTGCGACCAACCCCCACTCAGTTCCTTCTCTACTTCCCTTGGCTACGAGTTGGAGCAATCAGCAGCATTACTTAGTTTCCTTATTAGCAGCTACTTCGCTTGTTTCCTTTTCCTTTTCTCTTTGGCTTAAAAAAACAAAAAAAGCAGCAGATCTCCCAGGAGACTGGAAAAATCTAACTAAAGAGCAGGCGCTGCAGGGCCTAAAGGAAATAACAGACATGCCAAGAGTCTCTTTACGTAGGATGCACTTCAGCCAAACAAATCCCTTAATTTTAAAAAATGGAATGTGACAAAAATCTGACATCATGTATCATTTGTATTGAAAATGGAGAAAATCAATTGCAGGTCACATCTTCCAGATCGTGCAGGGCTGCTGCCCAGGAACAGTCATACCAAACCAAATTGATAGTCCATTTACCCCATCTCCCTGCTGAACCGGAACAGAACAGCAGCCCATCTAGCCTGGTATCCCACCCCCTGCTGCACTGGATCAGACCAGGTATCCATCCTGTCTCTGACAATGGCCATTACAAGATGGCTCCATGAGAAGTGCAAGAAACCATCTAATGGAGATTATGAAGAAACTTGCTTATAGGGGAAGATTCTTCCTAGCACACCTGGGTCGTTTGCAATTTATGCTATTCCTTGGATTCTGATTGGTTGAAAATGTTCAATTTATATAATCACTGACTAAATATTTTTCAATAAACATGCAGTATTCAAATCCCTTTGCGCTGGCTAATAATGATCCTTCGCTGACCAGTGTGCAAGGATGTACATGATCACTGAATGGCTATTTCTTTACCATATAATGAATATGCAAAATCTCTTTATTCTGAATAGCTGCTACAACCTCTGTCCTCTGACTGGCTCCTGCACTGGGAATTTTCAAGCTATTTGACAGTACTGCGGATGCCGTCTCAGCTTCTGTCTCCATTCAAGTGAAGCAGAAAAGCTCCAAGATGAACATGAAAGAAAATGGAACAAAAATATGAAAGAACAAAGAAAATGTGCTTTTGAAACCCCAGTATCGCCTGGACAGCTGTTTTAGTGAATTGTGGGAGATCCTCGTACCACAAAGACCTCACTGAGATGAAGCAAAGAAACAGCAACCAATATTTGACTCTCTGGCTTTCTTTTATCCAGCATGTAACATATCCAATCAGCTAAACCAATCCATTTATTAACCATGCTCATTTTGTATGTACTAGTCTGTGTGTTGCATATATTCACATTTTAAACAGAGAGAAAATTTCATGGAGCCCTGAGCTGTCACTGGGGGGTGGAGACCCAATGGGGCACAAGTTAGTAACTGCTGTGGTGGGAGAGGCAGGGCCAGCACTGCAGCCACTGGAGCAACCCCCAGGTGAAGCAGCTAAACCCCAACCCAAAGAATGGATTTTCCCCAGTTACAGGGGAAATTAGATTGAAATATGTAGGGTTGGAAATCCCCAATAATGACATTTATGGCCCAAACTCTTTGCAGCAACGCCAACCCATGACACTCCCTCTCTGTGTCTCTTCTCGACCGTAGGGCTGTGAGTGTGGCTGGATTGGGCATTGGCTCCTTCTACTGTCCCATGGGGGTATCTCTTCTCTTCATTGCCACATGCCACACAGTTGCCATACTCTATCTGCCAGCAAAGCTGCTTAGTGGATTTGCCCATGTCCATGTCACCCATTTTCAATTGTTTCTTTCCACATAGACCCATAGGACTGGAAGAGACCTTGAGAGATCATCTAATCCAGGAATTCTCAACCTTTTTCTTGCTGAGGCCCCGTTCAACATCCTATAAAAACAACAGGGCCTGGGGCGGGTGGGGGAGCGCGGGGTTCCAGGCCGGGGAGACACACTTGGGCATGGGCATAGTTTTACTTCTATTTTTTGGAGGGGGAAGGGGCAAGGCCTGGCAGGGCTCAACCCAGCTCCACACAGCACAGTCAAGGAAGGGTGCGCTACCTCCACCCCCTGACTCACTCAGGAGGGCACCCAGCCTGTCGGGGCTCTGGAGGGATGCAACCAAAACATATAACTCAAAGGGAGGACTCAGTTCAAAAACTTTGAAAACGGCTCAGGGTGCGGGCAGGGGGGTAGCTAGGGGCTGTGTGCAGGCAGGGGGTAGCTCAGGGTGCGGGCAAGGGGGTAGCTAGGGGCTGTGTGCAAGCAGGGGGTAGCTCAGGGTGCAGGGAGGGGGTAGCTAGGGACTGTATAGTGGCAGGGGGGGCTCCCAATGCAACTCCCAGCTTCAGGGGGCGAGGCGTTGGGGACAGGCCCAGCTCCAGGCACCAGCTCAGGAAGCAGGTGCTTGGGGTGGCCAATGGAAAGGGGCGGCACATCCGGGTCTTCAGTCCCTCTCAAAGGGAAGGACCGGCCGCCGAAGAATGAAGCAGTGCGGTAGAGCTGCCACCGAAGTGCCGCCGATCGCAGCTTTATCTTTTTTTTTTTTTCCGCCTCTTGGGGCGGCAAAAAAACTGGAGCCAGCCCTGGTTGGGGCTCCTGGCTTTAGCCTCCCGCTGCTCCTGGCTTGGGAGGAGGGGAGGTTTGCCGGTATAGGACAAGAAGCAATGGGCTTAAATTGCAGCAAGGGAGGGTTAGGTTGCTACATCAAGTAGCCGTTTTTTACAATCTATACATCTCAATAACTGTTACATAGACCACAGTTCTACACAAAAAGCAGTTTCACACATACTACAGTGCAAGAAACTGCTACAGTACTTGTAAGCATTTCCTACATCAGGTAGCAGTTTCATATAATAGCAGTTTCTTACAATCTATTATGTATCAGTAACTGCTACTAGTATCACATTCCTACAGGGAGCAGTTTAATAAACTACAAGTGTTAAGTAGTGCATCAAATTCTGTGCCTTGATCTGAAGTCAATGGAAAAGGTGTCATTGAGTTCAGCACAGCTGAGAGTGAGAGGGTGTGCTGCTGGAGGACTGAGGAGCACAAGCGTTATCAGACACCAGGAGGAAGGTCCTGTGGTGAGACTAAGGAAGGTGTTTGGAGGAGGCCATGGGGAAGTAGCCCAGGGAGTTGTAGCTGTCATGCAGCTGTTACAGGAGGCACTATAGACAGCTGCAGTCCACAGGGCCCTGGGCTGGAACCCGGAGTAGAGGGCGGGCCCGGGTTCCCCCCCAAACCTCCCATTTGACCTGGACTGTGGGTTCTTCCAGAGGGGAAGGTCTCTGGGCTGTTCCCCAACCCACATGGTGAATCTCTGAGGCAAGTAAATCTGCCAATAAGCGCAGGACCCACCATGATAGAGGAGGAAATGTCACACTATTTGAACTTCCTTCATAACACAGGCACAAGACCCTCACCCAGTAATTTGTCCATTGAGTTCATGAATTCTGCTCAAGTGATAGCATATGATTTAGAAAAATATATTGCCTTGATTTTAAGACATTACATGATGAAACATCCGCCACAGTAATAGGTAATTTGTTCCAATAATTAATTACCCTCACTAAGAAAAAGGTGCACCTCATCTTGACTGAGTTTATTTAGCTTCCAGCCTCTGAATCTTATGCCTCTGTCTGCAGAATTAAATATCTTTACCCTATTGGAAATCTTTGTCCCACACAGGCGCATATACAGCATGTTGAAGTCACTTCTTGACCTTCCCTTGGATAAACCAACTAATAAAAATAAGATGTATCAGTAGAACTCATTTTCAGGGCCAGATCCCCATTTGCTGTCCTTTGCATAGCTCCATTGACTTCAAGTGACTTCAACAAAACTATACAACAACCTCGGGTCTGGAACTCAGTTCCTAAAACACAAGCCAATACTTGCTGTGCTAAAGAAGAATTTCAACTGTCAGCAGTAGAGCTGTGCAGAGGACAGGGGTTGCCAGGGGGACGTTGTGAAGGCCAAAAGTATAACTGGGTTCAAAAAATAATGACATAAGTTCCTGGATGATCGGTCCCTCAATGGCTATTAGCCAAGATGGTCAGGGAAGCAACCCCATGTTATGAGTGTCCCTAAACTGCTGACTGCCAGGAGCTGGGAGTGGATGACAGGGGATGGATCACTTGATAATTGCCCTGTTCTGTTCATTCCCTCTGAAACACCTGGCATTGGCCATGGTGGAAGACAGGACACTGGGCTAGATGGACCATTGGTCTCACCCGGTATGACCAGTCTTATGTTCTTAGGTGATGGGCTGGGTGATGGTTTCTGTTAAGACGGCTGATGCTGGTAGCTGGGTGTGGCTCTATTTTTTGCCCCCTTCGTCTGCCTACACAGTTCTCAGCTCTAGGACGCCACTGCTTCTGTAGGCCACGCCGCAGGACCCCAGCCTTTAGAATTGCTTTTCCCCCTGCCCTGGGTCTGAGCTGTGTTGGGGGCAGGGGAGTGAGATGAAAACTCCGCTGTGGTTGGGTGAGGGCAGAAAGGGGGTGGCAGCAGCTGCAGGCAAAAGGGAGTAAATTGCATGAAAAGAGGGGAAAGGTTTGACTGGGCATCGTGAGTCTGAAAGGCAGTGGGCCTAGGGGTTAGGCTGTGATTCCTCAGATCTTTTCAATCTCGCCATTCCTGAGGGAGCTCTGCTGGGTCGTATCTATAGACTAAAAGGATCCTAGCAGGAGCCTGGCATGTGGTTGAAACTTGCCCGTAGTTCAATATTATTACTTTTACAGTAGCGACTGGAAGTGCAAATTGAGACCAGAGCCCCATTGTGCTGAACAATGCACACACACACACACACACACACACACACACACACACACACACACACACACACACACACATCACAGTGATTCACTAACTCTCTGAGGACACGTCTACACTGCAGTGTAATCCCTGGGCTAGTAGAACTCACGTTAGCAGACCCAGGTTTGTTAACTTAGGGTTTGAGAAACTACACTCATTTGTAAACCCAGGTTAGGGATTGTTGCACCCTGGATCCCGAACTGGGGCTCCAGCATCTACATGGCATTATGTGGGCCCCATTTCAACCACTCATATCCCAGAGTTCCTAGCAGGCTCCCAAAATGTGACCATTTTAGCTGTTTGTTCACGGTGTAGTGTGGGAACACTTGACCGTCCAGAGGACAAAGAAACTCAGCCTTTCGGATACTTTTGGCTGACTCCCAAAGAGGAGTCCAGTGGGCCTGCGTCTACACTACAAACCAGTAAAGGGTTAGTGCAATTTGTGTGTAGATGGAAGAGGGTTTAACTTGAGCATGAGTTCAAACCGTGGGCTTACCCTGGGCTTACATTTCAGTGTAGATGGACTGTGAGGTGACTGGTGCTTCGGCAATTCGCCGTGCCCTAAAGATTCAGCAATGGCCAATGATTTTGGTAGCCTCTGTTTATGGGTGCCCAACTTCAGTCCCCTCGGTCCTGATTTCCAGAAACTCCACCACTCCAGCTGAAGTGAACGGGAGCTGTAAGTACTCAAGGAGTACTTAGGAAAATAAGGTCCAAGATCTTTTACGTTGAGATCCCAATAACCGTGGCATTCACAATCAACGACGATCCTTGAAAATGTCTCTGTATATGTTTGGTCACCTAAACTACCTGGTCTTTAATTGTGTGACTCCTAAACTCATAAAGAGTTGGTGTGAGTCCTCACCAGAACTATCAGACCCCACTGAGCATTCACGACATTCTCCCTTCCAACAAACACAGGTTTGAATATCATTTCACGCACACAAATGTCTCCCAAAAAACAGAGGAGTTGGGCTGTGGATCTAATTGAAGTAAAATCACAAAATGGAATTGAACAAATATCTGTCAATGTTTTTGGACATTAAAACCCGTCCTGGTCATTGCTCATGAATCCATTGTTGCAGGGTGAACTTTTCCCTTTTATGCAGTAATTCTAAACAATATTTAAATCAGCCTCTTACATCTTACACTGAAAAATCAATTTCAAAGTATTTTATTATAGGCACAGGGGAGCAAACCATCATTTAATAACCGACATGGCTTTTTTATGCACATAAGGCCTCTAGTCAGGAACGCATCTCTCTTCAAAGCAGCACCTAAATACCTGTTTAACTTTAAACATGTGCTTAAGCCCCACTGAAGTCAAAGGGAGACAAACCTAAACATGTGCTTAAGGACTTTCTGAATCAGAGCCCATGGGCAGGTCTACGCTACGGGGACAGGTCGATCTAAGCTACACAATTTGAGTTACGTTAGTAGCGTAACTCAAGTTGACATGGCTTAGATCTACTTACCACAGGGTTCACACTGCGCTGGGTCGACAGAAGAAACTCTTCCATAGACTCCCCTTACTCATCTCATTCTGGTGGAGTACCGGAGTCAAAGCCAGAGTGACAGTCTGTCGATCCAGTGCGTCTTCATTAGACCTGCTAAATTGTCCCCTGGTGGATTTATCGCTTCAGCATTGCTCCACCCTGTAGTGCAGACAAGCCCTATGTGTGCAGAGAAGCCATTGAAGGATTGGGTTGTCCTATTATTGCACCCTTTGGGGGAAAATGGGCCCTCAATTTTGTCTCTATTGATCTCCTCAGGGCGTCCTTCACATCCTTGTTCCTCAGACTGTAGATGAGGGGGTTCAGCATGGGGATCACCACCGTGTAGAACATGGAGGCCATTTTGTCTGTGTCCAGCGAGTAGCTGGCGCTGGGTCGGAAATACATGAAGAGAATTGTCCCATGGAACATGGAGACAGCCGTCAGGTGGGAAGTGCAGGTGTAGAAGGCTTTGCGCCTGCCCTCGGTGGAGCGGATCCGCAGCACAGTCACAATAATTAAGATGTATGAGATGAAGATGGTCACAATGCTGATCACCTCAATCAGACTGCCAAAGAGGAAAACGAGTAGCTGATTGATGGAGGTGCCGGAAGAGGAGAGCTTTAGAAGTGGGTTGAGATCACAGAAAAAATGATTCAGGATATTGGAGTCACAATAGGATAATCTTAGCAAACCGCTGGTGTGTATCACAGAGTTCAGGAAGGCCCATAGATATGAACCAGCCACCAGCCGTAGGCAGTGCTTTGGGGACATGATGACCATATACAGCAGCGGGTTGCAGATGGCTACATAACGGTCATACGCCATTACTGCCAGCAGAAGGCACTCAGAGATGACAAACAATATGAAGCTAAAATATTGGATGATGCAAGCTGTATAGGAAATAGCTTTCCTCTCGGCTAAGAAGCTCATCAGCATCTTGGGAGTGATGACTGTGGAGTAACAGGCATCCACGAGAGATAAATTCTTGAGAAAGAAGTACATGGGGGTGTGGAGTTGGGGGTCGATCCTGATTAAAACCATCATCCCCAGATTCCACACCAGGGTGATAATATAGATCACTAGGAACAGCACAAAGAGGGGGACCTGCAGCTCCAGACGATCTGTCACTCCTGTGAGAATGAACTCGGTCACTGCCGTACAATTTCCTCCAGCCATTCATTCAGCCTTGGGCGCTAGCTGCGGGATCAACCATAAAGGAAGGCATTCGTTCTTATGCAAATGGTGTATGCTAATATAAAGAACTGTGGTCATATGCGTAAAGACCCTTTGAGTCATGGAATGGAACCTGGAACAACTGATGGGAAAACCCATCACTCCTTCACTTCTTCTAAGGGAGAAAAAAATCCTTTATCTCTAGGAAAGTGCATTACCCTGCCATTTAGTCTGATTTACACATTTTGACCCATATTCTGTTGATATTTTAATTTCACTTATTAGTGTAGCCTCACAGACTCAGTGGAATGCCTCACATAAATAAAATTAAGGAATATGTTCAATTTTGTGGGACTGGTACCTTAGACAGTAGTAGAATCTGTGGATCTCCATTATACCTGGGAACAATAACATGGTTAGGAGGAACGCATAGTTTGTATCGCACTATGGTTATTGGTTGACAGTTTCCCCCACCGAAATATGCCTCCATGTTTTTAAATCATCGGCTACCAACTAGAACACATTATGCACATACTTTCATTGAGAAAATATTTCAAAAATGGAGCTTCTAAATGTATCCCTTCTGGACACTACAGCCATGCTGACTAAATCCTGTAGCTTCTTGTTCTTTGGCTGCTGAAAAATTACCTTACGTACACTTCTAATGATCAGAGAAAAAGTGTGTAGCCAGGGGTGAATATTTCTGAGAAAATGAACAACAGTGAATATATTTTTAGAAACATATATTTATAATGATAAGAAAAAATATTCTATGTATAGATTTATCTTTTAACCTGTCTTTATAGAGATAAGAAACTGCCTGTAAACCTATTTAATCATATATCAATATCCTCAATGCACCTCTTTCCTCACCCCATGTCACAATAGTGATTGCCAAATCATATAATTGTTAATTGTACTTAGCTCATGTCGCACATTCCAGTTTGTGAAATTATGGGGATGGCTTGGTTCTCATTCATAACACCCTGGCAATGTAAAAGGTAGTGAACGTCTAGTGTGATCATCAGGTATGTTTTTTGTGGCCAAAGATCAAGAAAAAGTGTGTGTGTGTGTGTGTGTGTACATATTCATGCACATGCCGTACATACACACACATGTCTTTCATTTCTTTACACACTCTTTGGTTTTGGCCAAATAGCATGTCAGTCAGTCGGCATTCAGACAAATATTACAAATAAGTGGGTTTTAGCCCACGAAAGCTTATGCTCAAATAAATTTGTTAATCTCTAAGGTGCCACAAGTACTCCTGTTCTTTTTGCGGATACAGACTAACAAGGATGCTTCTCTGAAACAAATAAAATGATTATTCAACTTCAAAGGCAGCTTGCTTAACGTGCACTTCTACAGAAGATAGAAAGGAAGAAGGACTTGACTTCTTTCATCAAATGCATCCAAGCAAAGAACAATAGGTCATTTAGGGCTTGATCCTGCATGGATCTGAGCATTCTTCCCTCAGTCCAGCAGAACATTTAAGCAGGTGCATATCTTTTCATAGAATCATAGAAAAGTAGGGCTTGAAGAGGTCATCTAGTCCATCCCCCAGTGCTTCTAAACCTTTTATTGTTTTTATTGCTCTCCCCTGGGCTGTCTCCAATCTATCTCCATCTTTCCTGAAGTGGAGCACCCAGAATTTTAAGCATGTTGATTTCAAAGGGGCTTCTTACATTCTTAAAGTTGCTTAAAGTTAAGCATGTGCTTATATGTTTCTTTGGATTGGGGCTAACGTGCTCAGTGCCTTGCTGGTCTGAACTGTTCTTCTGGATGAGCTGAGAAGTTGGGAAATGTCTGTAGATCCTAGGAGTGCTGTTAAGCAGAACCACAAAGAAACTGGAGGGATTTGACAGTTTTATATGGCATGGTGTGTGGATGCGGATGCTTAAGGAATACTAAACATTATGCTTCAGGGCTTAAACCAATCTCTTCTCTAACTATGAGAGATCAGGGCGAGATGGGGGAAAGGGCTGATTATTCCACATCTGCCTATTGAAGGTTATTAAACCTTCTTTTGAAACATCTGGTACTAGTCACTATCAGAGACAAGACACTAGATGGAGCTCAGGTCTGATTCAATCTGGTAATTTCTGTGTGTTTATTCAGTGTTTCATAAAAAGACCGGTGAATCCAAATGCTTCTGCAGACCAAATTCCTTCTAAAGAGACAATCAGAACCAGAGATCAGATAGTTACATTCTAGCAAATTTCTATTAAGCTATTTCCTACCCCCACTTTTAAAGGAAGTACAGGATTGATGACCATAAATATTTTTTAATGCTAAAGGAGCTCTCCTGCCTGTTCACAGATCTCAGTTCCTAAAACACATTATCTATCTATCTATCTATCTATCTATCTATCTATCTATCTATCTATCTATCTATCTATGTGCAAGCGAAAAGTGCTCTCAAAAGAGGCTGTAGAATTCCCCTCTATTTAAGTCAAGGAAAGATGGAGTTAAAAACATCAGAGAAAAGACTAATGTAAACACATTCTACATAATGCTCAGTAGAGCATCTGAGCTGACCATGTCACTGAAAGCCCATCCGATTCACAGAAAATGATTTACTTTCATTGGACTGAGCCTTTGTAGACATTGTCTCTGCTCAGCAAAGCAGTGATGTTCTACAAAGTGTTAATGAACATGCATTCCAATACGCCGTGCTCGCCACAACCAAACCTCCACACGGCACTCAGAGAAAGAGCTGAGCCTTACGCTGTGCCTTGAAAACTCAGAGTTTGGACATGTGTGCCCAGGGAAATGACCTCCAGGTGTAGGAGACCCCCAGTGAGAATGCTCGACCATCACTCCCCACATATTTAATCTCAGCCTCATTGAAGTCTATGGCAAAATTCCCATTAGCTTCAATGGTCCCGGATGTCCTCCTAGGTGTAATATCCCCTGCAATTCAGTGGACACCTGCATTTGGCAGTAGCTGTGCTTGGGCTGAGTGGCTCATTGTAGAGAACATTGCAATAATCCACTCCAGAAGTCACCCAAGGTATGGACTGTAAGAGAGAATTCATGTGAAAGACTCAGAACAATCTCCTTTCTGTTCCCACGTGGCTGCATTATAGATTCAAATAATCAACAAGTTGACTTCTGCAAATTTCTGCCTTGGGCAAGGTGTTCTGAAAAGAGCTATTTCCTGATGTAACTATCAAAAGGAGATTTCAGTTTTATTGTACTGGAAATAGTGTTCACTCCGACCTTCGGAGAGATGTCATCTCTCTTGATTTCAAAGTATAGGATGGAAGTGCGTTTATGTTTGGCATAGCATCATTTGGGAGAGGATCCCTGTAGCACCTCTGAGCTCTGATCATCAAGACAAGTAAGGGCAGACTCATTAAAATACACCGTATTTCTCTAGGGGACAGGGGATAATCACATGCAGATGCATTATCTTGAAAAGTTTTGCAAAGGTTTTTGCCACTGGGGGGATATGGGCTCTGTGCCTGATGTAGAACACATCCCTTGTCTCCCCGACCCAGCACCTGCTCTAGGAGGCAGGTTGGAGCAATCCAGGGGAAGGACAGGATGTGGTTACACTGTGCTGGTGGAATGGCCAGGGGTAGGTTTAACATCATTCTCATCACTGATTCCCAAGGGGCTGTAACAGTGCGGCGGAGAGCGTGACTTGGTCCCTGGCATGCAGCATCTGCTCCAGGAATGGTACCTGCCATGTTCCATCCTGTTTGCCAGCCCAGGGTGCTACTTGCAATGTATAATGCTGGTTTTCCAATTTACTTGAACTCAGAGAGCATGACCTTTGCTAACCTGAGAATGCAAAACTTTGTAAACTTTTAATCCTTTTTAAAACCTTGACTTTGTATTTCCTAATTATGTTATGGTTTAGTTTATTGATGAAAGCAAACTTAAGTAACGTTAAATGAAGGGTTTTTTGTTTGTTGATTTCCTTTGTTTTTTTAAATAGAAAGAAAATATTTTATATATGTGTTATTTAAACAATGAAGCTCTTACTCATGTGTTGTTTTCAGTATATAGTTTATTGCCATTGTTATCTTTGTGAAAATCTCTGTTTCACCACTCAGTGCCGTGTTGATCAGAGTATGGAAAGTAATTAAATTAAACTGTATTAAAACAAAACTTATTTTATGCAACTTCTGTTTCAGTGAAAGTTCTCAGCTAGAACCCTGAATGTGTAAGAAGCAGATAAACAATATCCAAGAAAAAGAGCTGGAATTTTTCCTCTTGTTTTCACCTGGCCCTTACTATGGAAAGTAGCAAACAACTGCCCTTTGGAAAAAAACACTGGACCCTATCACAGGACAAACCCAAATGAGCACAGCAGGAGGCTGTCCTGCCTGTCCAAATGTGGCCCTGTTTCATTACAAACTTCCTTCCTGTGATGATGTTCTGGGGGCAATCAGTTGTCAAAGGTAACTGTTGCCATGGTAGCCAGGGTGCCAGTCATTCTCCCCAAGTATGAAAATGAACTGGAGGGAGGGAGTGCTGAGTGGTGGATTATCTCTGATGTCACAATGCTACTGCTCAGGCAGCACCAGTGGGCAGCAAATGTGTAGTGCGTATGTGGGGGGGGGAGGGGGGAGGAGAACGGGGGGGGGGGGGGGGGACAGGCTTTCCCAGTGCTCCTCTTTTGCAAATTTCCTAAAGAAGCCAACAACATAACTACACAGAATACACAGTAATGATGATTCCACACACATTATTGTTCTGGCTCCTAAGAAACAAATTAGCAAAACATTGCGAACTTCCAGCAAGAGAATTTTATGTTTTCTCTAACTTCTCTGCTTGTGTGCCACAAAACATAAAAGACACAATCTCATAAAAAATGAAATAAAATTCTGAAGTCAAATGCCCTTTTGAAACAGAAAACAATGGAACCATTTCATTCAGGTAAGTTTACTCTTACTGAAGCACTTCACTTTTCCTTTCCCCTTCACAGGGAGGAGCCTAAATTAGGTTTCCCTAAATCCATGATTGGAATAGCGAAGCGAAGCCTCACTAAAAGCCAAGCAGCTCGGAAAGAATGGGATGAGCACAATACAGTAGAACCCTGTTTATCCGACCCTCCATTATCCGGTTCTCCATATTAACCCAACAACCAGCACACACAGGTCCAGAAATGAGCAGTATCTGTTATGGTCACTAGATGGCGCTGCAGCCTCGCACTTTCCCATTCATCCGATTATCTGAAGTTTTAGTTAACCAGTCTGGCCCTGGTCCCAATTCAAGGGGATAAACGGGGTCCTGCTGTCCTTGTGAGTGATCATTTGATGCAGGTGATCTGCTGCAGTTGTTACTCCTCGTGGAAAAGTACAAATTGCAAAACTGATGGGAGGGGCCTTCCGAGGTGGTAGGGAGGGGTCACGCTGTTACCTGCAAAGTACACAGGCCTCGCAGCAGGGATGCACCTCGGGCTGTTAAAAGTGCATCACAATAGTGAAGCTGTTGTCAAGATGCTATTCTGTGCAGAGGATTGTAAGACAGCCCCTTACGGATCTGATGCCTGAATACCACTCGAGAGCATTGAGGTGTGTGAAGAGGTCACTGTAACTGAAAAGACAGAGGTTATGACTGTGCTGCAAAGTCACTGCCAGGTATTATCTAGCAGGCCAGGCCTGACTCACAAAAGTTGCCTAAGATTAACACTGTGGGATCACAACCTGCACCCAGCAAAGCACCCCACAGAACTGGTACATTGCAGCAGCAGGTTCAGAAGGAGCTGGCAAGCCTGCTGGACATGGGAATAATTGAAGAATCAAACAATCCCTGGGATGAGGAGGTCGTTTTGCTGATGTTTACAGGGAGCTCCTCCCGAGTTTGGGGGGCAGAATGGGAGAAAGCACAAAGGGGCTTGTTTGAAGCTTTAACCAGTGAGTGATGGAGGCGAGCTTCATGGGCCATGTAACTGCGAACATTTGGTGGCCTTAGACCAGGGATGGGCAAACTTTTTGACTCACGGGCCACATCAGGGTATAGAAATTGTATGGAGGGCCATGAATGCTCACAGAATTGGGGTTGGGGTGTGGGAGAGAGTGAGGGCTTCAGCTGGGGGTGCAGGCTCTGGGGTGGGGCTGGGGTTGAGGGGTTTGGGTGAGGGTGCTGTCAAGGGCCCTCAGCAAAGAGCCTGTCATGATACATGCCATTTAGCTGAGCCCTGGCGGGATCCTTATCAGGCAGGATAACAAGGGTGATGCTGCAGCTGGGAACAGTGAAGATCCTGCCAATGTCCCTGCAGGCCAGGATGTGACCTCAGATTATATCAGGAGGACCAGTTTGGAGAAGATATCAGTGAAAACTGTGGAGAGGGGGATGTGCCTGGCCAGAGACTGGAAATCCAGGTGGTTACTGCAACTCTCTAACCCCTCCCTCCCATTGTTTTCTAGATAAATTGTACTTTCAACACTGAGGATTTTGGAGGTTATGGCCAAATCATTTACTGTCCTGGCTATTATGCCCCGTGCATTGCTGGGTGTGTGTCTGTGGGGTAGTGCAGACGCCACGACATTTGCATGGCCTCCTCTGCCTTCCCCTCCCCTCCACCAGCCTCTGCTGGGCACAATCCCAAGTGGATGCAGAGCACTGGGGGGAAGGTTTCTAAAAAGCCAACGTTGCTGTTTATCCAAGAGGTCAGAGTATGGGCTGCATGGCTTGTGCTGAAGCCCACGGTCTGTAGCAAGTTCACCAATAGAAATCAGTGCCCCTCTGTCCGTTTCACGGCAGGCAGGCAGGTGGGGGTGGAGGGGTTCAAACACCGCTTGGATCAATGCTCTCCATCCTAGCTCAGGCTTTGGTTGGTTTCCTTCATCCCCCCCCAGTCCTGGTAGCTTATTCTGGGAAGTTTCTCAGGCAGCATGAATTCTCAATGGCCTTTCAGGAGAACCGGGAGTGCAAACCTGCTAGGACTTCCATAATAGCCAGGTCCCTACCAAATTCAGGGCTCAGTTTGACTAATTTAAAAACCCTCTGGCCTTGAAATTGACCAATGTTTCCATCTGAAATGTCATGGTATTGTAACCATGGGGGTCCCGACCAAAATAGGAGAATAGGGGAGTTCAGCGGTTGTTGTAGGGGTCACAGCATGGCCACCCTCACGTGTGTGGTGCCTTCAGACCTGGGCTCCAAGGGCAGCAGCCAGCAACCTTTCTGAAGCTAGAGGAGGTTCCCAGATGTGCAGGAGGGTTCCTGCTGTTGGGAGCACCTCAGCTCCTACCTACTACTTGGGAGCACCTCGGCTCCTACCATTTTCGGGACATCTAGAAAAATAGACACCTGAGCCCCAGAAGGAATGGCAAGGGAAGCCCCGAGCCTCAGCTGCAGATGCCTGGCAGAAGACCCGAGCCCGGACACCCAGAGTGCCAGCAGGAGTGGGGAGGGGCATGAAAGTCCTGAGCCAAGTTCCCCAGCACTGGCTGCAGCCACAGGGGGCCAGAAGCTCTGAATCCGGGCACCCAGAGACGTGACTGGAGCAGAAGCTGCCAAGGCCAAAGCCCTGAGCCCAACGCTGGGCTGATGCAGTGCACTCACTTCTGCACTGCTTCTGGAGGTGCATCTGATATCCCCACGCAGAGGAAGTCCTGTCACCAGCCCGGCAGACAAACAGCAAGGAGGCCCCTACTGGGGTGCTCCTGGCTCGGGGGCTCCCAGCAGGACGGGGAGATCGGATATCATGGGGCAGGGCTAATTCGATCTAGCCAAGAAAGGCACAACAAGAATTGGGCTTAATATGGTGCAAAATGTGTGACATTTCATAGCCCTGGAAATAGAGACCACATTAGGAGATGGAATTGTATCACAATCTGGGCCTCTATGAAAAACTCAGTGTGGGGTGAGGAACAGACTCTGCTGTTTTACCAGGTGGCCTGGTTGCTCCCCAGAATCAATAATGAGCAAGTGGGGAGATCCGGGGTGCAGCTCAAACATCCAACCAGGCTGGCCAGGGGCAGGCATCAGGCCTGCGAGGGAAAGGTGAGTGTGGCAGTGACTTCACAAAGGCCTTTGGCAGGAACTCAGCCTATTGGGCAAAGGTGATGAGGCGTCTGTGACCTCACAGAGCTCCCTTGACAACAGCCAGGCAGGACAGGGATGCAAGGCAGGGGGAACCTCAGAGACCCCCTGTAGCCTTGCTGCAGCAAGTCTCCATCTCGTGGTTCTCTCAGAGTACCAAGAGACCGTTGTTGTGGAGGACATTCTGTGCGTTTTTTTTTTCATATCGGACTGGATTTTTTTGAAAGAAATCGTCATCTGTGTAGAAGGTAAGAAAAAATATAGGCTCTAAGTACAAGATAGGGGACTCTATCCTAGCAGATTCAAAGGCATCACCACCCTACTAGTGAAAAAGTTTTTCCAAATATCCAAGCCTTCCACACTGCAACTTGAGGTCATTGTTCCTTGTTCTGTCATCTGCCAGCTCTAAGAATTCCATGAGAATCAATCTTTCATTAGGAAAATAATTCAAAAATACAAATACAAAAAACTTTGAGTGAAATCAATCCATCCTGATCTTTAGTGGCTGGGGGTGTGGGCCTCGGAGGCCAGACTGAGACCCTCATTGGCTAGTAACACCCAGGAAGCCAGTAAAAAATTCCAGTTCTCTTAGCCTCCATAATCCAAGGAACACCTGAGGGCTGCGGGAGACAGAGGGGTGCTGAGAATGTCTAACTCATGATTGAAAATACAGAGATGTGCTATTGACTTTGGTTGGGGGACAAGTATCAAATCCGTCGGGATTCTTGTCCCAAACAACAATCATCCATTGTCCTTTAGAGCACAAGGGCCCTAACACGCCTGACATGCTCAAATCTCTCTCCTGCTAGGACTTAGAGAATTTTCTCCATCCCCATGATACAGAGGGAAAAAGAAAAGAAGTGACCTCTCTTTGGTCACACATCAAGGTTATGCCAGAGCTAGAAAGAGAAGCATAAGAAAAAAGTTGTATCAAAATGTTTTGCTTTTAAAACTAACTGATTTCTTAAACCAAGGAAATTTGATGTGTGGTTAGTGAACTGAAATGATACATTCTGGTCTCCACGTGTTTCTAGATTGATGAACCAGTAGATCCATCCCTTCACAGGTAGTTTTTATCCATAGATTGAGGGAGGAAAACAAGTTTGCCTGTTTTGTGAACTCCCAATGGCTTTCTTGAATTTCAACGAACTAGTCGATTGAACTGAACTATTTGAATAAACTGAAATGAAGACAATATTTTCTGCACCTTTCAAGGAAGTTATTGCTGTCCAAAGCTAGGCTAGCATTTCAGCTAACTTTCCTTCCAGGGCCTTAGCTACCACATCAGTGGTGCGACTGTCTGAAAAACTCGGCAGTGAACATATTCCACTTAATGTTCTTTTTTCTCTTCTATTTAAATTATTTAAAAGATTGTCATAAATTTTGCCCTTATCAAAGGTTGTCAATTTCACGTTTAATTCTGACAGCGAGGGAGACAAGCCACTGGAACAAATTAACCAGGGGAGAGGTGAAGTCTCTGTTTCCTGGTGTCCTCACATCACAACTGCCTTTCATTCTGGAAGGGTCCTTTTAGTTAATTACAAGCAATTGGGCTTAATAGGGTGCTGAGAGTCTGAAATTTCATAGCCCGTGATATAGAGGCCAGATTAGGAGATTGAATTGCTTCACAATCTGGGCCTCTATGAAAAACTCAGTGTGGGGTGAGGAACAGACTCTGCTGTTTTACCAGGTGGCCTGGTTGCTCCCCAGAATCAATAATGAGCAAGTGGGGAGATCCGGGGTGAAGCTCAAACATCCAACCAGGCTGGCCAGGGGCAGGCATCAGGCTGCCAGGGAATGGTGAGTGTGGCAGTGACTTCACAAAGGCCTTTGGCAGGAACTCAGCCTATTGGGCAAAGATGATGAGGCGTCTGTGACCTCACAGAGCTCCCTTGACAACAGCCAGGCAGGACAGGGATGCAGGGCAGGGGGAACCTCAGAGACCCCCTGTAGCCTTGCTGCAGCAAGTCTCCATCTCGCGGTTCTCTCAGAGGACCAAGAGACCGTTGTTGTGGAGGACATTCTGAGGAATTTTTTTTCATATCGGTGTGGATTTTTTTGAAAGAAATCGTCATCTGTGTAGAAGGTAAGAAAAAATATAGGCTCTAAGGACAAGATAGGGGACTCTGTCCTAGCAGATTCTCAAGTAGAGGTATAGAGGTTCGATATGTCTGTACTGGGCACTGGTGCAACCACTCCTGGAATATTGTGTCCATTTCTGGTGTCCACAATTTGAGACAGATGCTGATAAATCAGAGAGGGTTCACAGAAGAGCCACAAGAATGATGAAAGGATTAGAAAACCTGCCCTGTGGTGACAGACTACAGGAGCTCAATCTAAGAGAAGGTTAAGCGGTGAGCCTATGGGAACAAATATTTACTAATGGGCTCTTCACTTTACCAGATAAAGGTTATGAGCAGACAATGGCTGGAAGTTGAAGCTAGACCAATACACACTGGAAAAAAGGCGAGCATTTTAAACATCAGAGTTTGGAGCAATTCACTGAGGCTTGTGCTGGATTTTCCACAACTTGCCTGTTTTAAAATCAAGATTGGGTGTTTTACTAAAAAATCTGCTCTAATTCCTATGGGAATTATTTTGAGGGACGTTCTATGGCCGAAGCAAAACAGAAAGTCAGACTGCAGTGGTTTCTTCTGGGCTTGGAATTTATGAATCTGTGACTCCCTGGGGGTGTTTGGAATTTGATCATTTTGCTTCCCTCTTCCTCCTTCCCTCTTGTCCCTTACATTGGTATTGTAAGCTGAAGGGCATTGTGACTTTAGAGCAGTGGTTCCCAAACTGAGGTTCGTGAACCCCTGGGGGTTCGCGAAATGTTACAGGGGGTTCTCGGGGAAAAATTCCCTAATGGCGGACAGAGCTGCCCCTAGGGACCCCAGGCACCATGGGGCCAGCAGCCCAGAGCCCCTGGACTTCCAAGAGGTAAGCAGATCAAAGCAAGCATATCTATCACACTGAAGAGATTTAAATTTCAAGACTCCTTATAAGAAATGGAAAGGGAGGTAGATATTTTTGGCTGTTTTTAAAATGAAATAGGCAGCTAGGATTGTTTTGACAATTATTATGAAGAACAAGTTTAAACTTTGTTGTAATGTGCGTTGTTTGCCTGGACTGCTCAAGACCTGAATGCTTGTGTAGGAGGAACTCTTTAAGTTGGCTTCTTAAATACCTTTATGCTTGTTTCACATCTGATACTCCTTGATGAAACATAGGAGCCTTGTCTTATAACAGGCTTATTCCAAGTGATACAAGCTACGAAAGTGAGATCTTGGAAGAGTGTTGCCGTTTTCATAATGTAATAAGAATACTGTAATGATAAATAATAATTAATAATGAATAGTGTGTAATAAGCATGTCATAAAAACAAATTGTATATTTCCAAGATCACTTCTTTTCTAATTTATACTCAGGTAAAGTTGAAAATCCCTGGAAATATTCATTTTTGGGAGGGGGTTCATGAGACTTGACATTTTAGTGAAAGGGGTCCACAGGCTGTTAAAGTTTGGGAACCACTGCTTTAGAGTGAATTCAGACAGTCAGAGCTAACTCTCCACAGGTGATTTGCATAAGTCAGTAAATGAGCCTGCAGGTTTCCGTGGGAGCGATGCCCAAGGCAGACCGCAGGCTTCGGGTGATGCTCAGGGTTAGTGGAGTCAGTGAGTGACAGGGGGGCTGAGTTACCTCTGGGGTCACAGTGTTACTGCTCGGGTTCCTCTGCCTGCTGCACCGCCTGGGCAGTGACGGTCAAGGGGAAGGTTTTGTAGATTTGAAACGTATAAACCAGGAAGCGCAGAAGAGGAATGGCTTAGACAATTTGGCAGTAAAATGGAGGTTTTGTGGCAATATCCTGTGCAATTAATACTGGTTCAGGGATGGAGACATCATTCCTGCCCCCCTACCACCTCTTAGCTGGGCCTACATAAAAGGGACTAACTAGAGTTTTGGACACTTGTTTGTTTAAGACTGAGCAAATAAGGTGCAACAAATTACTGATATGATGAATTCTGCTGCCTCCTCTCCTTTAAGAGAATATGAGCAGTTTATGATTCTCTCAAATGAAGTAGTTCTTCTAAAATCAAGGGGAATACCAATCAATGGCTTTTTCAGAACCAAAACCCCCCCAAAGAGATTTTTTTTTTAATTTAAACTGGATTTTTTAAATTTAAATTTAAAAAGGTTTTTTTCTTAAACAAACCTATCAAGTATAAAATTTGAAACTATGACAAGCTATGTTAAGGCCTATAGTTGCTCTAGCCTAGGAAAGTCATTGAAATAAATACATCGATGAAGAAGTCCATGTTTGCTGCCAAGTTTCAGAGGAAGTCAAAGCACTGAACTGTTGGAAGTCATGGCCTAAGCACCTGGGGGTGCAGAAGTTGTTGAAATACTCAGCCAGATTTCGGTAGCAATCGCCTCTTCTGCAGGTGCAAAAAGACTATTTTCTTCATTTCAGTTGATGCAGCTACTTCATTCCAATTTAAGAAACCGATTGGGAGTTGAAAAAGAATGAAGGCTTCTTTTCCTCTTGTAATATATGAATAAACGCTAGAGAGGAGGAGATGTGAGCTACTACCTCTAAAATCTGGAAGGAGGTTTATGACCAGGAACAATCAGCTCAATGCACGAACTAGAGATACTTCTTTACCTCAGTGTGTTTGAAATGAAAAAAAATGTTTCAGTTAACCTTTTTGTTCTTATGTATCCTGCAAAACCAGCATGTTTTAATGGTTATCTATTCATAGAATCCTAGAAGACTAGGGCTGCAACAGACCTCAGGAGGTCTCTAGTCCAACCCCCCGGCTCAAAGCAGGACCAACCCCAACTTAATCATCCCAGCCAGGGCTTTGTCAAGCTGACCTTTAAAAACTTGTAAGGATGGAGATTCTACCACCTCCCTAGGTAACCCATTCCTGTGCTTCACCACCCTCCTAGTGAAAAAGTTTTTCCTAATATCCAACCTAGACCTCCTCCACTGCAACTTGAGACCATTGCTCCTTGTTCTGTCATCGGCCACCACTTAGAATTTCATGAGAATCAATCTTTCATTAGGAAAATCACTCAAAAATACAAATACAAATCATTTGGAATGAAATCAATCCACCTTGATCTTTAGTGTCTGGGGGTGTGGGCCTCTGAGGCTAGACTGAGACCCTCATTGGCTAGAACCAGCCAGGGAGCCAGTAACAAATTCCAGTCCTGTTAGCATCCAAGCCTCCATAATCCAAGGAATACCTGACAGCTGCGGGAGACAGAGGGGTGCTGAGAAGGTCTAACTCATGATTGCCAACACAGAGATGTGTTATTGGCTTTGGATGGGGGACAAGTAGCAAATGCGTCAGTCACTACAACAGGTCACCCTCGGAGCCAGGGAGACTAGCACTTCCCAGCTCTGGAAGGGAGTGTTCCTCTAGCGGTTAGTGCGGGAGCATGGACAAAGGACTCCTGGGCTCCATCCTCGGCTCTATCCCTGACTCCCAGTGCAACCCTGAGGCAGTGGCTTTTCCTGCCAAGGCCTCTGTTTCCAACAGTGGGGCTGGAGACACTCCCCTAGAGCCCTTGGGCCCTCACATTTCAGGAATGTGCGTGAGATACTAGGAGACCTTGAGATGGGAGGTGTCCTTCTGTTCGTCGGTCAGTGTTGTGAATCCCTGGCTGCTCGCCTGAGTTTATCCATCCCCTGGCAATAAAACATTGTCTTGTTTTCACAGTCACTTTCGATCTCCCCACTTCTACCCCCTGCCCTGCTGGCAGGGGATTCTGCAGCACCCCTTCTAGGCCACCTGGGTGCAGAGGATCGAGGAGGAGGGTAAAGGAAGGACCAACAGCAAGCATCTGCCATCCAGCTCCATCCCATCTAGAGTAAGTAAGTGGAGTTCTCCAGAGCCATCCCCAGTGTGGTGGAAATATCCCACCAATAGGGCTCCCAGCCCGTCCCTGGGCAGAGTTTGTTCCCCAGGATGAGGGTTCCTGTGCCCTGGGGTGGGATGTGTGGGGAGGAGGAATTGCCTCAGCGGAGGGGAGGTGGGCAGGGGAGCAGGCAGGCCCCATTAATGAGAGGCTGCCTTGAACCCAGACTCACGGCTGCTCCCCACTCAGTTCCAGGATGGAGCGGCTGAGGCAGATGCTCAGGAGGAAGGCCAGGCAGGTGGCTCCAGAGCCAGAGGGAAAGAATATCCGTCTTTCTGAGGAGGAGAGCGGCCCCTCTGGCCCCACGGGCGGGGAAGAGGCTGGTGGCCAGCATAAACAGAGGAGCTGCCTGGCATGCTGCAGGAAGTGGATGACACCAGCTCCCCTAGCTGACCCTGAGGCACCTTCTGGGCCCAAATGGAGGTGGCCCCGGGTACAGCTACGGAGGAGGGAGCCAGGAGAGGGCAGGAGCCGGGCAAGGCAGCTCTGGGGCTTCCTTCACAGGAAGCCAAGGAGCCAGGAGCTGCACCCCAGGGCCCAGCAGGAGCCACCCACCACCCTGGCAACTGTGGAGCCCTGCGCCAGCCCCACCCTGGCCCCTGAGGAGCCCCCCGCCAGCCCCACCCTGGCCCCTGAGGAGCCCTGCACCAGCCCCACCCTGGTCCCTGAGGAGCCCCCCGCCAGCCAGGAGGAGGAGCTGAGCGACTCTGGGACCAACACCAGCAGCTTCTCGTACTCCGGAGGGGCCAGCAGCTCCTCTGAATGGTCTGACAGGCGTGGGGATGAATGCTCCCTCTTTGCAGGTGAGGGGAGACCCAGGGGAAAGGGAGGAGGACTGGGGCGGTGGGGGACTAGTAACCCCCTGTGCCCATCGGCTCGCCAAGGTGCCGGGACTGACCCATGTGAGCCCCACTAACACTAGTGGGGGGGGGCACAGCCACACTCCGCGGCAGGGGATGCTGGGTGGAGTTGGGGATCTCCAGCCTTCCCTGATCATGTTGGCGGGGGGGGGGGGTGACTGCCACGGGGCCCTGAGGCTCATGGGGCTGAGGGCGTCTCTCGCAGGGGCAGGGTGGGGGCCCGCGCTGCCATGGGGCTTCTTACAGAGAAGGGGGAAACATGGAGCCTTCTCTGTCCACTGCATCCCCCCAGCAGCAGAAGGGATTATACTTTCTCCTTCCCTCCCTGGTGCAGAGTCCCCCAGTGCCCATGAGGATGAGAAAGAGGAAGAGGAGGAGGAGGAAGATGTGTCCCTGGAACAAGACATCATCACAGAGATCCAGGAGTATCTCCAGGGCAGAGATAAGGTACAAAAATCCCCCAGCTGCACTGCCACCGAGTCCGTCGTGCCCCTTGTTCCATCTCCACCCAGGCAGGGGGGTTTTGTCCAAGAGAATCCCTCACCCCCAATGGGGGGACACGTCTCCTCTGTTCTCTGGCACCCCAAAGTGGGGACATTTGTCCCACACAGGCCAAGGTTTCCGCTCCCCGCAGACACTGTCCAAGTTACAACCCCGGTCTGTGCCGGGCAACACTGGTTTCAGGAAGGGGCGGCTTTCCCTGTCCAACCCCATGGAGGTCCTGAGCCCTGGAGTTGGTTTGGGTTGGGCGGGGAGGTCCCTATGTAACAGGCTCTCTCTCTCTCCCCCCACCCCACTCCTAGCTGATGGGGAACAGGGCCCATCAGCTCCGCTTCCTCGACGCTGTGCTGAGTCTGTGTGTCTTGGCACAGCAGCAGGGGTGGGACACCCTGGAGCCCTATATTTCCAAAGCGGCCCTTGTGGAGAGCATTGCGGTGAGTGGGACCCCGTGCCCGGCCCCTGGGGCTAGGGAGCCAGACATGGGAGGAAGCGTTAGTTGGGTTGGAGGGGGAAGCAGAGGACAGGGGTTCCTGGGGTGAGGGCTGGGGAGCAGGGAAGGGGATAATTGTGACACTGATCAGGAGCTGGCAGTGGGGAATTGTAAGCCCGGAGGGGAAAGGAGGGGAGGGGACGGGGGAATTGGGTGGGAGAGGGAGAAGGAAGTTTGTTGGATGGGAGGAATGGGGGGGCCCAGCTGGTTGGGGGTGGGGGTGACACTGGCTGTTTCTGCAGAGCACTTTGGCCTCCACCCTGGGAAGTGCCTCTGGGTCTGCGAGGCCTGGTCTCACACATGGTTTTGTTTCCTTGGGGTCTCCCAGGAGCTGATTGAAATTCTCCCTGAGGTGTCAGAGCCGAGCTCCATCATTTCCAGCTCCATGGACGTGGTTTGCAGCCTCAGGTATCAGGACCCTCCCGTCCAGCTGCCCTAACCCTGGTGCTGATCGGGCCCAGAGCTGGGAGTCACAGATCCTCCTCCGCCTAGGTTACCCCCAGCTGTGGCTGTTCCCATCCCCCAGCAGAGGAGGCGGGAACGTCCCCTCTTTCCTGGCTGGGGGGTGGATTTCACTCCAGGAACGTTACAGTGGCCGTGGGGAGGGGATCACTGTGGGGGAGGGGGTGATGTCCATGCCAGTGCCAGCACCACGCTGGTGTTGCAAAGTGTACGACAGGCTCCTCTCTTCTGCCAGCAAACTGAAGCCACCACTGTCCCTGGAGCTGGAATCTCGCCTCCTGAGCGCGCTCCTCCACCAGATCTACACCATGGGCACTGGGAACGACACCCCCCACTTCCAGGTAGGTCCTGATCCTACTTCTCTGTCCCCGGAGCAGGAGCAGGCTCTGGTCCCTGCTCCCTCGCTTTGATAGAGCTGCTGAGAATAGGGGAGGGGTGAGCAGAGCTGGGAACAGGCCCGCAAGAAACTGGCAGTGGGGGCCCCTTCCCTCCAGAGAGGATTGCATTACCCCTCCGTGGCTGATCCCAGCCTTCCCTCCTCTCCTCATTCTGTGCTCTGCTGCCTGGACTCTCCCGGGGATCCTACTTCCCACCCACTGCAGTTTGGCTGTTCCATAGTCTGCTGGGTACCAGGCGCTGTGCAGAGAACTGCTAAGAGCAAGGATTGAAGAGGCAGCAGGCATCCGGCCATGAACTTTTGCTTAGTCTCTCTGGAGTGATGTGAATGGGAGAGGCCAGGATGTGCCTTTTGAGTCTTGCCAGGGCTCCTAGAGAATCCTCCTAATTGTCCCCTGACTGGTGTGGCCCCATGTCCCTTGACTGGCGGGTGCTCCCTCCTCTTGCAGGCTCTCCACAAGAGCTTTTTGCAGAGCCTGGACAGCATGCTCAGGGGCCTGCTGAGCGAGACCCCCAGCTTGGAGAAGCTGCAGCACCTCTTGGAGGTGAGTAGAATGGGACGGTCTGGGGTGGAATTGCCCCTGAACCCTGTGGGAGGGCAGCAAACGAGATATTAGAAGAGCCACATTTCCATTGTGTCCTTCCAGCTTGGACCCAGCCGGCCACACTTTCCCAGAGCTGCCAGTGCAGGGGGAAGGAGCTGGGACTGTCAGCCAGCGCTCTGCCCGATTGCATTAAGCACTAACAGTGAGCAGCAGGCCTGGCTGGGGACTGAGAGACTGAAACCCCTGTGAGATGCAGGACATGGGCCTCTGAGAAAAGTCACTGGCTCCTCTCTAGGGAGACCCTGAGATACAGGAGGAGCCTCAGGGAATCAGCTCTTCTGTCCTAGGGACACTGCAGTTCCCGGAGGGATTGTCCTCACGGCCGTTCCATCCATCCTACCAAGGCCCTTGCAGCTGGGGTCTGGGGTCCAGGGCATGTGCCTTGATCCTGACGTGCTGTTCATGGATCAGGGGTTCAGGGCAAACGGACCAGCCCTAAGACTGACCATTGTCCCAGCCTGGAGAGACGATGAGCTTGTGCTCAGCAAGACGTGGGCAGTGTCATGGACCCCCTTTTCAAGTTCTGCGACCAGGGGTCAGCTGTTCCACCCTGAGCGCAAGGTGTAAGCCCCATGGGGACCGGGAGAGGCTCGTTTGTAGAGCATGTACGCCTGCCCACTGACCCTCCCCTGCCTCCTTCTCCCGCAGCACATCCATGTCTGGATCCCATCAAAAAGGGCCTTGGAGAGAGCTAGGGCCATACAGAGCAGCGCTGCCCTGCTCGAATTCGCCACCTCCCTGCCTGGATTTGACGTAAGTGACCTTTGACCCCAGCATCCTGCAGAGTCAGGGCTTGAGTCAAGTTCCTCATCCCATGGCTAATTGGTCCCCCTGGGTCCGCAAGGGACTGCGTTCCATAGGCCACGGGCTGGCAGATTTGTGCCTGGCCTCAGGGCCCTTGTTATTCTGGAGCAGCTAGGCAGTAAGTGCTCATAGAGGGCCTTTGCCCTGGTCCCTTTGCTCCAAGCTCCCATGGGGGCAGAGAGCTCTCGCTCCTCTCGCCCAGCGCCTCCTACAGAGGGGTGGGAGCAGAGCTCTGGCCCAGGGGCGCTGGAGAGCTGAAGGGAGAAGGTTGATGGATTCCCCTCTCCTCCTCCTTCCACCAGACCTCCTCCGACTTCTCCATGGCAGGCGACTTTGTGCTGCAGCTGGGTCTCCATGTATCCCACCCAGCCGAGGACATCAGCCGGCAAGCCAGGGGTGGGATATATTGGCTGCACAGGCTCCTGGTGCAGAAGAGGGGTAAGAACCCAGCTGGGCAATGGGACCCCATGGAAACAAGCCTCTCGGAGACTAGCTCCAGCTGGCCATTGGGACGCCTAGAGGACTAAGGCCTCTCTGTTTAGACCCACTGTAGAAGGGCAGAGGAACCCCAATAGTAACAAGGCCCCTCCTTTGAGACTCCCTCTGCTGGGCAATGGGACCCTACAGAAAGAAGCCCCCTCCTCTGAGACCAATCCCACCTTAGATGATGACTCTTTCTCTTCCACTCTCTCTGAATTAGGGAGATGAGTGTGAAAGTGCCAGGGAAATTGGCTGCTTTATTTCAGAGCCCGGCTCTGTCGCCAGCCCAGGGAAATAGCCCACCCACAGGGCAGCCAGCTCGTGAGGGGACAGGAACAGAGCTATTGAGAGACATGGAGGGAAAGAGCCCATCATGAGGGCAGGGGTAGGAGCAGAGACCACAGGGGAAGGACACAAAGCTTGTAGGATGTCACCAGTTGGGTAGTCAGGGCCAGATCCTGACTTCAGTGGGTGTGGGGGGTTCTCAGTATTAGACACCACCATTAACAGGCACCCACTCCCAGAGCACAATGACTCTAAGGGTCACATGATTACTGTGATGACTAAAACAAATCCCCCTTCTGGTACTAAACCGCCTGGTATGGACCCTG
This sequence comes from Chrysemys picta bellii, assembly GCF_011386835.1. NCBI lineage: Eukaryota > Metazoa > Chordata > Testudines > Emydidae > Chrysemys > Chrysemys picta. The sequence continues at coordinate 5,190,038 of NC_088794.1, forward strand.
CGATTCCATTGGGCTGTGGATGCCACGAGGACCCTGGCCAGTGTGCACCCAGACGGAAACCGGCAGTGAAAGCGGAATGCCAAACCTCCCCAATGGGTGTGTCTTTCTCCCCCAGGGCTCAACATCACCGAGGGAAGAGAGCTGTGGTGCCGGGAAGGGCTCCAGGATACCGAGCGCCTGGGCTATAGAAACCTGGCCAGGGTGGGAGAGGTAAGGACTCTCTGCCGGTGCATTGCAGCAGCTCAGGTGTGGAGCTGTCTCCCCCTGCAGTGAGTGTGTCATGGACACAGGGCAAGAGCCTGCTACTTATTTGCAGCAGAGTATGTGAGGTTCCTGGGAATGTCAGTGGGGTGAGGCGTGGGAATGACCCAGATCTAAAAGACCCCTCACCTCTAGCGGGTGAGCTGCAGGAGATATCGCTGCTGGGAGCAGTAGAGTGTCTGGGTGAGCTGGTTTCAAAGTGCGGAGACCCATTTCCAGCATCTCATGGCACCTGGGTTGAATCCTGCTCCAGAAAGAGCTATTGGAGGCCTCAGTGCCTGCAGCCTCTTACTGAAGGGGGTTCTTTGGTCCATGGGACCCCAAAGGTTGGCTGCCCCAGGACTCTTCTCCACCTTGTGAGCCACCAGAGGGATTTGGAGCCTGGTTCTGAGCCATTGCAAGGGCTCTGATTCTGTTGGTTTTAGGTCTTTGGTGAGATATTCACGGAAGAGCAGAAAAAAAATTTTCTTCACGGGGCGCTGGAGGCCATACATCACCCCCTGCTCCATGTCAGCCAGGCTGGGCTGCTGCTCACCTACTCCATCATTGGGGAAGCCGGCAAGCTGCTAGATGACGAGGTAACCAAAGAGGGATCAACTGGGGAGGGAACCCCAGGGCCTTTCACCTCCAGGCCATTGACAGTCACTCCCATCCCATCCCCACGCGCTGACCTGGGAGCAAGGAGAGGATGAACCCAGGCAGGTGCCATTGGTAGGTGCCAGCTTGTCCCCTGAGCAGCTCAAAGCAGGGCAGACCCAGCTCTCCAGCAAGGCTATTTCCTAACAGGCATCACATCAACATGCCACGCTGCCATTGCTCATGCTAGGGGCTGCCAACTCCCCTAGCCACCTCTGTGAGCCTTTCATCCCCTCCGGGCCTCAAGCCGGTTCCTAGTGCTCTGGGATCATGTTATCTCAGCCCCCACCTGCTCTGGGAGAGCTGGAGAAGTCAGTCAGCGGAGGCTGCTTAAGTGCCCCATTCCACAGAGCTACTGCCCATGGCATCATGTTAAGGATGGGGGATCCCTTGTGGAAAGGTGTCCACTTCCTCTCACCCCCCGGCACTACTGCCCAAAGCCTCCCAGCCCCGCAGCTGGAGGGGGCGAGGGCGGCTGAGGGGATTCTGGGGAGCGGAGCTGAATCCTCAGCTGTGTTGGGAGGTAGAACAGCTCTCGGGGGGACTGAGAGGACTGGGGGCAGGAGTTCATTCCCCAATGGTGGGAGAGGGGATGGGAGTCACTGGAGAAGAGACGAGATTTTGTCTCGGGGGTTGGGTGGGGGAATCCGTCCCTCAGACATGGGGGGTAGGGAGGAAATTTTGCTGGCTCCCGGTGCCGTTAATCCCCTTTCTTCTCATGGGTGTCCGAGTCTCTGATTGATCCTTGTTCCCTGGCAACAGGGGGACATTAGAACAAACGTGATGTACAGGCTCTTTGCTATCAGGAGATCTGGCCTGGTGCCCCAAGGACTGGAGGGGCAGTGCTCCACGTGGCAGCCTTGAAGACCCACCCCCCGCTTCACATGACTAGAAGCCCCCAGCCCCTGCCACAGGTACTGCTCTGTCTCACTGTGCCTGGGGGGGAAGGGCTGGGGGAAGCGGCCATAGAGCCCACAGCACTGAGAGAAAGCCAGGCCGAGCACCTCGCTCTCACCACCCTGCCCCACCCCGACCCCTGGAGCTGGGGCCAGGCCAGATACTGGTTCGGAAGAATCAGGCTGTGGGGCTGGCCCAGAAATGAGAGCATCTGCAGAACCAGGGGTTATGCTCAATAGCCGTTGCAGTCTGGGAGGGGTGGCCTGACATGGAGCCCCTCCCCTGTCGTCTCTGCTCACACATTCCCATGGCCCGTGTCACCCCTGATGCAGCAAATGTCTGACCATCCCCCACCTCGGGCCCAATCCACTCACCTGGTATCTGAACCCTTCCCAGCCAGGAATGAAACTCGCCCCTAACAGTCTGGGGCAGGGAAGGATCCTCCCCATCTGGCAGGTGGGAACTGAGACGTAGAGGAAGGGCTGTGGGCCTGGTCACACAATCCTGGGTGGAGATCTGGGAAGTGGACTGGGTCCCAGCCTAGAGCCTTTCCCGCAGGGGCACTTTCACTTTCTGCCCTTTATTCTCCTCTCCAGCTAGGGGGGTCTGTGAGTGTGAAATGAACAGGGAGGGTGATGGGGTCCTGGCATATAGCCTGGATGGGAGCTCCCCTTGGCTTGGACCCCAAGGTCAGAGACATCTTGGTCATCCTGCTGTCCTTCTTCTATTGCTAGGAAGGGAGTCCACCGATGAAGGGTCTTTCGGGCTCCAGTAAGCCATCCTCATTCCCTCCCGCATGTACCACCCTGCCCTGCCCTGCCCTCCGGTTTCCTCGCTGTTGCCTCTGGCTTGACTCTTGACTCAGGTCTCTGGCTATGACTTTGGTATGACCCTTCTTGGCTCCAGATTTTGGTTATGAACCCCGCCTCAGTATTTTCCTTGCCTTTCTCTAGCCTCGCTCCAGTCCCTCCACCCACCCGCTCCAGCATTGCCTCCTCCTCCTGATCTTCCCCAACCCGTCGGATTTTGACTACCTGGATTTGACCTTCGGCGTGTCTATGGACTTTGGCTTGAGAATGGACTTGGATGATCTTTGGTCTGACCACCCGGCTTCGACCTCTGGCCTGGACTTGGACACTGGCTCTGGTTCTGCTTCTGTTTTGTTGATAGACTCTGATCTCAGTTTTGATCCTGGTGTGTCTAGCATCACTCTTAGCCAAGTGCCATCCATGTGCAAAAGGGGACCCATCACACCAGGTGTGAACCATGGCCTCACTACATGAGCCTGGCCCGGTGCTGCCCCTACTGGAGTTGTGCAATGGAAATGACTGAAAATGTAGGGGTTCCTTTAAACAACCTCCACCAGCATTCTTGACTTGGACACCCGGCCATAGTATAATTGCCCTACCATCAATCAAACCCTAACCCCTCCCTTGATTCCTTAAGCCCAACCCCTTGACCCCTTAGTCCCTCCCACCTGTCACCAGAAATCCCGCCCCATGGGGGTATTACTTCCGGGGTCAAGGCGGCCGCATGACCAGATGCAAAGGGATGTCATGTGACACCTCTAAGAACTCCTCCCATCACCCTCTACCAATCAGAATGGGTTTCATCCCAAAAGGACCACCCCGAGAGGAGATTTGACCAATCAGGGTGCCTTCCAGGGTGGGGGTGACCTGTCCAGAAGTGGGCCGTGTGACCCCTCTAAGAACTCCTCCCACCACCCTCTACCAGTCAGGTTGGGTTTCGTCTTGAAAGGACCATCCCAAGAGGAGATTTGACTAATCAGGGCGAGGTCCGGGACAGGCTGACCTGTCCAGAAGTGGGCCGTATGACCGCACTAAGAACTCCTCCCAAGGCCCTCTGCCAATCAGAGTGCAGCACCATTACCCCATCAGTCCCAGCGCTGGACAGAAGAGGCCATCTCTTACCAACGACACATGTTTTAGAAATTGTGGAAAGGCTGTTGAGAGGAAAGATGAACTCCTTCACCAACCCCGTGAAAACTTCGGACTTTGTTTTAGCCCCGACTGTCTTTGACCATACGCAGAGAAAGTGCTACATCAGCAACAGTTTGAGGAGGAGGAGGAGGGAGCGACCGAGGGGAGCCCTTTGGCCCGGCTATTGATGGATATGCCGGAACCCGAACCAAACTGCTTGTGAGACACCCTGATGAGCATGGTGGCCTCTCTTTGTCCACCCCCTTAGAGGTGAAATGCGATCACGGCTTGCGGGAGTCACAGGCGGACAAGGTGAACGGAAAAGACAGCGCTCAGGTAAATGAACGATTAAGAAGAGACGGTCGAGGTCTTGCGGCCAACATAGATCTTTTGGAACACCTCATTGCCCATGACGGAAGATAGTACGTTCAGTTCTGCCATGGCATTCAGAAACACACCCCATTGTTTAGGTACATGTCTGCTAGGAACAGAGCGCGTCTGGGTGATGGCCCTGCCTAAGTCGAGCATGTTAGAACCATTAGCCACAGAACTTTTATACACAAAAGCCCCTTTATCGTTCCACGAAGAGATATTTTCGTCCTGGCCCAGTTTATTTAGCAATACTAACGCTTATTCACGTTATCCAACACCTCCTGAGCAACAGAGTCTGAGGTCTTTGGTGTTTCTGGAGGTTTGGCAGTTACACTCTGTTCCTGTTCTGGTAGAAACAGACTTATTTTCCCTTTATCCACATCGTTCTGCTTCACGTACATTAGGTACTTTTGAAGCCCGGCGCTGTAAAGTTTAGCCTTTTTGTATTCGGCTACATCAGTTCTTTGAAGTACAGACTTCATTTCAGCATCCAGTAAGCGAGTTGCGGTCGTTCTAATATTTTCCTCTGCCAGAGGGGGAGCCCTTAATTGCTCCAACGGGTGGCTGGGCACCAGGTACATTTTTTCTGCATACTCCATTATCGATTAGTTAAAAGCCCCGTTATCAGAGGGATAGCATTGCAGGAGTTTTCAGTCCTTCGTTTTTTATTCACACCCCCTAGAGCGCATGCTCTGGGTTTGTGAATGTGTGTGGTTCTGCGCACGTTCAGAGCCCCTAGAGCGCATGCTCTGGGTTTGTGAATGTGTGTGGTTCTGCGCACGTTCAGAGCCCCTAGAGCGCATGCTCTGGGTTTGTGAATGTGTGTGGTTCTGCGCACGTTCAGAGCCCCTAGAGCGCATGCTCTGGGTTTGTGAATGTGTGTGGTTCTGGTCACGTTCAGAGCCCCTAGAGCGCATGCTCTGGGTTTGTGAATGTGTGTGGTTCTGGTCACGTTCAGAGCCCCTAGAGCGCATGCTCTGGTTTTGTGAATGTGTGTGGTTCTGCGCACGTTCAGAGCCCCTAGAGCGCATGCTCTCGGTTTGTGAATGTGTGTGGTTCTGCGCACGTTCAGAGCCCCTAGAGCGCATGCTCTGGGTTTGTGAATGTGTGTGGTTCTGGGCACGTTCAGAGCCCCTAGAGCGCATGCTCTGGGTTTGTGAATGTGTGTGGTTCTGCGCACGTTCAGAGCCCCTAGAGCGCATGCTCTGGGTTTGTGAATGTGTGTGGTTCTGCGCACGTTCAGAGCCCCTAGAGCGCATGCTCTGGGTTTGTGAATGTGTGTGGTTCTGCGCACGTTCAGAGCCCCTAGAGCGCATGCTCTGGGTTTGTGAAGGTGTGTGGTTCTGCGCACGTTCAGAGCCCCTAGAGCGCATGCTCTGGGTTTGTGAATGTGTGTGGTTCTGCGCACGTTCAGAGCCCCTAGAGCGCATGCTCTGGGTTTGTGAATGTGTGTGGTTCTGCGCACGTTCAGAGCCCCTAGAGCGCATGCTCTGGGTTTGTGAAGGTGTGTGGTTCTGCGCACGTTCAGAGCCCCTAGAGCGCATGCTCTGGGTTTGTGAATGTGTGTGGTTCTGCGCACGTTCAGAGCCCCTAGAGCGCATGCTCTGGGTTTGTGAATGTGTGTGGTTCTGCGCACGTTCAGAGCCCCTAGAGCGCATGCTCTGGGTTTGTGAATGTGGGCGTTTTCACTCACAGTTTCCTCAGGGTTTGGTGTGGCGGCGGCCGCTAAGGAACTGGAGTTGTAATTGTGTTGTTGCAATACCTTGGGGAGGATAAAAAAAAAAACATTTTACAAAACTGAACTTTACCATCCTTCTCACCCACACCTATGTATTTACTTAAAATACAAAACCTCATAGAACAACCAAACCAATAAGCAAAATATATTTACGGGGCTTCATCCATCCATCAATCACTGATGCTGGTGAATTTTCCTTTTCAACTCTCTCTTTCCTTTTTCTTTTGAGCTTGTTTTCCCTCTGGTCTAAGGATCTCTCATGTTTTGACCGAACTGCGGAGCAAACAACATTATTATAAAACACATGAAACCGTCTTGTAAACTTAAAAAATAAAATATTCACGAAGGTGTTTTTCTATTTAAAAAGTCACAGCTTTAAAACAAATAATCCATTTCAGGCTGTACAATAAACACAGGTTTTGAGTTTATTTCTACCACTTAAAAAACAAAACAAAACAAAACAAACAACAAAAAAAACCCACATTTTTTTTAAATACATCTCATTTTGCAGAATAAAAAACCAAACTGCTTTTAAAATCCATTTTAAAACATATTTTGCACAGTAAAAAACCTTGTTAGTTTGAAACAAACCAAGTACTTTTAAAAACCCTACAGCTATGCCTTGCACAGACCCCTCTCTCACACAAAGCAGCACATTTAAAAAAAAATACTTTTCAATAATGCCCCCACGCATTTAAAAGCCAATTTCAAAAAAGTTCCCTTTCACCATGGGATAAAGTGTTGCAAGCACATGCTTGTTCTGTTCCTTCCCCCCCACCCACCCCCCATGTGTGTTTGGGCCTTCAGATTAAAGAACAAGAACAAATTGTAGTTAGTATTGCCATCAAATCCCTATACAACCTGCGTAATACCTAAAGTTTTTTTAAAAAGTATTAAGCACAACTATAGTTAAAATGGTTTTTACCTTGGCCTGTTGGTGAACTGCAGCTTAAAGTTACTGGTTCCATGCTAAGCAGATCACACTGCAAGGAAGCTAGACAGCATGGGCAAAGAGTGGCATTTCAGAGTTAAAGACAGCAAGCCTTACCTCTTTCTGCAGTCCAGCAGCCATTCAAGAACGTTTCTGTTGAAAAGGACAGTCTCCAACATACCTGAGCTTTTTATAGCATCTTAGCCCATTGTTTCAAACAGACTTCAACATAGTAGCTAGCCGGTTAATTTAATCACCACAGCTCTGAAAGAATAGATCCTTAAGGACTTTAGGCACCTCTCCCATAGCACACCCTTTTGTGATCTGGGGTGGGGGAACCAAGTTGTCTGCACAACAGGGCTATTTTTTTTAGTAAGTTAAAATAAATTTTTCAGTAGGGCCATCTTACAGTATCGAACAGTACCCATTTCCAAGTGGGGGGCCCTTTGCAGATATTAATGAATGTCTTGGGGCTTTTTTATTAAACATGTCTTTCATGCTTAAAGTTTGGGGGGGGGGGGGTTCCTAGAAAGAATGACCCATAGCAATCAACCAACTCCAGGGCCATATTTAAACCGTCCAATAGTGTCCCACCAACTCCTGGGGTCATATTTAAACTGTCCAATGGAGTTCTGCCAACTCCAGGGGTTATATTTAAACTTTCCAGTCGCATCTGCGAATTCCTGAGGTTTTATTTCATTTCATATTAATCAGAACTCACCATCCACCCCCACCCACCCCCCTTACTATGGGTGCATCCCCATCAAATTTAACCCTATGGCAACAAGGGTAAGTAATCGCAGTCACCCTGGCTATTCAGTGAGGGGGGGAGGTGTAGTTAAACCCATTCAGTTCAACTCTATTGTACTCAAACACATGTCTGAACAAGCCCTGTTTGTTTTATTGTAAGCACATTTTTTTAGGATTTTTCCCCCCTCCCACAACATACATTTCAGCTTTTTGCTGTAAATGGGTCACTTTTACACAAAAAACCCCACAAGAGCTAGGTGCTCACAAACAATTGATTTGTTATTTAAAAGACATACAGCTCCTTGAAAACAAACCAAGACGCTTCATGAAAACTTTCAGAAAAGAAATAGTGTAAGCACCCCACTGCTTGTTTTTCGATTTACACAACCCCCAGTTCCTAACCCATTACACCTCCTCCTCGACCGTCGCTTCTTAATCATTCATTTACCTGTACGACATCTTTTCCATTCACTTTGTCCGCCGGTGACTCCCCCAAGCCGTGATCGCATTCCACCTGTAAGGGGGTGGACAAAGAGAGGCCTCGGGGCTAAAACAAAGTCCAAAGTTCTCACGGGGGTAGTGAAGGAGTCCATGTTTCCACTCAGCAGCCTTTCCACGATTTCTAAAACACGTGTTCTTGGTAAGAGATGGCCTCCTCTGTCCGGCGCTGGGACTTATGGGGTAATGGTGCTGCACTTTGATTGGCAGAGGGCTTTGGGAGGAGTTCTTAGTGGGGTCATACGGCTCACTTCCGGATGGGTCACCCCGCCCCGGATCTCGCTCTGATTGGTCAAATTCTCCTCTTGAGGCAGTCCTATCAGGGCAAAACACATCCTAATTGGTAGAGGGCGGCGGGGGGAGCTCTTAGAGGCATCTCACAAGCCACTTCCAGACAGGTCACCCCACTCCGGAACTCGCCCTGATTGGTCAAATCTCCTCTCGGGGTGGTCCTTTCGGGATGAACCCCATCCTGATTGGTAGAGGGTGGTGGGAGGAATTCTTAGAGGGGTCACATGACACACCTTGCTTCCGGTCATGTGGTCACCTTGATCCCGGAAGTAACACCCCCATGAGGTGGGACTTCCAGTGACAGAAGGGAGGGACTAAGGGTCAAAGGGTGGGGCTAAGGGGTCAAGAGGCGGGGGTTAGGGTTTGATTGATGGTAGGACCCTTATAGTACTGCCGGGTGTCCGAGTCAAGAATGGTGGAGTAGCTCCAGGGACGGAGGTTGGTTAAAGGAACCATAGAATCATAGAATCATAGAATATCAGGGTTGGAAGGGACCTCAAGAGGTCATCTAGTCCAACCCCCTGCTCAAAGCAGGACCAATTCCCAACTAAATCATCCCAGCCAGGGTTTTGTCAAACCGGGCCTTAAAAACCTCCAAGGAAGGAGACTCCACCACCTCCCTAGGTAACGCATTCCAGTGCTTCACCACTCTCCTAGTGAAATAGTATTTCCTAATATCCAACCTGGACCTCCCACACTGCAACTTGAGACCATTGCTCCTTGTTCTGTCATCTGCCACCACTGAGAACAGCCGAGCTCCATCCTCTTTGGAACCCCCCTTCAGGTAGTTGAAGGCTGCTATCAAATCCCCCCCTCAATCTTCTCTTCTGGAGACTAAACAATCCCAGTTCCCTCAGCCTCTCCTCATAAGTCATGTGCTCCAGACCCCTAATCATTTTTGTTGCCCTCCATTGGACTCTTTCCAATTTTTCCACATCCTTCTTGTAGTGTGGGGCCCAAAACTGGACACAGTATTCCAGATGAAGCCTCACCAATGTCGAATAAATGGAAACGATCACGTTCCTCGATCTGCTGGCAATGCCTCTACTTATACAGCCCAAAATGCCATTAGCCTTCTTGGCAACAAGAGCACACTGTTGACTCATATCCAGCTTCTCGTCCACTGTGACCCCTAGGTCCTTTTCTGCAGAACAGCTACCTAGCCCTTCGGTCCCTAGTCTGTAGCAGTGCATGGGATTCTTCTGTCCTAAGTGCAGGACTCTGCACTTGCCCTTGTTGAACCTCATCAGGTTTTTTTTGGCCCAATCCTCTAATTTGTCTATGTCCCTCTATATCCAATCCCTACCCTCTAGTGTATCTACCACGCCCCCTAGTTTAGTGTCATCTGCAAACTTGCTGAGAGTGCAGTCCACACCATCCTCCAGATCATTAATAAAGATATTAAACAAAACCGGCCCCAGGACCGACCCTTGGGGCACTCCGCTTGAAACCGGCTGCCAACTAGACATGGAGCCATTGATCACTACCCGTTGAGCCCGACGATCTAGCCAGCTTTCTATCCACCTTACAGTCCATTCATCCAGCCCATACTTCTTTAACTTGGTGGCAAGAATACTGTGGGAGACCATATCAAAAGCTTTGCTAAAGTCAAGGAATAACACATCCACTGCTTTTCCCTCATCCACAGAGCCAGTTATCTTATCATAGAAGGCAATTAGGTTAGTCAGGCACGACTTCCCCTTCGTGAATTCATGCTGACTCTGCCTGATCACTTTCCTCTCCTCTAAATGTTTCATAATTGATTCCTTGAGGACCTGCTCCATGATTTCTCCATTGCACAACTCCAGTAGGGGCAGAACCGGGCCAGGCTCATGGAGTGAGGCCATTGTTCACACCTGGAGTGATCTGGCCACTTACTTGCGGAGAGCCTGCTTTTATGCAAAAAATTGCACAACCTGATGTCACATGCTGCATCTGATAATTAGGTCCAGTGGTAGGAGCCTAGGTCGCAGCGAGGTGCAGGATGGCACCTAGGCTAAGACTGGTTTCAGAGTAGCAGCCGTGTTAGTCTGTATCCGCAAAAAGAAGAACAGGAGTACTTGTGGCACCTTAGAGACTAACAAATTTATTAGAGCATAAGCTTTCGTGGACTACAGCCCACTTCTTCGGATGCATATAGAATGGAACATATATTGAGGATATATATATACACACATACAGAGAGCATAAACAGGTGGGAATTGTCTTACCAACTCTGAGAGGCCAATTAATTAAGAGAAAAAAAACTTTTGAAGTGATAATCAAGCTAGCCCAGTACAGACAGTTTGATAAGAAGTGTGAGAGTGAGGCTAAGACTGGTGCTAGAATCAAGATCCAGGGACACACCAGGATCAAAACCGAGATCAGAGTCCATCAACAAAGCAGAAGCAGAACCAGAGCCAGTGTCCAAGTCCAGGCCATTACACCCGGCTGTGAATCTCACAATTGTTGGCTCCCAGGAAATCTGCAAAGGTTTTCCTCAAACTTCATCTGCGAGGATTTCCAATCTAACACTCATTTGGGCAAGGGACAAATGGAAGACAGATTTCAAAACACACTATGGACATTTTAACTGTCTGATATGCTATTGGAGCTAACTAATGGTCCCTTGACCTTGCAACCCTTCATCAGTGATGTATCTGGGAACAGTGTCATCTATTCAGGTGACATACTCCTCTTTTCGGAGAACCCAGAGCAGCACACACACCTCATCCGGACCTGGAGAGGTTTCGGCAGCGTGGTCTCAACACAGAATTGGTAAAGCGTATCTCCAGCGAACTCTCCACAGAGTTTAGGGGGTACATCTTCTCCCCAGAAGATGTTACGATTGATGCAAATAAGGTGGAAGCCATTCATAAATGGGACAAAGTTTGAAGTCCTCAAGAAGAGCTGCGCTTCCTAGACTTCACCAACTTTACTGCTGCATTGGCCCAGGGTTCTCAGAGCCAGTAAACCCCACGAGAGCTCTCCTCCACATAATGGCCACATTCGTTTGGTCATCCAAGTTCCAACAAACCCGCAAACAGCTCAGAATTGCCTTCACCACTGCATCTATTTTGACGCACAGCATTCTTCATGGAAGTAGATGCATCTACTATGACCACCAGGGCCTGCTTTGTTTGGTGCTGCCAGATGTGGACTGAAATTCAGACTTAGCTTGACACACGTGACTTCTGCGCTTTCACCAAGGCACCACGCACCGAACTTCTTGGCATCTCAGGCCTCTGGAGACCCTGCTCCATCCATGGCAGCCATTGCCAGGAATTTCACTCATTCAAATGGCCACATGATGGAACTGACTCTCATAGATCACATGACCAAGATGACAGGTTTCAGAGTAGCAGCCGTGTTAGTCTGTATCCGCAAAAAAAAACAGGAGTACTTGTGGCACCTTAGAGACTAACAAATTTATTAGAGCATAAGCTTTCGTGGACTACGCGAGCTTCATCCCTCTGTGCACGAGTACCTTCGGCTAAGAGGAAAGATCAGCTCCAAACTTCCAAAGGCCAATGACACCTTTGTTTTGCTAACTATAGATTTCCCACTGATTTCATGCCACACTACTAATGGCCTCTCCAAACTTCCCAGCTATCGACCTGGGTCAATGAATCCACCACATTCAAGAAGAACGAAGGGAGCCCCTCGAGGACACTAGGAAGGAGTCAGATAGAAGAGGGAAGCCATTTGCTGAAGGGAGGTAGCAAGTCCCTGGCACTGACCGAATCCCCTAGCTGAAATCACTAAGAGCTGAAATCACAAAAGAGCTAAAGCTATTTAAGAGCTGAGATCACTGAGGCTGTGTTAACTAGTGGGGGAGCCTGAAGCTATATTGCTAAGCTAATTTAGCTTAGCGGGGGCGAGCGGAGCAGCTCACAGGTCGGTGAGCGGAGCGGCTGGAGGAGCAGCTAGCAGAGCAGAGCCTTGTGGGAGTGGCCCAAGGGATGGCTGGAGTGGAGTGGAGCGGAGCGGAGCGGAGCAGTGCGGCTAACAGGTCGGTGAGCGGAGCGGCCTGGCTCACAGGTCGGTGAGCGGAGCGGCTGGAGGAGCAGCTAGCAGAGCAGAGCCTTGTGGGAGTGGCCCAAGGGATGGCTGGAGTGGAGCGGAGCGGAGCAGTGCGGCTCACAGGTTGGTGAGCGGAGCGGCCTGGCTCACAGGTCGGTGAGCGGAGCGGCGCGGCTCGCAGGTCGGTGAGCGGAGCGGCCTGGCTCACAGGTTGGTGAGCGGAGCGGCGCGGCTCACAGGTCGGTGAGCGGAGCGGCCTGGCTCACAGGTTGGTGAGCGGAGCGGAGCAGCTGCCAGAGCAGTTCGTGGGACGGCAGGAGTGGGACTGCGGGTGGAGTGGAGCAGTTCGTGGTAAGGCTGCGGTGGAACCCCACGGAGAAGCAGCCGGTGGATCACGTAAGGTGCCCCTTAACACCCTGCTCACCCCCCTCCCTTTTGAACTCTGGGGCTGCACTGATCAGGGACAGAGACTTTGGGGGGTTGTCGGACTTTCGGGACTTTGGTGATTCTTGGGTCGCTGGTTTCAAGAACCAACGGGAGAGGACACGGCCCAATTTGCTGGGGTGGGTCTTCGCTCATGGTTTGGTCTATGAACTCTAGTTGTGGTGTTTTCCCAATTTAATGCTATGTCATTTACCTCATGTTATTAAACATTTTCTGCTGCACCGAGGCTCTGTGCTTGCGAGAGGGGAAATATTGCCTCTTCGAGGCGCCTAGGGGTTTGTGTAAGATTTTCCCAGGTCACTGGGTGGGGGCTCGAGCTGGTTCTGTGTCACGCTGTTGGGAAGGGACCCCTATGTACTGAACCCGGCCCTTGCTGCTATCAACTTGGCCTGGCAGAAGGGTTACACCTGCATCCCAGACCTGGGCTACAGACGTCATTATCTGTGTGATGTCCTTATTTTATTCCTAGGGGAAGGATCCACAACGGAGATGTAAGGATCCTGGACTCTAATGTCTGCAAGAAGCTTCAGCCACCTTCACAGGTAGAAGTCACTGTCTTTCCTACAATGCCACTAGTGCTCTTTCTGCTCTCCAGATCTGCTCCCTCCAGCAGGACAGAGACACCCCTTAACTCCCCGAGTCCTGATTTCCTACAATTCAAGGGGCTGAGGGTTTGCATTGCCTCCACCATCAGAGACTTTTTCCTATGGGAATCTCCCTAGAGCAGGGGAGAAATCTGTTCTTCCATTAGAATGAGACTGCTCAGTAAATCCACTCACACTGACCTCATCTCAGCTGCTTTGTTTATCCGAGATTAGTGGTATCTTTGGAAAACACTTAGGGTGCCGGGGTGTGAGGTGGAGCAGGGGAGACGGGCGCTCCAGCAGATTCCCCTGAAGAACATCACCCTGTCTTTCTCTGGTCAAGCTCAGACTCGCCGTGCATTGTGGAAGTGAAGACCGGATGGGTGCTGCTGGATTGACCTTGATGTGCCATGTCCTTGTGTGGATGAAGGACCTACATCTCAGGGATGGCCAGCAGCAGATGTAACACATGTGTCCAGGAATAGGCTAAACAACCTACACTGATAGGTAAGAAAAATCATGGCCATGTGTAGACATCACAGGAATTGGTGGGGATTGAACCAGGGTCCTTCAGCACAAGCCCCTCTCACTCAGTGTCAACCAATCCAGCTCCACCCAATAGATTACATCCCTGTCCATTGTCACAGAACCCAGGAGCCCTGATTCTCAGACCCGGGCCTTACATCACCAGGCCAAACCGCCTCCCATTATGGGCGTTGTAGAAGGGACCATTGGCAAAAACCCCTCTTCATTCCCCCTGTCAGAGACTGCAGCCATGGGTGACAAGAGAATGAGCTGAGATCTCCCCTGTGGGAATCCGAGGGGCTGCACATTTGGGGTTTCACAGGGAAGGCCTCTGACAGCCGTTGACAGAGTGTTCCTGGGAGGAGATTTTCCGTCTCTAACAAAGGGTTTCTGTTCCCCCAGATCTCAGCTGCTCAGCAGAATGCAGGAGAGCCGAGTGCTGATGGGCTAGAGGGGTCCCAGGAGTCGCTGTGCGGCAGGTGCAGTGTCTGCAGTCACCATGGGCCAAACCCTGCGCTCCAGACAACCCAGGCTGTTTCCCTGGATTGCGAAGGGGACTTTGGCTTGGGGAATCAGTTCTGGTGCCTGTGTCTACAACTGGGATGTTTTCACGAGGCTACTCAATGGTCCATGAATCACCATGCGAGCAAGGGGAGAATGGACATTAGAGAGCGAGGCTGGGACCTCTGCAGAGCTGCTGCAGTCGAGCATCCACAGCCAGAAGAGAGACGACGGGAAACTCGCTTAGATGGGGGCCACAGCCGCAGCAGCTCTCTCATCAAGTTCTGCTCACGCTCTAGACAGCAGAGGCAGGACAAAGAGCCACACAGTGAGAGCCTGGGTTGCAATTAGCAATACGCCATTTTTTCAGTGGATTATGCTGTCCTGACTGTCTATTTCCTGTAAAGTCCACATCCAGCCTCCCTGGCTGACCTCAGTGGGAGTTAGGTTCTCCGTGCCCACAGGACAGGGCTGGCCTTACCATGAGGCGAACTGAGGCGGCTGCCTCAGGTGACAGACTGTGGAGGGCGCCACTAGGACCCAGAGTGTAGAAAATTGTGTCTGCTCCTGGTACATATGTATCCTCTCTGCTCTAGACGCACAGAGATGGTGGCGTGCTGGGCTGGAGGAAGGAGGACACAAGAGATATAACAGGCAGGCAGGAGAAAAGGTGAGATGGAATAACAGAAAGCAACAGGAGCTGCAGGAAGAGAGAGGAGGAGGAGCCTCTTATGTACCTCTCCAGCATCCCCAGGAGCCTGGACTGATTAACACCAGCTTCTCAGGGAGCTTCCTGTTTCCTGCTGCTTCCCTGAACCCACTTGAGGAGAACAGGCGGTGAACTGAGGTAGTAGGAGCTAGTTAGGCCCTTAAGACGCTGATATCTTCCCTCACTCAGGCCCTGCTACCAGCCTGCTTATTTGTCCTCTGGGGCAGCATTCAGAAAAAGAAAGAAAGCAAAGGAAGCTTTTCTATCTAAGCAGGAAGGAGCTCTCCTGAGATACATAGACACAAATGTTCACGGTGAGCCTTCCGGCCCCAGTGAGGATGTGAGTGGTGAGGAGATGCCTGATCGTCCAGTTAGTCAGAGTGCAGGTGACCTGGCAGCTACTGCAGCATCCATATCTCCATCTCCAATGGATGTAACCAGGCACATTCCTGAAGAAAAGTGTAGATCAGAGAAGAGTGTGGTGGAGGTGCAAGAAACAGCTGCTGCTGAGTTTAGTTCCTTAAATCTAGATGATCCAGGACGGTGGACCCACTTGAGCAGTAGCCTGAGGGACTTCCTTGTACTGCATGGGCCACAGCAGGTGAAAAACGTCATGTTCCCCAAAGACAATGACAATGTTATCTCCACACTGATATATACCTGCCTCTGGAGATTTCCATTACTTGCATCTGAAGAAGTGAGGTTCTTACCCACGAAAGCTTATGCTCCCAGTACTTCTGTTAGTCTCAAAGGTGCCACAGGACCCTCTGTTGCTTTTTAATGAAAAATATGCATCCGAAGAAGTGGGCTGTAGTCCACGAAAGCTTATGCTCTAATAAATTTGTTAGTCTCTAAGGTGCCACAAGTACTCCTGTTCTTCTTTTTGCGGATACAGACTAACACGGCTGTTACTCTGAAATGAAAATAGAAGTTTCCTTCCAACACATTACTTGTGTGAAATCCCCAATGGTGACAAAGTGGAGAGGCCATGGCTTATGTACTCAAAAACCCAGAATGCTGCATACTGTTTTTGTTGCAAACTCTTCCAGTTTAATGTTCCAGCCACATTGGGTTCTACAGGAGCAAAGGACTGGAAAAATCTGGCTAGAAATCTGGCATGCCATGAGAAGGCAGCAAATCAAGCGAGAGCATTCCATAGGTGGAAAGAACTTGAGATGAGACTAAGGTTAAAGGCCACCATAGATGATCAGCATCAAGAGAAGATTGCATCAGAGTCTCTTTACTGGCAAAATGTTCTGAAAAGGCTCATTGCAATTGTGAGAATGCTTGCTACCCAAAACCTAGCACTGCGTGGCACTTCAGATCAGCTGTATGTGCCAAACAATGGAAACTTCCTTAAAATTGTGGAGCTGATGGCTGAGTTTGATGCTGTACTCCAGGAGCATCTAAGAAGAGTCACCACCCAAGAAATGGACACACCCCACGACCTTGGAAAAATAATTCAAAATGAGATCATACAATTACTGGCAACAAAAGTCAAAGAGAAGATTGTGGCAGATCTGAAGTCAGCAAGATATAACTCTGTTATTCTGGACTGCACACCGACATCAGCCGTACGGAACAAATGACTTTAATGGTGCGTGTTGTAACAACAACAGAACCTAATGAAAATGTCCCTGCAATGGTGGCTGTCAGAGAGCATTTTCTAGAATGTATTGACATTGATGATACTACAGGAGCTGGAACGGCAAATATGCTTCTTAAAAAGCTGGAAGATATGGGAATTGCGATAGCTGACATGAGAAGTCAGGTCTACGATAATGGTGCCAACATGAGAGGAAAGAAGAGAGGAGCGCAGACACTGATCCGAGTGTTAAACCCTCGAGCTTTTTTTATCCCATGCAGTTCTCATTCATTGAACTTGGTGGTCAGTGATGCAGCATCAGCTTCTAGCGAGGAGCTGATTTTTTTAATAAAAGAACAGGAGTACTTGTGGCACCTTAGAGACTAACACATTTATTTGAGCATAAGCTTTCGTGAACTACAGCCCACTTCATCGGATGCATAGAATGGAACATATAGTAAGGAGATATATATACATACAGAGAACATGAAAAGGTGGGGGTTGTATCACAGGCTGTAGGTGCTCTTCCTAATTTGAAACAGGTACGTCAAAACTGAAGATCTGAAAAACAAGTCCTAGGTTAGAGAATTGTCTTTTGTAACTATAAAAGTAACCTACAAGCTTCAACCAAAGACATGCTGGAGGCATCAGCTCATCCACACATCTTCCCAAATCTAGCCTGGGAAAGAAGATGTGCTTGACCACATTCCCAGAATGTTAACACATCCAAGGGATTGTGGACCAAAGTAGAAGCGAGTTTGAAAGCTGGTGACTCTCTCTCCCCAAAAGATGCTCTGTCCCTAGCCCTCAATTTGAATCAAAATATTTCCAGAGTAAAATTCTTCTTCAGAAGATACCAAGAGGAACGGCCCTCTTTCAAAACAGCTTGCATCTTCTATTCTCAAGGACGGCTCTCTGTGCGGACATGGACTACCAGCTTCTGTGAGGGCAGCTTGACTTTACTGCTTTGGAAATAATGGCAGAGGGGTTCATATTGAAAGAGGATGTCTTTCCTTAAAGGCAGCTTTAGCCTCATTCCTGTCAACAATTATGAGAGCTGGTGGCCATTTTGAAAGGCTGCAATTCTCTGAAGAAGAACGATTCACCATTAAAACTTTCGGAACATGTTCCCCTTGCCTATGGAGTTTTTACACACATACACATAAATTCTTATGCATTAACCATTTTAGCAGAAAATTTCAGCTTTTTCTCAAAAAAATAAAATAAATAAAGCTTGAATGCTGGACATTTTTATTTCGCTTCTCTGGACTTTTTCAATTCTAATATATCTTTTTTTTTTAGATAGGGCAACCAGAACTGCACAAAGTATTCAGGGACTGAGGATACAATGTATTTATATACAGGCAATATGATCTTTTCTTTCTTATTATTTATCCCTTTCCTAATGGTTCCTAACATTAAGTTGGCTTTTTGAACCACCACGTCACTTAGTTTTCAGAGAACTGTCCACACTGACTCCCAAGATCTCTTTCTTGAGTGGTAACAGCTAATTTAGACCCATCATTTTGTATGTCTAGTTAGGATTATGTTTTCTAATGTGCATTACTTTGCATTATCAACACTGAATTTATCTGTCATTTCCTTGGCTGATCGTCCAGTTTTGTGAGGTCCCTCTTTAACTCTCTGCAATCAGGTTTGGACTTAACTATCTTGAGTAGTTTTGTATCATCTGCGAGCTTTGAAACATCCCTCTTTACCCCTTTTCCCAGATAATTTATGAATATGTTTAATACAGTTCTTTATGGAGCCCCGTTGTTTACCTCTCACCATTGTGAAAGCTGGCCATTTATTCCTACCCTTTGTTTCCTGTCTTTTAACCAGCTACTGATCCATGACAGAACCTTCCCTCTTACCCCATGACTGCTTAGTTCGCTTAAGAGCCTTTGGTGATGGGCTTGGTCAAAGGTTTTTGGAAAGTCCGGGTACACTATATCCATCGGATCACCCTTGTCTATATGTTTGTTGACCTCGCTCCAAGAATCCTAATAGATTGGTGAGGCATGATTTCCCTTTATAAAAACCATGTTGATTCTTCCCTCACAAATCATATTTATCTATGTATCTGATAATTCTGTTCTTTGCTATAGTTTCAACCAATTTGCCTGGTAATGAAATTAAACTTACTGTTGTAATTGCCAGGATCATCTCTATCATTTTTTGAAATCAGGGTTATATTAATTTTCCTGCAGTCATCTGGTTCAGAGGCTGATTTCAGGGATAGGTTACATACCACAGTTAGTAGTTGTGCAAATTTCATATTTGAGTTCCTTCAGAATTTGTGCGTGAATACCATCTGGTCCGTCAGTAAAGACCAATGCAAAAAGTTCATTGAGATTCTTCACAATGACCTTATCTTCCTTGAGTGCTCCTTTAGCACCTCAATTGTCCATTGGTTGTTTAACAGGCTTCCTGCTGCTGAGGTACTTAAAAACAACTTTCTGTTTTTGTGTCTTTTGCTAATTGCTCTTCAAATCTTTTTATGGCCTGCCGGATTTTATTATTACACTTCACTTTCTCTTAAGCTTGGTTTTCCTCTGCTAGCCTTGGGACTTGCTCATGCAAAACTCCAGGTGACTATGAAGTGCTACCTTGCTTTGAAAAGGCTGCCCCGGGTCACTGTAAACACTTGCTGGGTTGCATCACCCCATAGGAAGGTAAAATCTCCCTGGGAGTCTGAACTAAGGTGGAGTTGCTCTAGGAGCTCACAACGGGACACAGGGGGTGCTGGAGCTCCACCAGCCAGTCCCAGAGCAATTGAGGCTGTGTGTCCTGCCCTTGGGAAAAGTGGCGACCCTTTCGACAGTACTAATGAAAACGAGCTTGCATGCACAGTGATTTAGAAATAAATTACTATGTAAATTGTTTCAAAGACTATGACACTATCAATAGTGGTTTGTTAATACATCTTGCTGTGAAGGGGACATTTTCAGTTAAGTAAAATAACAGGGAAAAAGACCTAAAAAGTTCTTTTCAAAAACCACCCACTGCCCCAGATCCACCCAAGACTTAGTTCTTTGGTCATTTCCATTGAAATAGGGAGGACCTGGGTTGGGTTATTTAGGGAGAAATAAATGGATTGACACTCTGTTAAATTTTTAAAGGACATATTTTTAAAATTAATTTTAACTTAGAAATTAATTAACAGATTCACTAGCAAATTCTCAGAAAATTCATTCTTTAGTCAGGGCGTAGTGCTGTAAATATGAGGAGGACATGGCTTAAATATGTCAAGAGGGAACAGCGGGACACAGACAGATTAATAGGGGAGTACAAGGAAACGAGTTAATATGATCAGCATGAAAGGCAGTGACCTCAGCACACCACAGTGAATCTCTGCTTAAGTGGAAGCAAACTCAGCCTTATCTGTGGCACTACCTCCCTGCTCTACAGTACATACATTGTACTTACAGCAGGGGTTCTCAAACTGGGGGTCGGGACCCCTCAGGGGGTCGTGAGGTTATTACATGGGGGTCGCAAGCTGTCAACCACCATCCCAAACCCCGCTTTGCCTCCAGCATTTATAACGGTATTAAATATATACAAGTGTTTTTAATGTATGACGCACTCAGAGACTTGCTGTGTGAAAGGGGTCACCAGTACAAAAGTCTGAGAACCACTAACTTAGAGCCACATGGACATTTTTTTTTAGTGTTGAAGAAAAGTGAGTTTGTCATTTAGTTCTGCTTTACCGGTTAGAAATATATTGATAATTTTCATGTCAGTTGCATATATGACTATATTTTGCACTAAATCCTGATCTTATTAAAGACAAGTGGCAAAACTTCAATTGACTTCAAACTACCTGAACTCTAATAATTTATCCCAGCTTGATTCAAATCTAACCCTACCTGCTGATGAAAGCTGGCATTTACTGAAAGACTTCGAAGGATTTACATTAGTAAAAGGATGGAGTTTTAAGGTGAAGTGTTTATTGCTATTTTATAAAGCCAAGACAGATTCCCGGGAGTTTTCAGATCTCTTGATGACAGAATCGCACAATTAAGTAACTAAGACTCACGTTGCAGCCAGACATTTTGGGTACAGAATAATTGCCCTCAGATATACTGTTCTGTTGGGAGCGGGGGGGCGAGAAGAGATTTTTACTCACATGCCCACTATTTCTATTCCTGTTTTCTTGCACAAGGATCATTGATCTTCCACATTTGGGTGGAAGGAGGCCCAAAATAAAGCTCCAATTTCTGATTCTAGTCTATATAGACTTACATCACCATCATATCATCGACCAGCAGTGTATTAAGTGACATGATTATTTGTTCTCACTTCTTCTCCCCATTGTTCCTGGGGGAATTCTGTACCATTGCACAATGCAGAATTCACACCACATTAACATTCTGTGCAGAATTTCCTCCCTTTCCCCCAGATTTGGCATTGCAGAGCTGCTGGCTGCCACTAGGGGCCGCTGGACCCAGCAGAGTCCAGCTCCCAGCTTGCACATAGGAGATGCTGCCAGGGTAGGGAGATGGAGATGAAGGGCTCCTGGCACACCCTGAAAGGAGGAGGTGACATGCAGGAAACTCCATACAAGCACAGGGCCCAGCATCAGGTTGTTTCTCCCTCTGGCTCCCTGGACTTTGGAAAGGGAGGGGTGTGAGTGTCTGGGCTTGGAAGGCTGCAGCTGGGCTCTGGGGGATGGGAGGAGGTGCAGGTGTCTGGGCCAGGGGGGCCCTGTGTCTGGCAGGTATTTTGAAAAATTACCAAAATAATTGAAACCGGTGTGATTATATAGTGTTATTTTGACAAATTAAATACGCAGAATTTAAAAATATTGTTTTGTTGCAGAATTCCCCCAGGAGTACCCCATGGAGAAAGCTCTGTCCAGTGGAGTATATTGTTGTGGTTGAGGTTTTTATTATTATGATGATTATTATGATCTGGTTTGCACAGGTTTTACATAGATGGAACTCCAGGGGATTTCAATGCAGTTCCTCTTGATTTGCATCTGTTTATAGCTGTTTAAGAGAGACCTGAATCAAATCTGACTTCAGATTTCAGTTTTCAGTGTAACGGCCTCGACACCCGCCTGTCACAAGCACCCCCTCTCTGGCCGATAAGTGCCTACGGTCACTCCGTTTGGAATGGGGCAGCACCCACTGGTTCAGATTCTCTCTTTAGAAGGAATTTGGTCTGCAGAAGCATTTGGATTCACCGGTCTTATTATGAAATACTGGATAAACACATAGAAGTTGCCAGATTGGATCAGACCTGAGCTCCATCTAATGCAGTATCATGTCTCTGATAGTGGCTAGTATCAGAGGTTTCAAAAGAAGGTTTAATAGCCTTCAATAGGCAGATGTGGACTAATCAGCCCTTCCCCACATCCTGCCAGGATCTCTAATAATTAGAGATTGGTTTACGCCCTGAAGTGTGATGTTTAGTATCCCTTAAGCAACCGCATCCATACACTATGCCATCTAAAGCTGTCAAATCCCTCCAGTTTCTTTGCAGTTCTGCTTTAACAGCTCTCCTAGGATCAACAGACATTTCCCAACTTCTCAGCTCACCCAGAATAAGAGCTCAGACCAGCAAGGTACTGAGCTCGCTAACCCCAATCCAAGGAAACATAAGCACATGCTTAACATGCTTTAGACTGTAAGAAGCTCCATTGAAATCAAGGACTCTGGGGCTCTGGTCTCAGTTTGCACCTCCAGTCGCTACTGTAAAACTAATAACATTGAGCTACGGGCAAGTTTCAACCACAAGCCAGGCTCCTTCTAGGATCCTTTGATTTTATATGTATGACCCAACAGGGCTCTCCTCAGGAATGGAGAGATTGAAGTGGTCTGAGGTATCACAGCCTAAACCCTAGGCCCGCTGCCTTTCAGACCCATGACGCCCATTCAAACATTTCCCCTCTTTTCCATGCAATTTGCTCCCTTCTGCCTCCTACTGCTGCCACTCCCTTTCTGCCCTCACCCAAACACCGTGGAGTTTTCATCTCCCTTCCCTGCCCCCAACACAGCTCAGACCCAGGGCAGGGGGAAAAGCAATTCTAAAGGCTGTGCACCCTGCTGCGTGGCCTACAGAAGCAGCGGTGTCCTAGAGCTGAGAACTGTGCAGGCAGAGGAAGGGGGCAAAAAACAGAGCCATACCCAGCTACTAGCACCAGCCATCTTAACAAAAAGCATCACTTAACCCATGACAGAATCATAGGACTGGAAGGGACCTCGAGATGTCATCAAGTGCAGGCCCCTGCACTCATGGCAGGACCAAGTACCATCAAGAACATCCCTGACAGGTGTTTCTCTAACCTGCTCTGAACAATCTCCAATGATGGAGATTCCACAACCTCCCCAGGCAATTTATTCCAGTGCCTAACCACCCTGACGATTAGGATTTTTTCCTAATGTCCAACCTAAACCTCCCTTGCTGCAATTTAAGCCCATTGCTTCTTGTCCTATCATCAGAGGTTAAGGAGAATAATTTTTCTCCCTCCTCCTTGTAACAACCTGTTAGGTATTTGAAAACTGTTATGTCTCCTCTCAGTCTTTTCTTTTCCACACTAAACAAACCTAATTCTTTCAATCTTCCCTCATAGGTCATGTTTTCTAGACCTTTAATCATTTTTGTTGCTCTTCTCTGGACTCTCTCCAATTTGTTCCCATGTTTCCTGAAATGTGGCACCCAGAACTGGACACAATACTGCAGTTGAGGCCTTATTGCAGCTGTGTAGAGTGGAAGAATTACTTCTCCTGTCTTGCTTACAACACTCCTGCTAATGGTGGATTGTCTGTCACTTGAAGTCTTTCCAACTGGATATCTAGCTAAAAGATGTGTGAGAGCTAAAAAAAATAATAATTATGGGCTTGATACATAAATTATTGGGCAAGGTTTTGTTATGCAAGAGGTCAGATTAGATGATCACATTGACCTCTTCTGGCCTTAAACTGTATGAAAAATCAGTTTGACCCAATCAGGGGCGGTAAATTGTAAGGCACTATGAGGCACTAATTGTAAGGGTAGGGTGATTGCTTGGCATCTACACAGAACAAAGTTACAGTTGTTTGTTTGCTGTAACTGCGCTTTTTCCATAGTTTAACATGTCTGGATTTCTTTTAAGCCTAACTTTGATACTGAATTCACTGAGTGCTCCCTACGGAAAGAAAGACTGAGCCATTCATTTTCAGTTACACTGCTCTTGAGAGTTCTTCCTGTGGCTTAGCAAAACAGCGAGAGCTTTCCGTAAAACTAAGCAAAGGCAAATAAACAAATCTACGTAGCATGTTAGGGCACCAAGGAGGGCATTGTAATGAGCCCCTCTGTGCCTGGCTTGAGACTGTAATTGGAGGTGTGACTTCAGAGACTTGATCTTTAAATGACACAGAAATGAATATATATATAAAGGTATTTGGTGCCCTAACATGATCCCTTAGGGATGAAGAGTGATTGAACTCTCTCTTCCACCAGTAGCTATGATACAATACTTCTTTCCTTCAGTGGAGGTGGGATAGCTATTTTCCTTCAGTTCTGATTCCTGGACATAACTTTCCATTTTCTCCATTTACTTGGAAATGTGCTGTTTTTGCAACATTTTTGCAACTTGAGACAGACATTGTTCATTTTTCTGTCTCAGGATAAATTACAGGGGCAATGGATATGGTTCATGGAAGACCCTGAAAGGTCCAGATGGATATTAGGTAAGAATCCGGTATTATACATAGAGATGAATATGAGTTACACACTTCAGATCTGGAATCAGATTCAGATCCGACTTCTGCAACCTTTGAGGATTTTCAGATTCTGGGCTTTGGCTACAGCCAATTATAGAGATAAGTCAGGGCTGTAATTTATTGTTGTTGTGTTATCAATTAGAGGTCAATGCCCCACTGTACTAGGTTCTCTGGAAACACATAGTAAGGGAGAGTTTCCCCCCTCAAGAGCTTACAGTCTATTAAACAAGACCGAAGAGGGTGGGCGAAAGGAAGGATTATTACCCAATTTTTACAAAGAGGGAATTGAGGCAAAGAGGAAATCTTTGCTTTGTCCAGAATCACACAGGAAGCCTGTAGCAGAGCCAGGAATTAATGGCCGATCTCAGAATTGTGCCCCTAGTGCCAGTCTGACCATTATCCAGTGTTGTGTGTGCGTGTGAGTGCAGGAGGGGGGAAGACGGACACTGGGATCCGGTGGGTTCTGGTGTGGCTGATCTCTAATCATAAGGGGGAAATAACAATAATTATTTGCACTGCGGCAGCCCCAGTCATGCCCGTGTTTGTTTGAAAAATGTAACCAATGGGTAGCATTGGAAGGGCGGAGGTGGTAGATTATAAATTCTGTCTTCAGAGCAGGGTTAGAATAGTTTAAATAAGACCTGGTATAGCAGATCCCTCTTGGCACCTGCTGGGCTGACAGAGTCACTCAGAAACCCTGAGGTTCAGTAACCACTGGTGTCATTTACTTACAGGTTCTGTTCCCACCACCTTTTTGCCATACACAGCTTGGGTTCTCATGTCTACACCTAGGAGCACTGCACTATCTCTACTACCCCTCCCTTAGCCTCCCCCACTTTTGGCTTCCTTCCTCCCAGCCTTTTCTATAGCCCCAGGCTAATTGGGTGGGTAACTGTCTCCCATTCACCAATTAGGTGCAGGTTTTTCTAGCCAGCTCCAATTTGCTTCCCTTAATGGGAGCTGGCGTGACAGGGGGCTGAGTGACCAGCTCTTGCCCCGCCCCTGTCACACCTGGGCCCACACATTGAGTGATGAGGCTAAAACAAAATCCTGAACAGCTGCTCACAAAGTGGGCCCTGTCCATTCTCTGCACTCAAACTGGCTGGGAGCTTTTTAATAAAATGGATTTTCCCCCAAAAATATGGATTTGCCAAATCGAAATGTTTTAGTTGGAATGTCTCAGTTTTGATTAAACATTTCTCAGGTTCAGGGTGGAATTTCTGGTTAAACTCCAGAGCCATAGAGAGAGCGACCCCAAAATAGCCAAATCCCAGCTATCAGGGCACTCACCTGGGATGTGGGAGACCCCTAGTCAAGTCCCTTCTCTGCCTAATTAAGAGCAGGGAAATAGATTTATATTGCCAATATGACAGGTGAGTGCCCTAATGTCTGCCCTATTTTCTATTCTATGGCGCATCTCAGTCTCTCAATCTCTCCTGTTGGAGCTGTTCCACTTTGTATGAATAATAAAGGATTCATTGGGACAGAGAGAGAGAAAGTCTATCTCGATAGCCGAGTGGTTGTAAGCCTGATCTGGGACGTGAGACCCAGGTCCAAGTGCCTGATTTGGAACGGGGTCTTGAATCTGAGTCTCCCTCATGTGCCAGTATGAACCACATGGGGGAACAAAACAAACAAAAAAATAGAAGCCAAGCAGCTGACTCTAATGATCTACTCCTTCTGGTGGCTGCTGTGAGTAGAAGGAGTCTGGGGACTATATAAGCCAGACCTAACTCAGTCCAGAAGAGTTAGGAGTAGAGGCAACGCCTAAGTAGACTGATGGAGTGCTAAGGAGGGGAAAATAAAGCAGCTCTCAAAAGGGGAAGAAGGAGTTGTGATCACCTGAGGGGGGAATATTGAGTTTGGGGAGTGTTGGGCATGGCCTCAGGACCAGCGTCCACAAGACTGCGTGGGTTTGCCTAGAGGGAAGAGCGCTATGGGGAATGGTGCTACAGATGATGGACACAGCATCATAGAAGATTGGGGTTGGAAGAGACCTCAGGAGATCAGCGAGTCCATCCCCCCTGCTTGAACCCCAACTAAATCATCCCAGCCAGGGCTTTGTCAAGCCAGGCCGTAAAAACCTCTAAGGATGGGGATTCCACCACCTCCCTAGGTAACCCATTCCTGTGCTTCACCACCCTCCTAGTGAAATAATGTTTCCTAATATCCAACCTAGACCTCCCCCACTGCAACTTGAGACCATTGCCCCTTGTTCTGTCATCTGTTACTACTGAAAACAGCCAAGCTCCATCCTCTTTGGACTTGGATGATGACAAACTGATGCACCCCTTTCTATAAATGTTACTACATTCTCCCCAGCATCCTTTCTCCCCCAACCTTTTCTGTGGTGGTCAAGTCATCCTGACCCACTAGGCAATTGCTTGGTGGCATTCTGAGTGGTGGTATCTGGGGCTTAGTTGGAGGGCTAAGTCACATTAGTGACGGTCAGCTGGTCTCCCTGGAGCTGTTGAAAATCCACCAGTTCATCCTTTATCCTAGACGAGTGCCGTAACCACTGGGCTACTGGCTATTCGTGGGTTGGACTTCTCTATCTCTCATTTTCTGTGAAGTTTTTCCAGAAGACCAGGTTTCATCCCAATATAGAATGGGAAAATATTTTGAAATCTTGAAAATGTTCAGGGGATGGGAAATCCTTTTCCTACCCATGTCTACTATGTACCCACTGGCATAGGGATTGAGGAATACCCAAGCTGAAATCACACCTTGGAATGGCGCATAGATAGACCCAATCAGAAAAAAACCCTATTTTTAGAACCTGTTACAGTCCTTATGTTAGCTATCACTAATGGTCACCTAAATGTATTATTGCCCTTTGATGCCAGTGACTCTATAAAGTTGAGCAGATCTTTCCATTTAAGATCTAGCCTTCGGGAAGAAAAAAGACATTCAGTGACATGAATGTCTCTACAGGTACATACTATCCTTGCAACACCTTTCTGCTGGGGATTCACAGCGTTGGACACAGATCCTTTGTAGGACCCTTTCTCTGAGTTTCAGTGGTGCCAAGTGCCATCAACTCCCACTGACATTGTTGGAAGCCGGAAGAGAAAAGATACTCTGATTTTATGTATTTACGACCCAGGTCTGGCTACACCTTGGACCAAGACAACATCATCTCCGTGTTCCCCCTGATCTACAGCCTGAGAAACAAGGAGGTGAAGGATGCCATTAGAAGGATGATATACAGGAAGATATTTTCTCAATAAATGTAATTATTGATTTTTTAAAAAATCAATAAACAGCTGTGAGAGGGGGCAAGTTCTCTGTGTCACCATCGTGATTTCTCTGATTGCACCATTTCTTTGATTTGAAAAAAATGATTGTGCATAACGTAGGCTCGTTAATATTGGCAATCCTAATAGGAACATAGGACAGGAAGTGACAACCCCCTCCTCCCCCCCCCCCCCCCGCCAGGTCACTGAGTCCAGTGTACTGGTGTTGCAGGCAGCAACATGATAAAATCCCATTCATAACTTATTCAGCTCCACTTCAAATCTAGTTAGGTTGTACAACTCCACTAGCTCTAGTGGGAGGTGGTTCCTGAACGTCACTCCTCTGATGGTTAGAAACCTTCTTCCACTTTCCAGACTAACTTTCTTCATGGCCATTTTATACCCATAAATAAGAAACAGGCCAGGGCTAGCTGACCCTGGTTTCAATCCACCGACCACTGGGTTATTATGGGAGTCGCACACTTCCAGAATTCTACTGAGAGGGTGTCTGCAGTTTGTTGTAATCAGTAAGGCCAGACCTCAAGAGATTCTGTTTGTCAATCACAGGCCTCTTATACTTGATTTAAAGGTGAATTGCAGTTACCATTAATGCTTTAGGTTGGATGCCCTCTGTAGGTAAAAGGATGCTGAAATCATACAAATACCTGAGCTGTTCTGAAATTGCATCTCAATAGAGGACGCAGTTAAATATACAGGCCCATACATTTTATATTCTCTCTCGTTAGACTGTGCTCAACTCCCAATGTGCTAAGATCACAGAATCTCAATTCCAGCACTACCGTTACAGAATTTTAAGGAGGCCAGGACTGCAGAGAACAGCACATCTCAATCA
Organism: Chrysemys picta bellii; assembly: GCF_011386835.1. Lineage (NCBI taxonomy): Eukaryota > Metazoa > Chordata > Testudines > Emydidae > Chrysemys > Chrysemys picta. Next base: position 5,218,500 of record NC_088794.1, read on the forward strand.
TGTGGGATCAGAGAGAGAACTCAGGGGTTGGTATGTGGAAAATATTTCCATAAAACTCATAGATCATGTGAAATTCACTCTGATTCCAGTGCAGACTCAGATATGGACCTATAAAAAGTCAGGGAGGGTTATGGACAAAGTTGACAATGCAGATGATTCTTAGGGAGAACTGATTAAACAACGTCAGAATAACCACTGCATGGGCCGCTGACAACATGCCAAGAAGGAAACAGACCATTGCCTAATATACCATTGTTTTCATTCTCCAATTGGTGGAGACTGAATTGTCTATAGAAGGTAGATCAAGAACATCTCTTCTCCGGTCTCATAACACAAGAACAGGAGAAAAATCAATCAAATTAAAAGTTAGGAAATTCAAAATCAAGACAAGGAAGTCAATTTTCACAAAATGTACGATTATTCTAGGGAACTCATTGCCACAAGAAGTAATTGTGATCAAGAATTTAGTGAGGTTCAAAAAGGGATAGGATATTGATATGCACATGCAGAATATCAAGAGTTATAATTAAAGAAAATACTTTTGGGAGAGAGATTAAATCTCATGCTTGAAGGTTTAAACTAATCTCTAACTATTGGAGATTAGGAGGAGACCTAATGTTGGGGGCAGATTCTCCCACATCTGCCTTCTGTGAGGCTCTTACCTTTCCTTAGAAGCATCTGGTATAAGGCACTGTCATAGACAGGCTATTAGACTAAATAGACCTTGTGTCTGATCCTGTCTGGCAATCCCTATGTTTCTGAGACGGAGGGGAACCGGTAACTTCTACAGGTTAGTTCAGTCTTGGAACAAGAGTCTGCCCCAGAGCTTCCCCACACTCTGCAGGGTTATGGCTAGGGTTAAGGTTGGGAAGCTGTTAACATAAGACAATTCACACTTGCCCCTGTGGATGCATAATTTGATGTGTATCTGTAACACTGACAGACCTCGGTAGACAGGATCGAACCTAGGACCTTTGCAGCTTAGTGCATGAGCCTCTACCACATGAGCTAAAAGCCACATGGCTCTTAACTAAGGCCGTAGGGCACATTCATTAATCTCTCTCTAAGTGGTCTCAGGGCCACCAGATGGGACAGAGCGCCACACCCAGGAGGTGTGTGGGTTACATATCTACACCAGGTTACAAGTTAAGGACATGATCTGCCAACTGGGTAAAACGAGCCAGACGGCTGCCCCAATAAGAGGCTTGTGCCCCTAAGTCATTTATGTGCTTTGGGAAATCCTGTGAGCATAAGGGCCAGATCCTCTTCTTGTATAAATGTATGAAGCCACATTGACTTCAATGGAATGACACCAATTTTGACCAGTTATGGTTCTGGTCCAATGACCTCAGCAGAGCTCCACCTAGTTACTAAAGCTGGGGGTTAAACGCGCCAATGGAGCTAATGCTGATTTTCACCCGCTGGGGATCTGGCCCCGTGGATTGCACTAGAGTGATGCTAGCTTACACCAGTGGGAGCGCCATTGATTTCAGTGGAGCAAAGCTGATTCACACCCGCTGGAGATACAGCCACCTCGATGGAAGTGGCACTCCGTCGAGTTACGTTAGCTGGGGTTACTGGCCCATTGACGTCAGTGGAGTGATGCTGATTCACACTGGCCAATTGTGTTTCATGTAACCATCAGTTTCGACACTGATTTATATTAATGTTGCATTGACGTAAAACACTCTGAGGACTGCACTGTTTTTTCCAGATTAAATAGGAGATTCTGGGTATTTCCCTAACATCGTTTTTTGCCTTTTTAATGGCAGATTTTGATACCCTTACCCACACTTTTTCAGCAGGTAGCCCTGTGGAAGTCAATGAGACCAATCTCAGAGTAAGAGGCTAGTCAGTGTAAGGACATCAGAATCAAGCCTATAGTTTCGAGATGCCCTAACATATTGCTATGTATCGGATAAAGCCCCTTCTTGTCTGTCTTGTGTACATTAAAATTCTTTTTTAGTTTATTTGGAACCTAAGTCTATCTTGTTTTACTTGCACTGAGTAGTACTTGATCTCACTGAGGCTACTGGTATGAGTAAGTACCAGTCAATGTGAGCAAGGATCATAGACTCACGCCCGCAGTGTCCTGGTTTGATTTGTCATGACTTTGGACACAATGGGCCAAATGTAGCTCTGGCACAAAAGAATGATGCCAGGGATGAATTTGGCCTGAAAGTGAAGATATTGAAAGGGGAAAAAAAGGGAAAGAGAGTAAATGCTATTGTCCAACACTGGTTATGCTGGTAATGTTCATGTTGACATAATTCCCCAAAGTTAGGAGAACTTTGTAGAAAGCATCCATTATTATGGATTATAATAAACTGCTGTGGGCCTCATTAAAACATTGTTTTTTGAGCAATTCTGTCATTATCTAATTAGGCAAGAAAACGTATTGGGAATAGTTAGGAAAACAACATATGACTCATTACACAGATATAATGTCAGTATTAACACTTGCTCTACCAGGGTAATGAATAAGTAAACATATTTGTAGTTTAACTAGAGTTAAGAAATTAGCCGAGATAGTTTGTACGGGGGCACCTGCTCCCGGAGAACAGCTGTGTATAAAAAAATAGCTGCCCCTTCTCATTAAAATCAATCTGAAAAAACTATACCAGCCCCGTTGTCATTCATTAAGGGCCTGAGCATTGACCATTTGACTCAATGGAGTCTTTCCATGGACTCCAGGGCATATTAGTTCAGTACCATAGATCCCAGTCCTGGGCATTCTTATGTGAGTGCTTCAATTTACGCATGTGAGTAATCCCTTTGACGTCAATTGGACTACTCGTATGAGTAAAATTAAGCACATGCACATGTGTTTGCAGGATTAGGGAACTTGGAAAGCACAAGCAAGGTGGTCAACACAAATGCTTCAAAGACAACCTAGAACAGAATCTCAACTCATGTAACATAAATATAGATAAGTTTGAAGACACAGCCCAGGAGAGACCTGAAAGGACAACAACTATCAAACAGTTTGAGAAAGACGCACAAGAAAAACTGATTGAAAAAATGGTCAAGCATCATGCCAAGTCTTCATCGGGAGCCTGCATATTTCTAAGTGACATCCATTTAGAATCTTGCTCCTCGCAGATCGGGCTTTACAGCCACAAGGGAGCATACGAGATGCCATGATGTCATTGCTGGATACAATGGACGGCCATACAGTCTCTCCCCAGATGTGTTCAAAGATGATGTTCACAGAATTTTGGGTCAGAGCACATTAAGACGTTTCAACTACACCCACAAAGGCCCGTCAGGTCACTATTTGCCATTTGAGATGTATAAGTCCAACATTTAGGTGCTACTGAGGCTCAAAGGCACAAAAGGGCTGTTAGATTCCTAGTTCCCACAGATGCTCATTGGGAGGTGAGTGCTTAACTCACCTTTGTGCTTTGGGAATACCCCTCCTTTGGCTATGTCTACACTTCCGTGCACACTTGGATAGCTGACTGTGTACATGCTCCTGCATATTCCTCAGACCTGCATGTAGTGTCCACATATACTGTGCTGGAGAGCGGTAAAACCCTGTGTAGACCACATACCTGCATCCACACTGCCACTTTTGTTCTGCCAGAGCAGCGCTACCACTTCAGAGGCAGTATCCCAGGGTTCTGTGCCTCACAGGAGACACTCTAGGAACTACCTTTCTGAGTGCAGTTGCCACGGCCCATCCCTTTTACGCATTTGCCCATGGCAGTACCCGCTCATCTCTCCCTCTGGCCACACTGGGTGGAAGACATGGAATGATGGTGGTTCTGCTCCAGCTCCTTGTTATCAGGTTTTCTCTTCACCCTCTCACTCCCCCGGTTCTCGTTATGCAGACAGAAAGCTGACCAGAAGTCCAAAGTGCAGATAATGCAATGTTTATTGGGTTTAGTTTCCAGCAAACATGTCCCATAACTCTGAGATCACAGAACCTTGTTTCCCAATGTCCTGTTCCCCACCTCCTCAGTAGGTATAATGATACCTGCAATGCACGCCCACCATCCCACCCCTTACAACTTATGGTCACGCTCCGTTTCGGAAGGTCGTGTGTCTGGGGGTCTTCATCCCACCCCTTTTGTGCCCCAGGGGAGGGGTAAGGAGTGAGGTTGTGCTACAGTCAGGGGCAGGCATATCTCTGGCCTTTTAGTGTTTTACATTCCCCCCAATCACCCTTTGCCCTTCCCAACTGGTTGCTTGACCTTGCCTTGAGATAGGACTTGAGGCAGTCTTCAAGGGTGTGCTCATATATTACACTCCCACCATGCCCAGTAACACTTTTACTGCTCTTATCTGTTCCCATTATACGAACAAACCCATCTGGCTTTGGCAAAAGCAGCATACATGGTGTCTGTCTTTGTCCTTAGTAAGGGTCCCTTTATTCACACATATTAGTAAGAATGTGTGTGTGTGTGTGTGTGTGTGTGTGTGTGTGTGTATATATATATATATCTATCAAAAAATCAAACAGGCAAACAAAACTTAAAATACTATTTCAGGCGAAAATACAAGCCAGTATCCTACATTGGCACTCGCACTCCTAACACTCCTTCTTGAGGGACGAGTGTTCATGAGGTGGGCAGGGCAATTGGCAAGATGCTGGGTGGAATCTGGACAGAACTTTCTGACATGACGAAGATGGCTGACCATGATGGGTGACTGACAAGCTCCTCTGGCCCCATGGAACAGATATGGTGACTGCCGGTATTGCCCAGGTATGCCCATGGATGGACTGCCATTTTTGGTCCAGGAGAACCAGCATGGTGTCGTGAGATTGCATGATTTTGGATAACTGGGATGACGAACGATGGCTTCAGAACTTCAGAATGTGTGATGAGATCACCCCAACCCTCGAGTGCCACAAGCCTCGATTTAGGAAAGCCAGGCCAATGCCAAAGCGAATAGTTACTGCCCTGGGGAAGCTGGCGATACCTGACCAGCTCAGACAACATTTTCAGTTCCGAGGAAGGACTGGAGGCTAATAATGGTAAGATCCAGGTAGTACTGTGTTTTTTTTTTAATAAATATTTACATTGCCTCCCGGCGGTGGTGGGAAAGGGGTTTGGTTCCTTCCAGGGCCTGAGGAAGAGCTCTGTGTATGCTCAAAAGCTGGTCTCTCTCTCACCAACAGAAGTTGGTCCAATAAAAGCTATTACCTCACCCACCTTGTCTCTCTCTCAAGTTGAGAACGGGAAGCCTGCAAGGTGTACGAGTGAAAAATCAGTTATTGGCTCAGCTCTATTTATATGGCCCCATCACCAGAGTATCTCAGAAGCTTTAATATATTTATCCTCACAACATCCTTGTGAGGTAGGGAAGCGTTAATATCCCCAGTTTGCAGGAACAGAAAGATTAAGTGGTTTGCCCTATGTCACACAGGAAGACTGTGATGGAGAAAGGAAATGACCTTGTCTCCTGAGTATCAGGCTAGTGTTCTAGCCACTGGAGGGATTGTTCAGGTTCCTGCCTGAGAAAAATAGCTGGTTCACTTTGAAAAAAGAGATAAAAGAATCCCCAGGGAGTTTGCACAGGTTTTGTAGGCAACACAATTATGTGGAGTTATTCCCAGGGGACATGAAAGATGTTCTAATAATCCCACCTGTGCCTGGCCTCATGTTCAGACTCGGCAGTACTCCAAGGATTCTGTCCCAATATGCCACCAAAACAAATATAAACAACCCCTCCGACCTCCAAAAACAATCCCCTTTGGGATCAAGAACATCAGACATCTCCCTCTTGTAGGTTTGTCGTTTAAGCGCCAAAGGAGATGGTATAAATTTTCTCCTTTGGTTCCGACATGTGGATACAATTGTCATTTAGAGCTAATTCACGTGGAGATCAGACTCACTGAAATCAGAGTCCTGATTATCTGAACAGCACATTTATATTGTTTTTTTCTGTTGCAGAATAAGCAGTGACAAGGGAAATGATGCCCATGTCGCTCGCATTCTGAGAAAGGGAAGCGATTACTTAGGTAAGAATAACATACTGCAAAATAGAGGGCGTCTCAGAGTATTAAAACTTTTATTTCTATTTTTTTGAAAATGTATTTTGATTGTAAAGAAATGTGTCCAATCGGTATATTTGCCACGTGTGTCTGGGGGAGATCAAGGATGTGGATTGTTTCATTAATTATGTGCAGTGATGCGGTGCAGGTGATGGACTATTCTGGAGGTAGATATTCTAAGAACACTGGATCCTCAGCTGGTGTCGGTCAATGTAGATCCACGGAAGTCGATTCCCATTCATGCTACCTGAGCATCTGACTCATCGTTCTTTATCCACAGCCGAATCAGCAACTCCCACTCCCCCCCATCTAGTTCCTAGATTTATATCCTCTAGATGTGGGACTAGTCACACGCGCAGACTGCTGAAAGAGGGGAGCAGTGTTTTAGGGAAACCTCCCATTGTCACAGCCAGTGCGTGTTCTGGTGCATGGCGTAGGAGATGCACTTTCAAAAGCCATCAGTCTAACTCCTTCCCCATTGATATATATCCTGAAAAACAATCTTTAGAAACACCAAAACTAGCGATGGTCAAAACAATTTTGATGGAACAATTCTGTCAGAAAATGCAAAATTGACAAAAAAATAACATTTTGCAGGAATGCATTGATTTTGATTACATTTTGGATGGGAAGATGTCTAACCAGAATATGTCTTACTTTCTCATTTTGTTTTGATAATGTCCAAATGTTTTGCTCTGATAAGGTAAAAATGTTTCATTTTGAGTCTATCGTATTGTTTTATTTCATATTTACTTTTATATTATATTAAAACTTTAATGTAATCGTCTATATTATATTAAATATATTACTTTACATTATTGTTTTAAAATTACAGAAAAAATATCTTTTCAATGTTTCTGAACTGAAATTCTTGTTTGGAATTTCCATTCCAGGGCAAAGTTTGAAATGTCAACATTTCATTCGTATTTGGAATTTCAGAATTTGGATTTAACCATGGAATGGAAATTTCCTTTTCTAATGAGCTCTAATTTAAACCAATAAAGAAAATGTGTAACGCCAGATTCACCAAGGGACTTAGGCATTGGAATGCTCAGTGTTATACTGCCTAACTTTTAGGTCCCTAGAAAATTTCCAGGATTCACAAAACCTGAGTTAGGACCCTGGGCTCCCTATGCCATGGGGGGAGGGGGAGGAGAGAAAGCTGACTAGGAATGGGGTCCATAAAAGCCAGCATGCTGAGTGGGGAGCTCGCCAATGGGAGAATGCCCTAAGCGCTGTCCCTCAGGAGTTCAGCACCTGAGTCCCGACTGCTTGTGATCAATGGGCAGGAGGACAGTCCTGTAGAACGGCACCTAAGTTGCTTCTTTTGAGAAATGCAAGGGAAGGAAGTGTTGGTGCTCATGCTGGCATCACCAACCTTCTAACTTTTATTCTGGTGGTAAGAGCAGTCATCCAGGGTGTGGGAGACCCAAGTTCAATCCCTCCCCCCCCACCAGTTTTGTGGGGATAAAACATTTAAACGTTGGTCTCTCATCTCTTTAGAGAGTGCCCCAACCACTGGGCTATGGGGTATTCTGATCAGGGCTCCTCCAGTTTCTCCAAATGAAGCTGTTCCACTGCATACAAATACTTAAACGGACAATTGGCCAAAAAGAGTTCGAGAATGATTCTATAGCCTGATAGGTCGGGCCCCCGGTAGAAGGAGCGGAACAGGAGAAATAGGGTAAAATTTTAGGAGGGAGTTAATTGTGTTTGACATCAGACGCTCTGAAGTACAAACAAGGGGCCAGGCTACTGGTACACATACTCTAGAAGCTCATCGAGTCACTCTGGCAACTCAGTATGGTGACTACGGATCCCTTTCCTACAATTCTGCCTGCCTGCCACGTACCTTATTGTATGAAACTACTAGCCTGGCCCCATAAAAGGAAGTGGATGAGCACCTATGTCCTATATCCTCACCTTAATAGCTTGCTGTGCACAGAGTACCACTGGCCAGGGGTGGAATGAATCAACCTGGGTAACTGTACGTGAATCTAGTCATAAAACATTATATTGTAATGAAACAGCACTGGATGAGCTCTTGACAGTCAGCACTGAATATGGGACTTCTCTCTAGTACAGGGGTAGGCAACCTATGGCCCGTGTGCCGAAGGCGGCACGCGAGCTGATTTTCAGTGGCACTCACACTGCCCAGGTCCTGGCCACCAGTCCGGGGGGGCTCTGCATTTTAATTTAATTTTAAATGAAGCTTCTTAAACATTTTAAAAACCACATTTATTTTACATACAACAATAGTTTAGTTATATATTATAGATTTATAGAAAGAGACCTTCTAAAAACGTTAACATGTATTATTGGCATGCGGACCCTTAAATTAGAGTGAATAAATGAAGACTCAGCACACCACTTCTGAAAGGTTGCCGACCCCGATCTAGTAGAATGGTTTCAGAGGGGTAGCCATGTTAGTCTGCATCAGCAAAAAGAACAAGGAGTACTTGTGGCACCTTATCTCAAATAAATGTGTTAGTCTCTAAGGTGCCACAAGTACTCCTCGTTCTTTTTGCTATCTAGTAGAATATAAGCTTCTACCGCCCGATCATTCATTGGCGATCCCTCGATTCGAGGCTGACCTCTACCACGGATTTACATATGGGCCCTGAGATGACTCAGGAATCCGATCCTGGAACCACAAATCTGCCCACAGTAGGTACAGACATTTTGTGGCCGGCCAGCTCTCTGCTGGGAGAAAGTTCTTTCTTTTTCCTACCGCCTGAGCTAAGAGACCCATGGCTGTTAGTTCAAAACCCATAATGGAGTCTTAAACCTCTGTTAGATTTCACCAAAGAACCACATGGTATATGATCAGAATGACCCCAAGGAATTGATACTCAGCCTTTATTTGTCTCTTCTTTCCATGTAATGCTCGCTTTCTCCCTTGTGGGGAACAGCACATCTGGGATAAATGTTGAAGGGGAATCACACCACCGTGACGGACTTCATCTTGTTGGGATTCACGGACAACCAGCACCTGAGAGTCATGCTCTTTGTGGTGTTTCTGTTGATCTACCTGCTCATTCTGGTGGGGAATCTCGGGATGGTCACTTTAGTCAGGATTGAGTCCCGGCTTCACACCCCCATGTACTTTTTCCTCAGTAACCTGGCCCTCTTAGATGTCGGCTACTCCACCGTCATCGCTCCCCAGACACTGATGGCCTTTGCAGTGGAGAGCAAAGCAATTACATTCACTGGGTGCGCTCTGCAGTTCTACTTCTTCTGCATTGCTGTGTCCTGTGAGTGCTGCCTGTTGGGGGTGATGGCGTATGATCGCTTCACAGCCATCTGCAGCCCATTGCTGTACACTGTCATCATGTCCAAGCGGTTCTGCGTGCTGCTGGTGCTGGGGTCGTACCTAGCCAGCTGGGTAAATGCAACAGTTCAGACTATATTTATATTCCGTTTGTCCTTCTGTGGATCAAACATCATCAACCATTTCTTCTGTGATGTGCCCCCCATCCTGAAACTGGCCTGCTCTGACACCCACATCACAGAAATTGTTCACTTCACCTTTTCTATTGTAATTATATCATCTACTCTCCTGACCATTGTCATCTCCTATGTATACATTGTGGTAGCTATTCTAAGGATCAACTCCACGGAGGGCAGGCAGAAAGCCTTCTCCACCTGCACCTCCCACCTGACGACCATCACCATCTTCTACGGAACGGTCATTTTTATGTATTTACGGCCCAGTTCAAAGTACTCCATGAACCAAGACAAAATCATCTCTGTGTTTTATACCCTGTTGATCCCCATGCTGAACCCCCTGATCTACAGCCTGAGGAACAAGGAGGTGAAAGAGGCTTTTAGGAGGATGATAGGAAGGTTTTTTTTCTCAGTGAATGTAAAGGTGGAGACTTTATTTTGAATAAATAAATGGGAGTAAGATGGAGGAGTGACTTCTCTGTGTCGTTATCTTGAGTTCCGTGAATCACCAAATGTGTTTGTGTTGCATCAAAAGACACTAACGGTCAGATTTTCCAAACAGTTCTGCATCCACCCACCAGTTACTAGTTCAGCACTTCAGCAAGTCGTCCAATTTTCCAAAGTGCTCAGCTGCCAGTCAGGGCCTTAAATTCAGAGCCCAGAATCATTGATCTCAATGGTAACTGCTCGATGCTGGGCACTGGGGCAGATCTGGCGCCTTCATGAGGGTCCTAACTGGTGTAGTAGGAAGAGAGCCTGAAACAAGGGGCCCAGTATGGGGCCTGCAGCCTGAGCAAGAGTTGTGGCTAGAAGCAAGCACTGCTCACAGGTGCAGCATAACTCCGCCAGCATCTCGGTCAGACTGTGCGTGTGTGGAAAAGTACAGCCACTGGCAGGAAAGGAGCTGAGGCTGCAAAGCAAACACCGCTAGGATGGAATCACAGGCTCCTGTACTTAGCACTAGGAGCACCTGGGACATCAAGCGCTAGAACATCCGGACACCAGAGAGAGAACCAGAACCTGCTGACCTCCTAGGTGTCGTGACATGATGAATAGAGATGTTTTGGTTATACCACCCCATACATGGAGACGGGTAGGCTTAGGTGATATCAGAGGGTGGTACATGACCTCATCAGAGGGCAACGCATCAGGGGGCAGTACAAGCCCTATTGGTAGTAGGGTATAAATAATGATTACAATAAAGTAACTTGTTCGGCCCAGGGGATGCTGGCAGGTCCGTCCAGTGATTAAGCCAGCCGTTCCATTGTATCGGAGTGCTCAAATTTGAAGGGTCTTGTAAGATACAGGACGCTTCTCATTGTGCTTCACTACAATAAACCAGGGCTCGGGTGCCTTCGTTGCTCAGCTAATCCATGGTTGTCGATTTCTTCGATCGTGGGGTGTTGTCTCGGTTACCTGCAGAAGCTGAGACGTACACACACAGGGGTACGCAACACCGCGACTCTCCTACAGTAGCCAGATTTCATGGTCTATGGTAAAACCCCATGAATTTGGTAGGGCTCTACTCATACAGGTGGAGGTCCCTGTTCATTAAGGCATTAAGTGAGTGTTCACATTCATCCCTATCCAGCTAAGTCTTTAAGCATGTGCTTAACTTTAAGTAAGCGCTTTATTCCCACTGACTATCTGATCTCTGGAACTATTTGAAACTATCCTGCAAAGTGCCTTATGATAAGAAAATGAACCCACTGGTAACACTGACCTATCCCTTAGCTGCTGCTCATTTTGATAGCGAGAGTTCCCACCTATTTGGTTTTCATATTTTGTTCTCGTAAGGATCCCAGAGGACTTTGCAGCTATTATGGACACACATTCTTTTCCCTATGACTATATCCCACCTGTTTCTACGAGGAGGACAGAAAGGCCATTTTTTGCTAATATAGTGTTGTCAACTCCAAATATGCACAAATCATGAACCAGGCCCCCATAATCATTAGATTGATTGGGGGGAGGGGGAGAAAAACCTTGAGATTTTATATGAAGAGTAAATGTTTTGGTTTTTTATTTGCCTTTTGGGTGTTTTTTGTTTTTTTCAACATTTAGACTACACTCCGGTTTCTTCGGAACCATGAGGGCTAGAAACATTGTTTTTTAGATGAAAGTGGAGAGTCTAATATCTTCAAATGCCTCCAGGAGTTGAGGCTTTAAGACAGCCTCCAAATATTGTGTAAACATAAGCACAAGGGATGGCCGCACTGCTAAAGATATTGTCCAGCCAAATTTAGGAGGCAGGAGAAAGAAAAACAGATGAGTATAAATTAGGGAGCTAGATAATTTTTTTTTATGTAGAACTTTATTCAAAACATACTGGGGCTAATGCCCCTACCTCTGGAAGGAAAGTCTTTTAGGACTTCTACGGGTCAAAAATATTGAAGTCTCCTTTAAATGCCAGCCCCCCAAATGGGACAGGACGATACTAGGACGGTGATTCAGCTTCCTGATTTTCCAGTGCTGTTTCCTTTAAGCAAGCAGCCTCTACAATCCTGCTAGGGTTGTACCTACAATAAACGATGTGCCCGGATGAACACCCCTACACAACTCAGGCATTTCAACACCCCTAGTCCACTGATAGGCTCCTGATTCTATTGAACCTTCTATCTAGTCACCCACAGCCCTTCCTGTATCATTGATAGCAAGATGATATAAATATCTCATGGCAGTTTGGTGGCTTATGCTAAAAGGTTTGTGGGGGTTTGTTCTCAACTGGGCTCTTTCTGAGTCAAATCAGCAAAAATAAAATGGAGTGATGGGTTTTCTCTTTTGCACTGCTGGATAAGGCCCCCTTTCTTCTCCTGGAGACTGAGATAGCAAACGCAGGGCCTGGGGCACTGAGCGCCGGGGCTGTGGGTGAGCGGGGAGCAGCCCAGACAGAAGGACACAGAGAAGGAGCAAAGGAGCCCCAGATACAGCCAGAGAAGCAGTAGTAGCGTGACCCTGAGGAAAAAAACTAAGGCTGTAAGATTTTGGGTGAGCAAGTGTAACATTCATGTGAATTTTTTAAGTCTGTTGCGCTGGGTGCTTGTATCAGTGACAGCAACAATCCATCTTACAGTTCAAACAAAAGCTGGTGGGGTTGGTGCTGGATTTTAGAACCGATGGGCGTTTTAGATCCTGGGGGAGTTCATTCCTCAGCACTGGATGGCTCCGGGAAAGCTCTGTCTCTGGCTCAGACGAGCCTGCCCCACCCCCTTCTTCATTTGTGTCACTTCTTCAACGGTCATCCTGCGCGGCCGAGGACATTCTGCCATTCAGTCACCCCGGCTCAGGCCTGTGGATAAGGCTGATGTTGCTAACTTTATGTTCTGGGTTTAGTGTGTGTGTCCTAGGGGGTCACACACTCGGTTGCTGCTGGCGGGTGAACTTATTGCACACACCAGAGGATTCTCACATCCCTCCATTCCCGCCCACAACCTTCCTGTGCGTCACCATCCCATGCCCCTCAATTGCAGGGGCTCTGTGTGCCCCCCAAACTCCCTCATCCTCCCATCCTAGGGACCTCGTTTTCCCCTCCAATGCCAGCAGCATTGTGTGCCTCCCATTCCCCCCATACCAGGGGCTTTGTGTCCCCTATTCCTCACTCTCCCAGTGCTTGGGTCCCCAATTCTCCCCCCATGGCAGGGGTTCTCAATGTGCTCCCATTCCCCTATTTCCCTCCCATACTAGGGTTCCCTAGTCTCCCCCCCCCCCCCACACACAAGGAGTTGTGTGTGCCCCTCATTAATCCCTCTCCCTTCTCTCTCAGGCCAGGAGCTCTGCCTCCCTCCCATTCCCACCTTCCCCCCCCATGCTGGGGGTTCTGGGTGTCCCCTTGCCCCTCACCAGGTTCCCCCAATTTCATGCTGTCTGGAGTGACTCACAACTGTGAGTGCCAATCTCAGGTCAGACTGTCAGAAAACAGGGCAGCCACCCCAAGCCGGTGATGTGGTCTGTAATTAGATTTCACCAACCAGTAACAAATGTGAACTCCTGGATCACTGTTCTAGTCTTACCAGGGAGTCACAAACAGTCCACTTCAGCTCTCCAGCCCATTTTACCATGCAAATAAACAGGACTTCTTCCATCCCTCCTCCATATTGTTTTTTTTCTGGGACATCAGCCATTCAGGTGGCCAACATCTTACACTCCACTGGGAGGATGGGCAGAGCTGAGCTGGCAGTGTTGCTATGCTGGAGGCATTAATCCAGCCATAAGCTAGTTCTTTGATCTATAGGCAACTGCAGAGGTGCTTGAAGATGTGGCTCTGCTAAATGGATGCCAGGAGCTTCATGTGTCCCCCATTTTGCCCATTGTGGTTTACTGATTTCCTCTAAAATCAAAAGGGTTATGGCCATTTCACTGCCTGGAATTCTGGAATTGATCAGATGAGACATTGAAAAATTATCCCATTACAGACAGAGAGACAGACAGAGAAATGGCACCAAGCGGGGTGTAAGGGCGTTGCATGCCTGGCCCAAAAGTGACATTTCTAGTCTGTTTTTTAATCTCTTGGATGGGGCAGCATCCGCCACTTCCCTTCCTCGCCCATCCCCCCATCCCCACAGCACCCCTATGCAGAGGGTGGCCGGCAATCACAGAGGGAGTAGCCAATAGCACCATGGCGCCTCAGCCTTACTGCCCTCGGTGAGGGGGATGTGCGGGGCAGAGCGCAGGGCAGATGGAAAGACCATTCTCAGGGATGGGATGGGCTTGTGGGGATTCCCTTTGAATCCTCAGGGTCTGTTGGGTTTGCTGCCTGCATCCCTCCCTTCCCCATTACGTTACACTGCAAACCTCCCTTGTTGTTGTTGCTGAAATGTTTTTTCCCTCCCATGTGTTTTCCCATGGAAGGTGAGAATCAGGGCCAGGCTGTTTGGTGTCAGATTAGCCGCAAAAGTGCAGGTTATTTGTCCTAACCACTGCACCAGTAAAATGCAGTGGTGAGGACAAATTTGGGATTTTGGTCATTTGCTCCTTAAGACAAAGATGCAGAAACTCCACATATGGGTCTTTCCCTCATCTTTAATTTTACCATAAATTCTATGTGATGTGAAAAAGCATTGCTTCTTTATCTGTTTGGAAGCTGCAACCTGTGTCTTATACTAAAAGAGAAACAACATTTCATATTTAGAAGATAAGGGATTTTTTTCACATGCCACATGTAAAGAAAATTCACTGCTGTAACTTTCCGCTCACAACAGAGTTTCTCAGCCTGTTTTTTACTTCACTGTAAAGGCTTCCTTTAGGCTCTCCAGGGCCTGCTCTTTGGTTATTTTATACCAGTCACCAGGGAGATCGGCAGGGAGAGCATCAAACGCCTCAGCAAACTGGTGATTGAATTCCTTGAAAACAAACTTCCAGTAATCGGAAGCCGTGATGCTGGAATCTGGCTGGATGCGCCAGTCCGGAAAATATTTCTGATAATCTTTATAAGGATGAAACTCCCCTTTTGTCTCTGTACATCTAAATGTGTTATTGGAAGCCACAGAAGAGGAGCATATATCATAGGCAAGTCTCCTTGTTATATTCTCCTGGCTTTCCCCTAATCCTCTAGGTCGATGCACTGATGCTCTATGCTCTGTATGTGCAGGGGTTCCTGCGTCACAGGGGACTTTACAGAACGGACACTGCTTCCCACAGCCAAACACTCGCTTGAAGATCTCATCCTGGGGCTTCACTGCAAGTTTTGAGAGTTTTGACTCAATATCCAGATTTTCAAAAGTGGCTAAAACTTGTTTTTCCAGATCAGGAATAAACTGTTCTATAAAAGCTGAAAATTGGTCTGCACGTGCTGTGTTTTTAAACAGTATCACTTCTAAGCTGTCCCTGGGAATGACTAGATCCTGCTGCAGCTTTTCACAAAAGTTGTCTAAAAAGGCAGAGACTGTCTTAGTCTTCAAATATTTGGAGTTTTTCAGAACATCACTGAGCTTATTAATTATTGGGGAGACAATCCTTTTCTCCAAATCTCCCAGACTTGCCTTCTCTCTGTAATGTGTTAACACGTGTTTCTGTATCTGGGTTTTGATAAAATCTACATAATTCCTTGTGTATTGCAAATAACTGTTAAATTCATTTTCTTCCAAAAGCTTCTTCAGAACAAAGAATTGGAAAAAGCTCCGGGTGCTGTATTCAGCACACTGTTCACTGCTGAGAATGTCATCCACGATTTCTGTCTTGTTCACATAGTCCACCGGGGCAGGTCTGAGACACTGATCACAGAAATCGTAGGCCCTGTTTTGACCCTCGTCCTTCTCTAAGTACAGAGCTTTGAACGTGGAGAGATACTGAGGTTTCAGTTTCCCCAGATGCTGCAGAGGGTCATTTTCTGTAATGAATTCTTCATGCATCTTCTGAAATGCCCGAGCTGCAATGTTTCTCTCCACATGGTTTCAAATTCTTTCTCCTGTTCATCATTATTTAGCTTGCATTTGCTTTTCCTGCAATGTTTCAGAAGCCTGTCAACTTTCTCTTCAATTCTTCTCTTGTACTGTGACAGGACAGCATCTGTTTTATGTCGGCCTTTTCTAATTTCAATCGCTTCTTTCAACTTGCTGAATGAATAACTCTCCAGTTCATTCCTCAGACCATCTGCACTTCTCCTAAAATCTTCTTTGTACTTTTCTATCAGGTGCAGATTTGCTGCTCCACTTTCAAAATATTGTTTTAAATGATCCAAAATCTTTTCTGCTTCTTGCCTCAGTTTGTCCTGTGCCTCATTCTTTAGTTTGGTTAAAACATTGGTGTCTAGTTTATCTGGTGGCTGATTTTGGATGAAAGTTTCCTTTTCAGATACCCAGAGGTGCATCATCTTGCGGAAATCCCATTCCCATTCTGCATAATTTACAGACAACTGGTTATAGGCGTCAGCAACAAGACTGTTTCTAAAGCTGAAGATAAAGTTCTCATGTTTTACAGCATTCCACATGCTCTTCACCCATTCAAGAAATTGGGGGATGTCCTTGGGGGATCTGTCCCCCAGTCTGGCTTAACCTGTTCCTCCCCCCGTTCAATGATAGAGCTAGATAGGCTCTATTAGGAGTTTTTTGTTTTGTTAAGTGTTCACTAGAGCTGAAATCACTGCAGGGGGGGGGCAGCATTTCTGCCCAGCCTGCTCTTCAGGTACCCCCACTAAGAGCTGATAATCACTAAGAGTTGGGAGGCAGATGACAGCAGAAGGTGACTGGCGAGCAGGCAGCCAGCAGGAGCGGCGAGCAGGTGAGCAGGTGGCCAGAAGGGCAGCTGGTGGGCCGGCCAGCGGAGTGGAAAGGAATGGCATGTTCAGAGCAAGTGTTCAGATTGCAGAGCAAGCAAGGTGTCTTCTTCCTTCGGTGGGAGGTGAACTCACACAGATGCACCTCTGAACCCTGGGGCCTCACCGACCAAGGACAACTACAGTGAGTGGGGTGTGGTGAGGGACCAGAGAGGGGCACAGAAAAGGAACTTTTGGTTGTAAAACTCAAGAACTTGAGGTGGAAGGCACTGCCCCACGCACTCTGGGGTGTGTGTCCTGCTCACAGTTTTATGATTATGAATCCTGCTTGCAGCATTTTCCCTAATTAGTTGGGTGACTTCCATCCATTCATTAAAAATTTCTCTTCTACACTCACACTTTGTGCTTGCTAGTGGAGAAGTATTGCAGATAGAGACTGAGGTTGGTGTCAAGCAGAGCTCACGCACACAAATACTAGAGAGCAGATGCTGAACAGGGGTTGGGGAGAGTGGAAACAGATTTCTTAACCCCCCCAGTCTCATCCACCCCCACTGCCCGCAAACTCCTGCATCAGGGACAGGCTGGTCTCTCCCTGGCTCGTTCCTTACCAGCTCTGCTGAGTCTCTCCGCCAGCTGTCTCTGCCTGATGTCTCTCAGCACCTTCACAGCCACCTCCACTCCGTAGCGCTCCCTATAGTGACTGATCAGCAGGTCGGTAACATCCACGGGATCCCCCTTCTCCAGCTGACCCCAGGGAATGGCTTGTGCTTGAACCTCTTGAGATCATCCTTCCTCAGATCATCCAAGGTTTCCAGCAGAAGGTCTCTCCCTGTCCCCTCCATGCCACCCTCCTCGGATGGGACCCTGGAGAAAGAGCTAGGCCATTCCATTGAGACAGTCAGGAAGTGGCTTCTCTATCTGCAGCCAGGAAGCAGGGCCTGGGGAACAGAAGTGAAACTAACATGCCCTGCCAATATCCGCTCCCAGCAAACCCCTCCCTGGTACATCCCTCCCAAACACCCAGCTCTCCCAGCATTAATCCCTTCAGTCCTACTCGTTTGGCAGCTTTGGCTCGGGGACAGGGAGAGAAGTCAGACTGGCACCCAGTGTGCAAGTAAAAGTCGTGGTCCAATCAGAGAGCTGCAGCCCTGGGGACGTCAGTGGGGGGGGGAAAGGAGGGGCTGTTTGGGATGGGGTCAATGGGAGAGGGGTGGGGTGGAAGGGAGGGAGATTGGGTGAATTGGGGAGGGGTGGAGGAAGTTTGGGGGATCAGTCACAGGTTACAGGTGTGGGTGAGGGGAGGGGGAGTTTGAGGAGAGATGGTTGCGGGTTGTTGCGAGGGGTCAGTGGAGAATCAGTTCTTTGACTCAAGGGTATAGATGCCATTCTGACAGATTTGCAAGGGAGCGGCATGCTTAGCCTGGCTCTCTGCTCCACGATGCTAATGCTAGGGTGACCGGATGTCCCGATTTTATAGGGACAGTCCCGATATTTGGGCTTTATCTTATATAGGCTCTTATTACCCCCCACCCCCTGTCCCCATTTTTCACCCTTGCTGTCTGGTCACCTTAGTCTAGCTGTTATGGTTGCAGAGAAACCCATCAAAATGTGACTTGAAGATAATTGTTGCCCAGGCTCCCAGCACAGGCATAGTCCAGCCAGGGGTCTGCGTGCCCTGAGCCCTGGGGAGCCCTTCATAGCCCCCCAGCACCCAGCCCAGCCCCTGATTGGCTGCTCCAGCCTCCTCTATGCAAATGAACCCCCATCCCCTGACGCGAACGAGGGTGCAGGTGGCCCCTTGGGGGGAGGGGAACTTCAAATGTTCCTGGGGTGACAGTTAAACCGACATCACTGACTCCAGGGGTGCAGGGGGGAGGGGTTGAGCTCAGGGGGCCCCTCAGGGGCTAGAGAGGGGGGAATTCAGGATGGGGCCAGGGATGGGGGAGGGAGGAGCTTGGGAGGAGGGATCAGTTGGAGAGGGGAGGATTTGGGGGGGTCAGTTGGTTGACGGGAGCTTGGGAGGGGTGTTAATTGTGAAGGGGGTTTTGTAGGGTTCCCAGCTGTCTAATCAGAAAAACCCAAACACCCTTGCCCTGCCCCTGCCCCACCCCTTCACTGAGACCCCATCACTGCCCTGCCCCTTCTCTGAGGCCTCGCCCCCGCTCACTCCATCCCCCCCACCCTCACTCACTTTCACTGGGGTGGGGCACGGGGTGCAGGCTCTGGGTTAGGGCTGAGGGGTTCGCAGTGTGGGAGGGGGCTCTGGGCTGAGCCTGGGGAAAGGGACTAGGGTGCAGGAGGGCGCTCAGGGCTGGGGTTGGGGTGCAGGAGGGGCTCAGGGTGCAGGACGGGATGTGGGGTGCGGGATCTGGGAGGGAGTTTGGGTGTGTGGGGGGGCTCAGAGCTGGGGTGCAGGAGGGGTTTGGGGTGCAGGATGGGATGTGGGGTACTGGATCTGGGAAGGAGTTTGGGTGGGGGGGGCTCAGTGCTGGGGTTGGGGTGCAGGAAGAGGCTCGGGCTGTGGGCTCGGGTGTGGGGTGCAGGATCTGGGAAGGAGTTTGGGTGTGAAGGGGCTCAGGCCTGGGGGTTGGGGTGCAGGAAGAGGCTCAGGGTGCAGGCTTGGGTGTGGGGTGCAGGATCTGGGAAGGAGTTTGGGTGTGAAGGGGCTCAGTGCTGGGGTTGGGGTGCAGGAAGAGGCTCGGGGTGCAGGCTCGGGTGTGGGATCTGGCCGGGTGGCACTTACCTTGGGTGGCTCCAAGTCCCAGTCGGCGGCGAATCGGGGCTGAGACAGGCTCCCTGCCTGCCCTGGCTCTGCGCTGCTCCTGGAAGCATCCACCACGTCCCTCCCTGCAACCCCTTGCAGGGGCAGGGGGTCTCCGCGCGCTGCCCTTGCCTACAGGTACCGCCCCCACCAGGGCCGGCTTTAGCAAGAGCGGGGCCCGATTCCTGGGGGCGGGGCTTGCTGCAAGCCCCGCCCCCAGGACCCGAGCCCCGCCGCGGGGGGAATGGGGGGGGGGAGCCGAGCCGCTGTTTGGCGCCGCAAGCATGGGAGGGGAGGAAAATTAGAGCGGGGGCGGCGTGCTCGGGGAGGAGGTGGAGCAGAGATGACCTGGGGTGGGGAGCTGCTGCATGGCTCCCCGGGGGTGGGGAGCTGCCGTGGGGGGGGGGCGCCTCAGGGCAGGGGGGGGAGCTGCCACAGGGCTGTGGGGTGGGGGCGCAAGGTGGAAGTTTCACCTAGGGTGCGAAACTTCCTTGCACCGGCCCTGGCGGAGGGACATGCCTTGTGGATCTCTGTCTATGTAAATCCTGAAAACATGGCACGGGGGCGCAGAGTCCTGGTCTGACTCATTAGCGAGGGAGCAGCATCCTCGGCCCAGCTCTCTGCTCCATAATGCTGCTGCGGAGCTGCCAGGGTTTGAGGGGAGCAGCCCTCCATGGGACAGCAGCTCCGTCCACCACAGATCCAGCTTCCTTTGCTGCAGGAAAACACCACAGGGTAAGGCTGAAGGAGGAGTGGGTGAGGGCAGATAACTGCATGGACCTGGAGGGTTACCCCATAGCTCTGGATAGCTCAGATACAATGTATGGACATTGAATTGTCTGAGGTTCCCTCATCACTAGATTCAGATGGAGTTTGGCAGTTGTGAGGATGGTTTATTATGGCATGCCATTAAATGGAGTGTGTGACTATGGTAGTGTTTCCCAAAGTGTATGGCACAACTCCCCGATGAAGGCATGGGGTTAAAAGACGAGTCCTGGGGGCACATACACATCTCAACTGTTCCCTAGTGTTCGCTTTCATTTTTTTAAAAAGTAAGTCTAGCTGTTATGGCTGCAGAGAAACCCATCAAAATGTGACTTGAAGGTAATTGATGATGCAGTGTTGTCTGTCTGAGTCTGCAGAGACCCTGAAGTAAGAGGTTGGAGAGGGGTGAAGCGCCCCTTTCATTTCAGTGGGGACTGACTCAAATGCCAGTGATGCTGTTTTAAAAGTCAGCACTGTGAACTATTTTGCTGCTCAAAGCATATAAGAAAGAGGAGGAAGTATATTATGAAGATCTAAAATATGGCTAGGCCTTTAACACTAGATGGCGGTATTAGTGAGTCGTGGGGAGAGGTAGTGTTTGATTTCAGTTTACTGAAGGGGGCCTCAGTTTTCAGAAGTTAAGGAAAGACTGGCTCATGGTGAATCTTGTATGGGATTTTGCAGTGATAAGGCTGATTTAATATAGGATGTTGTTATATGGAGTTTGACAATTATTAATGAATTTGCATGTTTTTTTTTTAAATATTCTTTTGTAGGCATAAGGGTTTGATTTTCAAACTGAGCCTCCAGTTTCACTGCTGAAATTTTGCATCCACAATAAATTGTGGCCCACAATTTTTTCCCACAAAATTGTTGGTACAATTAACTGAGGAAGCAAATTTTCACCTGCTAAACTGGAGGGTCAGTTGGAAAATCAGGTTAATAGTTACAGCTTATAAGAATCGGAAATACTTTTGGCCCTCTGGTGGGAAACAGGCTGGCTTACCAGCCCCACACTGCATAGTTCATGTGCACAGTTCCCCTGCCTGTTGGAATCTTCTCATTTATAACCTGTTCTTGTCTATGGTCTCTGAGTGCCTTCTGCACTTGTGAAGCTGGGGGTGGGGTAAACAAAATTTTCCTCACAGTAAATTGCAGTGATCAAGTGTGTGGTTCATGCAAAATTAATCAGTTGGACCGAACCCCTATGATGCTGTTGGGAGAGTGATGAAGAAAAAGGTTGCCACTGTATTATAAGGAACATGGAATTGGGCAAGAATGCTGAAATCCATGATAAATAATGGTGAAAAGTCAACATCCTGTTGGTGTGGGAAAGGGTAATGCATTATACTAAGGGGTCTATCCATTTCTCTCATTTGAAATTATCCCCTATCCCCATGAACTGTTCCTCTTAGGATAATTTTGCTGTAAAAAGTCACATATGAACATTATAATGAATCAACATCCAGTGACTATGAAGCAAAGAATTGTATTAATTTTATTTTGTTCTTTTGTATAAGTTGTTTTGTCCTTATGCGATGATGAATTTTCAACAGCATTAAAGCAGTATGCAAGGCTAGTTCGCTAGTAGACATTAGTACCTGCTTCTAAAAGTATGCGTAGCACTCTGACCCCTGGATTAATCAACAGAAATATATTACAAGAAGAAAATAAAACCCTTCATGTTTGAAGTAACCAGCTTTAAGCTTTTCTTCCCTGCCCCAACACGCGTTTTATCAAATTAATAATAATAATCACAACAATAACTTGCCATTCTTTAATGTTTTCCATTAGAGAAATGAACATTATTGAATTAAGCATCATAACCCACAGAGAGGTGGGTCAGATTCATTGTCCCTTATTTTACAAAGGACAAACTGAGGCATAGGGAGGGATCGGGGAAGTGAAATTACCTAAAGTAACAGAGCAGGTCAGTGGCAGAGCTAGGCCAGAACCCAGGAATCACTATTCTCAGTACCTCTGGCCCACTAGCCCACATTCCCATCTCAGAACTAGGAAGAGAACCCACGTGTCCTAGTCTTTAGCCAGCAAGACCATCCAGCCCCCGACAGATAGAGAAGAGAGAGTGAGGTGCTGCTCTGTGCCAGGAGCCCCTTCTTGTTAGACTTCTTTTAGAATCCTAGTTCTTTTCATTGGATTATTTTCAGCACTGGAACCCTGAGCTGCTCTACAAGTTACCGTCTAGATGGTTTATTCCACCCGTTACTTTTAGGAGCCTAGTCATTAGGAAACATGGTAATGGGGGAAGTGAGTAGATGGCATAAGCAAAATGGAGCAAAGATGAGGAGACAGACCACAGGTGGGGGTGAACAGAGTACATGGAATGGAGGACAGAGATAGCACTACAAGTGAGCCATCAATGGAATGGGATTTGGTAATTTCTGATCATGGTACACTGTCCCAATTATAACGGGGGCCAGAAATGAATATAACCCTTTATCTGGAATGACACTGTCCAGCTTTTCTAATAAAACAGAGTTTGTTGGGCAAAATACGATTACATGGTATGGTGTATCCTACCCTTTGAGTTTAGCTGCCTGGGTCAGGGTATGGATACTTGAATTAGTAGGAGAGTTGATCTGTTTTGGGAGTGAATTAATTGGTTATTGGATGTCACCTTGGCTCTGGTGAAATGTATCTGTGGTTTGAGCATTCAAAAGCCTAAGACTTGATTCTCTTACAATTAAAAAAAAAAGATTTTCATTCTGAAGTTATGAACAGTGCCTGATAGCTTCATAGATGAAATTACATATTTGTTTGAAGTTGGATTTTTTTCATGTCTGTTTTTAAATCAGAAGAATGTTCATTTTCCTGTCTGATCACATGTATATCCCATTTAAGCGGATTGTCTGCATGTTTATTTCATAGTAAATGCTTCCTTTAGGCTCTCCAGAGCCTGTTCTTTGGTTATTTTTTGCCAGTCTGCTGGGAGATTGGCTGGTTTAGCACCATACTCCTTAGCAAACTGTTGATTGAACTCCTTAAAAACAAATTTCCAGTAATCAGAAGCAGTAATGCTAGGATCTGGCTGAATGCGCCAGTGCGGGTAATATTGACGATAATCTTTATAAGGATGATCCTTCCAATCTGTGTCTGAATTTCTAAATTCAGTGTTGGAAACCACATCAGAAGAACATAGAGAATAGGTAAGCTTTTCTGTTACCAGATTTTGGTATCTTCCTAGCCCTTGAGGACGATGTACTGATGCAAAATGCTCCTTATGATCCCCTCCTCCTGCTTCGCAGGGGACTTTACAGAACGGACACTGCTTCCCACAGCCAAACACTCGCTTGAAGATTTCATCCTGGGGCTTCAGTGGCAGATGGGAGAGCTTTGATTTAATTTCCAAATCTTTCAATTCAGCTAGTATTTGTTTCTGAAGATCAGGAAGGAAGGTTTGAATAAAAGTAGAAAATTGATCTGGATCTGCTGTGTTTTTAAACTGTATCCCCACCAAGCTATCCTTGGAAATGACTAGGTCCTTCTGCAGCACTTTACAAAAGTTGTTTAGAAAGGCTGAGACTGTCGTAACACTTTCATCTTTGGCTTTCTCCAGAGCATCCCTGACTTTCTTTATTATCGTGGATAGAATTTCTTCCTCCAGATCTTCCAAATCCTCAGCCTCTCTGTAGTAATCTAATATGTGCCTCCATATCCAAGCTTTGACAAACTTTTCATAGTTGAGAATGTATTTCACATAGTTGTTGAAGTTCTCATCTTCTAACAGCGTCTTCTGCACAGTGAACTGGAAAAAGCTCCGGCTGGCATATTCAATAGACTGTCCGCTGCTGAGAATGTCATCCACTATTTCCAGTCCGAGTCTTTTGCTAACATAATCCATTAAGGCAGGTTTGAGACACTGATCACAGAACTCCTTGGCTCTATTTTGTCGGGCATCTTTTTCCAAGTAATGGTCTCTAAATGTAGAGAAATACTGAGGTTTCAGCTTCTCCAGTCGTTGCTGAGGATCATTTTCCTTGAGAAAATCTTCATGCATCTTCTGAAATGCATGAGCGGCTTCCCCCAAAATGTGAAGTTTCAGATCAACTTCAAAGCAAACAGAAGTCTGCAGTTTTTTCACTTCCTCCTGTTGAAGTTTCTCATTGATCAAATGCAACAATTCTCTGCAATAGGTTTCATCATAGTCTGCCTTGGAATAGACTCTCTCTTCAATGTAACTATTACATTGGGCCATCAAGGATTCAGCAAGTTTTTCTATTTTCTGTGACCGTTTTTTTGTAAACCAATGTTTCACAGCTGAGGTAAATGAAAAGTCTAAATATTCAGTTCTCATTGTGAAAGACTTAATTCTATAATTCATCAAGCTTCCTGCTTTTTGTATCTTCTGATTGACAGAACTCCCTCTGTTATCCAGGTCTTTTCTCAGATGGAACTCTATATCTTCATGAATTTCATGTTTCTGTAAACAAATGGGCGATAATTCTGAAAATGTTTCTTTCCACATTTTTTCAAATTCCATTTCCAATTCTTTATTTTCCAACTTACTTTCTTTTCTCCTGCATTGGTCTAAAAGCGTGTCCACTTTCCCTTCAATTACTTTCATGTACTCAGCCTGGATATTGGCTATCTTGTGCTGGCCTTTTTTAATGTGAATGGCTTCCTTACATTTCTTAAATGAATAACTTTCCAGCTCAGTTTTCAGGCTCTTTGCACTTCTGATAAAATCTTCCCTGTACTTTTCTATCAGATGCAGATTTGCTGCCCCGCTTTCAAAATATTGTTTTAAAAGCTCCAGAATTCTCTGTTCTCCACACAGTAGTTTCTGTTGCATTTCATATTGTGACTTATCAGCTTCTAGTTCATCAGGAGAAAGATTCTGAATGGCAGTTTCTTTTTCAGTTATCCAGAGGTGCATTTCCTTGCGGAAATCCCATTCCCACTCAGAATATTTCACAGACAGCTGGTTATAGGCTTCAGCTATGAGGCTGTTTCTAAAGCTGAAGATGAAGTTCTCATGTTTGACAGCATTCCACAGACTCTTGACCCATTCAATAAACTGTGGAATGTCCTTGGGGGTTCTTTTAAGTGAACGGTTCTTTATGAATTCAAACAGATACCTCTTTAACTCATACACTTTTTCACTGTATCCCATATTCACCGGAGCCATGGGAGGGACTCCATGCCAGAGCCCAGGGATGTACCAATTGTGTTTTTCCAGATCATACTCCATGATATCAGAAAATTTTATTTCCTTGTTTAGTTTTTCCATCTTTGCTGCAGCTTTGATCATTTCATTCAGCTGCTCCAGGAGGTGTTTCCTGTCCCTCATGTTTTGTTCATGTGCAGACACATCACTGACGTTCTGATGCACAAACTGGCAGTTTGGCTTATGCCCTATTTTTTCCATTCTGAGAAATGCATGGACCACAATTTGCAGAATATCCTTCATTTCGGTGGCGTTCTCCATGGCCATGTTAACAATGGTTATGTCACTCAGTCCAATCACCAGTGTGGCCAGCTCATTGTCATGTTGATAACTGTCCTCCAGCTTGGCCAATTCAGGGGCTTTCAAGCCTTCTGTGTCTATCACCAAGATGAAATCACAGCCCAGTTCCTTTTTTAAGATCTCTGTAACTTGAATGAGCAACATGAAGGCTCCTCGTGTACATCGGCCACTGCTCACTGAAAACTGCAGGCCGAACATGGTGTTGAGGAGGGTGGATTTCCCAGTGCTCTGCACTCCCAGCACTGTTAGAACCAGCATTTTGGACCTTCCCCTGAGCTTGGCATGGAGCTGGGTCAGAACATCTGTTACCCACTGCAGTGGGATGTTGGATGCATCTCCATCAATCAGCTCAATAGGAAACCCTTCCAGCATCAGGTCAGCTGCTATGCCTGGGAGATGGCTGAATTGTCTTCTACTTTTTAGAATTTTGCCTTCTTTAACCATTGAGTGTTCAGCCTCATAAAACTGCCCCAACTCACGCATGAAATGCTCAACCCCTAAAGACGTGGAAGATATTAATTTATCTAGTTCTGCCAGCCGTTTGGGGTCATCTCCTAAAGACTTGCATTTCTCTTTGTATTCAGCCCGTAGTTTAGAAAGATTCCCCCTAGCAATGTGATCCAGCTGAAATTTCATCCATTTCAGGAAATAATGTTTTTCTAATGGAAGTAGATGTTGTATTGCATCAATGAATTGAGTCAAACCATCAGTAAGGTCACATTTATTCTGTTGGTTACGTAATTCCAACATTTTATCTTTCAGCTGAGATTTATATTTCTCAGCAGGGATATCCCCCTGCCTTCTCATTCGGCACATTTCTTTTTCCACTTTAGCCAGGCTTTTCCATAAGTCCCCTTGGAGCCTCAGCATTTCTTGTTTGTAATATGCCACATCCTTTATTTCTGTGGTGATTTCTTTAACGCAGTTGCTCGCAGTCTGACATTCCACACGGTCTTCATCTATTTGGATTCCTAGTTCACGCGCTATCACAGCCATATCTTCTATACCTGTCCTCTTGGGAGAAGAGTTCATTATGCTTTGTATGGTGGACTGCAGCTTTTCCACAAATTTTGCTTTATTTGTGCTGCTATCTTTCATCAGCATATGTGAATTTTTCAGTTTCAGCACAGGGGCTAATTTGTTAAGGAATGCCAGAGTTTCACTGGATTTCCCAGCCTGGCGGTTGAGAATGAAGTAGTATTTAGTTGTGGATTCTTTCAAAGATGATAATAGAGTGTACTCTCTTTCAGTGATGTTTTCAGCAAATATGAACACAGCTGAGGAGACCTCTGTTAAAAAGCTAAACTGCAGCCAGTGCGATTCAATGTCTCCACGTAGATTTGTAACTGCCACAGGTTCTGAGAAAAGATCCAAATTCTTCCTCCCACCAGGGAAAAACCAGGAAATTTCTATCAACCCATCTGCGATTTCACGAGGGACGTTCCCAGATGACAAATCCTGATGGATAAAGAAATCGTGGTGCTGCTGGGAGGGGCTGAGAACCTCATTGAGGAGTTTGGACTTGGAGAAGCTGCAGCTCCCCATCCGCACAAAGGAAATGGTTGGCATTGCTGTGAGCACCAGGCTCTCCTCCCTGAATCCCCTGCTCTCTGCCAGGGAGTGCGGCCTCCACTTCCTCACAATGTCCCTCATGGCCCACAGCATTAGGGTGCACTTGGGGGTGTCGAGAGAAGGTAACAGCAGAGGGAGGGCAAACTGGCACATGGACATTTTGGACAGGATCTCCTGCTGTAGGAAACTGTCCGAACAAAGCAGAACGGCACAGAGAAGATCAAGTGGATTCACAGAGACTTTAGTGTCAGAGTCACTAAAAAAGAAAATTTGTTCATCGATACCTTGTTCCTCCTCATCCACCCTGGTTCCTTGATCATGAGGTGCCCCACACCTAAAGCTTGTGCTTCTGGCTGTCACATTCAAAGCCATGACCTTCCTCAGGAAATGCCATGGTAAATCTCTTAATTTTCGAGGAGTCCAGTCCTTTAAACTTCCTGAGTTGATTTCCAGGACATCATTCATCCTGAGCTTTCTGCTTTCATACTTCTGTAATTTTAACTTGGAAAGAACTTCTCTGAATGCTTTTCTTCTCTCTGTAGAAAAGTGTTAAAATATGAACATAAATTTCAGAGCCGAAAATAGAGGGCTGAATTATCTTATTTGCAAAGGCCACTTGTGCTACCTAGGTGGTGGGAAATGGCCTGAGAGAACCTGTGTAGAATTCCTCCTGAGTAGGAGAACTCTCAACTTGTGGCAAGTTGGCAGAAGTGGCTCCCAGCCCCCCAAATCCCTAGCACAGGGAGACATAAGTGGTGTTGTGGACTGGAGGAGTACTATAGCTGATCCTCCCCTGGCATGATGTTTGTTACAGACCTTGCATTAGTGGCATGAACTAGTGTAGGCCCCAGGCTGCTCTAATTTCCACAGGTTCTGGGATGTTGAGGATCAGGGAGATGTAACCGGCTCCCTGCCCTGACCACTCCTCACTACCTCTGAGTTGCAGTGGGATGCAGTGGAGAAGCAGGGTCATTGTGATTTTTGTGATATTGTTTGGCAATTGTTGATTGTGACACTAGGGTAGTGATGCAAAGCTGTAATTAGAGGATGGCAATACATAGAAGTGACAGATACATCAAGGAGCTACACTTCTCATGCGCTTCAATAATTATTTAGATTGCTCTGTATTCTTAGTTTTCCCTCTGTTAGTATGTTGCTGTTAACAGTCAACGATGGACATTAGTGATTTTTTTAATCTTGCCCATGTTCCCAACCTTTCTTCATTCCTCTCCCATAAAAATGACTTATAGGGACCTATAGACAACTGCAGCCTCACCTGAGGACAAATCCACGGCTTCCATGATACAATGTGCTCTCTTCTTTGGAGAGTCGGGGGTCATAATACCACTCACAAATCAGGCCTTCTCACAGCTCACTGCTATATGCAGCTGCCTTTGTGCCTTCTAGTCTGATATGCACAGTGCGTTACTAACATATCTATCCTGTCTAAAGATTTATACAGTACCCCTCACAGTGGTATCTGAGGACTCCTGCATCTGCTACATCATTAATCCTGGGGTTTTAAATGGAGATGTTCTAAACTACTAAGGACTAAGGCTTAGTGTTTTTGTATGGATTACATTAGCTAAAATATTCAAAGCCATCATAAATCTAATAGTATTGTTAACTAATGAGATGCAATACTAATGACACATGCACATGGAAAATTATATGAGAACTACCTTTGGGAAGGTCTTTTTGCTTTTGTTCTGGGTCTTGCTGAATAGCAACTTCTTGCTCCCGAATTAAAGAATCTAGGAAGAAATCCAAAGGAAAATATATTATCACCATTTAATTACTAAGTCTCTATATTTACTGAGTAGCAGAAAAAAACACTGCTGAATGTCCTGAGTGCAGAGGTTGTCAGTGTATCAAGGACCATCAGGCAAGAAATAAACAATTTCATCAACACTCTACTAGAAGGAGATGATCTGAGGTTTTGTATTTATCAGACCTTCCTTAGGGGAAAGGTGGGAAGCTGATCTGGGAATTTCCTCTTTTGTGAGACTTAAATTTGACTGCATAAAACCTTTGTTGTTTGTTTTGCTTACAGTAATTTAGAAATTAGGCCGAAAGAAGCCTTTTCAAACTCTTAATTTTAATCTAACTGTGTTGGAGTTTTTGCTTTGGTTGGACTATGAGAACATTACTCCAAAATTTGGACTTAAAAGGTCCATGGGTGTTGGCTGTATATCCAGTTGCAGTTCAACTGGCTTGCCTCTTCTAACACTGACCTAATACTAAAAAGAACAGGAGTATTTGTGGCACTTTAGAGACTAACAAATTTATTTGAGCATAAGCATCTGATGAAGTGGGCTGGGCTGTAGCCCACGAAAGCTTATGCTCAAATAAATTTGTTAGTCTCTAAGGTGCCGCAAGTACTCCTGTTCTTTTTGCAGATACAGACTAACATGGCTGCTACTCTGAAACCTGACCTAATACTGTTATACTCAATTGTACAGAAACTGAACTTTAGGAAATAGTCTTGTAGAACTTGCAAAGAGGAGTTGACTAAAAAACTGAACATACAGTGAGGAAAAGCATGCTGGGAAGAAAGATGGAAATCTACTCATTTCTAAAACTTTTTGTGCTACTACCAGAAAAAATACGATCTTAACCAAAATATTTCACAGATTCAATGCTCAAATTAAACTTACAGAAATTAGTTGGTATTGTTAGGATAATAACCTCAGATTCTCTACAAAGTATGGTCCTGAACTGACAATCATAGTATTACCATATTGCTAATCATTTTGCTTTGAGTCACTACTCTCTCTCAGTGAAAATAACCAGAGAACTACTGTAACAGTGAGGGAAATACCACACTAACTTTAAAATTCTCAAGTGTTTCCTTTATTTAGCACTTTTTGAGTGGAATTTATTACTCTCCTTTCCCTCAAATTTAATGTGCCCTACTAGGGCAAAAAAGTCAATTTGTAAACCCACCTCTG
The DNA here is from genome assembly GCF_011386835.1 of Chrysemys picta bellii. Lineage (NCBI taxonomy): Eukaryota > Metazoa > Chordata > Testudines > Emydidae > Chrysemys > Chrysemys picta. The sequence goes on from NC_088794.1 coordinate 5,248,695, forward strand.
CCTCTAAAAACTGTTCTGCTGCTGCCGTGGCTGACGGACAGCTCCCCACTCAGCAACTGGCTAAATATAGTTTCTCAATTATTATATTTATGGTTTGTATTGCAGTAGCAGCTAGGATCCTCGTCTATAATTGGGGCCCCTATCTATTAGCACAGTGACTGAGCCAGCTCCCGCTGAAGCCAGTGGAAAGGCTCCTATCGATTTCAATGGGATATGGATAAGGCCCTTAATGAAGCACTGTCTGGAATATATTTTTCTTCCAGTGTTATAACATTCAGAGAATTATACCAATAAATAGTAATATCTAGTAAAATTGTCAGAACTAGTTCGAAGGTAGTTACCATTATCATTTACAATAATGAGATGCAGTAGCTAGCAGGAAGGGTTGTAAGAGGCAATACCTTTAGGAAGGTCTTTCTCTACCAGCTCTGGTACTTGCGGGGTGTCAACATTCTCCTCTAGAATAAAACAATTTGGCAAGGGAGCCAAGAGGAAAACTGCACTAAGTGAAATTCTCTTCTCTACAGGTTCTTACACCACACTCATCACAGAAGTATCCGAGCACCTTCCAGCAATGCATTAAGCAGCACGATGCACCTCTGTCAATTGTTTGTTCTCTCAGCCTATCCCCAGAAGTGTGAGCAGGGGTGTGTTTGGTTTTGGATTTTTAAAAAGAAATATATATTAGAGAGCGCAAGGCCAATGAAAGACACCTTGCACTTTGGCCAGAAGTTGGTGAGGTTTTTGATGGTCCTTAGTTCCTGGGGGGGTTAATTGCACAGTCGTGGGTCAGCCCCTAAAAAAGCTCTGTTCCAGTTTAATTACATCTGTCACTGAATAGAAAAATAAGGTCACTCTCTGCTTCCATTGACAAAGAAATGAGACGGGGAGTTCTTTTACTCTGAAGATTATACATTTTTTCTAGGTTATGTGAGATGGACATAAGGGTCTGCGATTTGGCTAAATTCCCTAAAACCCCCCACACTGAGATTGTCCTAAGGGCAGACCCTCCAGGAATCTCCCTGTTCTACCAAGAACAGAAATATTCAGAGACAAATTGATAGGAGGGGCTGCTGGTATTGGGTTATTTTGGTGTTGATATTAGAGTGCTTTCTGCCACTGATGTATAGGATTTGGTATAAGTCCTATTAACGGAGTCATGATGCATAAATTATCTGACAGTGAAGTGGGAAGATAGCACCTTTCTCTCTGCAAGGTGCAAAACATTAGAGTACAGGGGATGGAGGCAGTGAGAGGTATGAGATCTATACACTCAGAAGCTCTCATAAAACTTTGTTAAAAAAGTCTGAGCTGTGTATCTAGGATTGAGTTAAAACTGACAGAATGACAGATTATGATGGTCTTCTCAATTAATTCTCCATCAGAAGATAATGTTGTTGTATATTGAATACGTTATCTTTGGGCTTGTCTACACTACAGATATTCACTGAATCTGGATCCATCTTCTAAAATGGTTTATTCCATGTGCAATTCATATCTACACACAACAGGGTTAATGTATGGTTCCTCACTGTGTGGGTTACCTAGCCGGTCTGCATGTGAGCTGGGTTGAAAACAACTGACAGAGTGTAGCCAGGACTTAACATTGTTCCTTTGCTGCATAGACATTTACATTATAATATATATTTCTTAATACAGATCTCTAATTGGAAATGTGGACATATTCAATTTTATGGCTAACACATTCTTTCCTTATGAAAAATAAAATACAACTCCCCATAGCTTAAATATAAACCCTGATCTATACCTGGAAATACAATTTCTAAACACTCCAGAAATTGCTGGCAGGCTGATTCCCCCTTTTTCTGTATCAGAATCAACAATTTTCTTATTTTCTTCTTGGGATCCTCCTCTGTTTTATCCAAGGGATTGTACTCCTCCTCTGTGACAATGGATTGGGAGAGTAATTCATCCAAGATGAGTTCTAGGTTTTTTTGAAGAATTTCAATTAACCTTTTTCTTTTGTTGCGTATAATCTCTGAGGGTTTTTCACCAGCAGATGTTTCTAAATCACAAGTCCTAGGACAGAAAAGATTTTTTTTTTAAATATAAAGAAAAAGGAACAGGATTTGTGAAGCAGCCGTGGTTAGCTTTAATATACTTAGTCTTGTAGCATTCTTGGAACATTAGCAGGTAATCTGCAAGTTAAACAATTTGAGATGGAGAATAAACACGTTTTCTCCTAAAACGTTTGAGTTGAAAATTGTCACTTCAATTGAAATTTTCCTCTTCTTCAAGTTTGAAAATAAAAGTTGACTTTTTTTCTCTGAAATCATGGGGGGGGGGGGGACGCTTTCACTTTTTACTTTTCTTCCACTTTTGTCCAATTGGATTTTTTTTTAAATTAAGATAAAATAGAATTTTTTCCACCCAAACAAAACAAAAAGGTTCATGACAACTTTAAAATACTAACAACAAGGAGTCTGGTGGCACCTTAAAGACTAACAGATTTATCTGGGCATAAGCTTTCGTGGGTTAAAAAACCTCACTCTTCAGATGAGGTTCTTTTACCCACGAAAGCTTATGCCCAAATAAATCTGTTAGTCTTTAAGGTGCCACCGGACTCCTTGTTGTTTTTGTGGATACAGACTAACATGGCTACCCCCGATACTTAAAATACTAAAAATCTTTTGTTCTCCCCACCATGCAACATGTTCATTTCAACCAGCTGTGCTTTTGAACAGAATACTTCTGTGCTAAAACAACAAGGAGTCTGGTGGCACCTTAAAGACTAACAGATTTATTTGGGCATAAGCTTTCGTGAGTAAAAACCTCACTTCTTCGGATGCATAGAGTGCTAGTTGCTCTATCTAGTGTTCAAGGCTTGTATTACACCATCAAAACTGCTATATATTTAAAAGCCAATGATCCTCAGTATAACTATATTTTGTAGATAATCCCTGCTCCAAAGAGCTTTCAGTTTATTTTTGGGTATTGTACAGCACCAAGCGCATATACTGTCAGTTGTAAACAAGTAGGTACTATATTTTGTATCTTGTCTTTTATATGAACTGTATTCCAAGTGCATTACAGTTTTAAATACTGTAATAAAACTATAAAGTTAATATAAAGAAAACAGGGGAAGATAGAATTGAAATGTTTAGAAACGGGAGAAAAGAGAGATTTTCAGATAAGATCTTAAAACAGGTGAGAAACCTTGATGAGGTAGAAAGTTGCTGGGTGTTCCAGATGGTAGGGACTTGCAGAGAGAGAGAGGCTCTTGCACCACTATACCGTGATTATGGCGGCTGCTAGATGCACAAAAGGATGTAGAGGAAGACAGAGGTTTGAAACATATGAATGGCGGTTCTGAAATGGAACCTGAAATAAACAAGGTGCCAGCGGAACTGTTTGGGAATAGGTATAAGTTGGACATAGATCTGTGGACATTTGAGAAGTCAGCAGGGGCATCAGGCACACTGTATGGAGGAGTCCGGGGAGGTGAGATTAGAGGAGGGAACTGCCATTGCCCAGGCCAGAGGAGATGGACATCTAGATGGGAATCTCAACAGAGGAGGAATCTTAGGGAGGCCATAGAGGGAGTGTCAGTATCCCAAGGGAGAAGGGATGGTGGCCTGTCTGGGACCTTATAGAACGAGGAGCTGGGACTCAGACCAGTCATTGTTGAGGAAGCTGCAAAAGTGTAGGCAACAAAAAATAAGAGGCTTTGTTCACATGCCTGGTTTAAATCCTGGGTGCATCACACAACTTGGAATGAAGTGAAAACCAGGTTTTGTATGGAGAGGTTTGTTCAGCTGTAATGTTGACCCTGTTGACTGTCTAGTAAATATTTTACATAGGGCTGCTGGGGCCACACAAATGTGTTGACTCATTGGTACCCAATGTTACTTGTACAGGAAGCAAAATGGTGTCAAAATAGGATATAACTTTTGAATCACTATGGACCAATTCCTCTGCCTAGTGCACAGGTCTAGCAAATGGGCGGTGGTGGTCTGGGCAATGGGAGCCTTCTACAGACTGATTCAGGCCACCAGTAGACCCCAAAGCAGCTGCATCCCTCTGGCCACCAGTAGACCCCTGAGCAGCTGCATCCCTCAGGCCACCAGTAGACCCCCGAGCAGTTGCATCCCTCTGTCCAATGTAGCAGATCTCTGTTGCTGTGGATGCACCACCCCATCTCTACCCATGGAGTACTAATCCACAGCATGTGGGGATTGCAGACCTCCTGTTGAGTGATCTTACCACATCCTTCCCCTGCACAGTAGAACTACACCTGCTCTGTTGTATGAAGGGCCTTCTATGGCTCTTTCTCAGGTTGGAGGACTTGGCTGTATAAGAACTTATACATTGGTGACATTATGATTGGGGCTCACAAAGCACGTGGATTTTCAGATTCAAATTCTGCTCATTTACATCCTTGTGAATCCAGAGAAACTTCACTGGCATAACCATGGATTTACTCTGGTGTGACTGAGATCAGAATCTGGTCCTAACCACACTGACATCAGGGGTATTTTTCTGGATTTACACAGGGCTGACTGAAACCAGAATTCAAGTCTACTACTGAGATTTTCACAGTAGTGCAGGAAATCTCGGAATAGTCTCTAATCACAGCTCATTATAACTGTTCAGAGACATTACCCTTTGGCTGGTGTTCTTGATGGAGTGGCTCCCTCTGGTTCCTTCTCAATAGTCCTCGCTGCCAACAGGTCACCAGCTGGTGCTGACTCCGGCATGTTTCTCCAAGGTCCGATAAGTTCATTTTGGGCTTGTAGGAACAATTGCTCTGGTTCCAGAAAGGAAAGGGTTACATTTCAGAAAGACAGTTTATTAATCTTAAAGATTCCTAACATATCCACACAAAAGCCTTTTTAAAACCTACACAAAAGCCTATAATCTATGACCTCTCTAAGGTCATGTATTTGTAACTGTCTTGTTGCTTCTAGTCCAATTAACATTAATCAGATGAGACTAGGGCATGACATGAGTTAGTTACAGCAGGTTTATTTATAACAGAAAATATGAGATTCACAAGCATGTCCCAGTTAGCAACTTCACTTTTCATTGTAGGTGTTTGCTAGCCCATAGTGTGTGTGAGTGTTGACCTACTGTACCTAATACTGCTGAGTTTCTTTCCTTGTCTAATTTGGAAGCTTCTGTCTGGTAAAACCATAGTGCTGAATCTCATACAGTATGTGTTCGTACGATGCGTAAAAAAGGGAATGTGTTGTCACAGACTAAAGGATTCTAAAGGTGATTATTTTAGAAAGTCTCTCACCATTGTATCTGCAGATATAGTGTAATACCGTGCAGACAGGGTGGATGACACCTTAAATGTTTCTTAAACATGGTATGTCCCAACCCCAACTGCCTTATTCTGGCTAAACCTTATTGATTTCATTGGGAGCTTTGGCAGGGCACCAGGCCTAAAGGTTAAATCCCAAAATGTTGAGGATAAATAAACCTTCAGAATTCTCTTTCTCTGAAGTCAGGGGGACTTCTGGGCTCTTCGCTCCTTTCCCTTTCCCATTCTCTGAGGTTGCAGAAGCTTCTAGGATTTCAGATTCCTTCCCCTTTCCTGAGGATGCAGTGGCTTCTGGGATCTCTGCTCTATTTCCTTTTGCTGAAGATGTGGTGACTTCTGGGCTCTCGGCTCCATTTCCTTTCTCTGAGGATGCGTCGGATTCTGGGCTCTCAGCTTCGTTCCCTTTCTCTGAAGATGTGTTGGGTTCTGGACTCTCAGATCTATTCTTTTTCTCTGAGAATGAGTTGGGTTCTGGGCTCTCAGCTCTGAGTCCTTTCTCTGAGGATGTGTTGGGTTCTGGGCTCTCAGCTCCGTTCCCTTTCTCAGAAGATGTGTTGGGTTCTGGGCTCTCGGATCTATTCTTTTTCTCTGACAATGTGTTGGGTTCTGAGCTCTTGGCTCTATTCTTTTTCTCTGAGGATGTGTTGGGTTCTGGGCTCTCAGCTCCATTTCCTTTCTCTGAGGCTATGTCGGGTTCTGGGCTCTCAGCTCCGTTCCCTTTCTCTGAGGCTATGTCGGGTTCTGGGCTCTCAGCTCCGTTCCCTTTCTCTGAGGATGTGTCGGGTTCTGGGCTCTCAGCTCCGTTCCCTTTCTCTGAGGATGTGTCGGGTTCTGGGATCTCAGCTCTGTTCCCTTTCTCTGAAGATGTGTTGGGTTCTGGGCTCTCGGCTCCGTTTCTTTTCTCTGAGGGCTCAGTAGCTTCTGGGCTCTCAGGAAGATTCTTTTTCACTGACGATACAACCATTTCTGGATCTTCTGGTCCATTCTTTTTCTCTGAGAACACTGCAGCTTCTGGATTCTCAGTTCCATTATTGGGATCTAAAGATTCAAAAAACAATATCAGATAAAAGAAGAACAGGAGTACTTGTTTCAGAGTAGCAGCCGTGTTAGTCTGTATCCGCAAAAAGAAGAACAGGAGGACTTGTGGCACCTTAGAGACTAACAAATTTATTAGAGCATAAGCTTTCATGGACTACAGCCCACTTCTTCGGATGCATATAGAATGGAACATATATTGAGGAGATATATATACACACATACAGAGAGCATAAACAGGTGGGAGTTGTCTTACCACCTCTGAGAGGCCAATTAATTAAGAGAAAACAAACTTTTGAAGTGATAATCAAGCTAGCTCAGTACAGACAGTTAGATAACAAGTGTGAGAATACTTACAAGGGGAGATAGATTCAATGTTTGTAATGGCTCAGCCATTCCCAGTCCTTATTCAAACCGGAGTTGATTGTGTCTAGTTTGCATATCAATTCTAGCTCAGCAGTTTCTCGTTGGAGTCTGTTTTTGAAGTTTTTCTGTTGTAATATAGCCACCCGCAGGTCTGTCACTGAATGACCAGACAGGTTAAAGTGTTCTCCCACTGGTTTTTGAGTATTTTGATTCCTGATGTCAGATTTGTGTCCATTAATTCTTTTGCGTAGAGACTGTCCGGTTTGGCCAATGTACATGGCAGAGGGGCATTGCTGGCACATGATGGCATATATCACATTGGTAGATGTGCAGGTGAACGAGCCCCTGATGGTATGGCTGATGTGATTAGGTCCTATGATGATGTCACTGGAATAGATATGTGGACAGAGTTGGCATCGGGGTTTGTTACAAGGATAGGTTCCTGGGTTAGTGGTTTTGTTCAGTGATGTGTGGTTGCTGGTGAGTATTTGCTTTAGGTTCGGGGGTTGTCTGTAAGCGAGGACAGGTCTGTCTCCCAAGATCTGTGAGAGTAAAGGATCATCTTTCAGGATAGGTTGTAGATCTCTGATGATGCGCTGGAGAGGTTTTAGTTGGGGGCTGAAGGTGACAGCTAGTGGTGTTCTGTTATTTTCTTTGTTGGGCCTGTCTTGTAGGAGGTGACTTCTGGGTACTCGTCTGGCTCTGTCAATCTGTTTTTTCACTTCAGCAGGTGGGTATTGTAGTTTTAAGAATGCTTGATAGAGATCTTGTAGGTGGTTGTCTCTATCGGAGGGATTGGAGCAAATGCGGTTATATCTTAGAGCTTGGCTGTAGACAATGGATCGTGTGGTGTGTCCTGGATGGAAGCTGGAGGCATGTAGGTAAGTGTAGCGGTCAGTAGGTTTCCGATATAGGGTGGTATTTATGTGACCATCGCTTATTAGCACAGTAGTGTCCAGGAAATGGACCGTTTGTGTGGATTGATCTAGGCTGAGGTTGATGGTGGGATGGAAATTATTGAAATCATGGTGAAATTCCTCAAGGGCTTCTTTTCCATGGGTCCAGATGATGAAGATGTCATCAATGTAGCGCAAGTAGAGTAGGGGCGTTAGGGGACGAGAGCTAAGGAAGCGTTGTTCTAAGTCAGCCATAAAAATGTTGGCATATTGTGGGGCCATGCGGGTACCCATAGCAGTGCCGCTGACTTGAAGGTATATATTGTCCCCAAATGTGAAATAGTTGTGGGTGAGGACAAAATCACAAAGTTCAGCCACCAGGTTAGCTGTGACATTATCAGGGATACTGTTCCTGATAGCTTGTAGTCCATCTTTGTGTGGAATATTGGTGTAGAGGGCTTCTACGTCCATAGTGGCCAGGATGGTGTTTTCTGGAAGATCACCGATGGATTGTAGTTTCCTCAGGAAGTCAGTGGTGTCTCGAAGATAGCTGGGAGTGCTGGTAGCGTAGGGTCTGAGGAGAGAGTCTACATAACCAGACAAGCCTGATGTTAGGGTGCCAATGCCTGAGATGATGGGGCGTCCAGGATATCCAGGTTTATGGATCTTGGGTAGCAAATAGAATACCCCTGGTCGGGGTTCTAGGCATGTGTCTGTACAGATTTGTTCCTGTGCTTTGTCAGGGAGTTTTTTTAGCAGATGGTGTAGTTTCTTTAGGTTTCTTCATCCATTGTCTACAGCCAAGCTCTAAGATATAACCGCATTTGCTCCAATCCCTCCGATAGAGACAACCACCTACAAGATCTCTATCAAGCATTCTTAAAACTACAATACCCACCTGCTGAAGTGAAAAAACAGATTGACAGAGCCAGACGAGTACCCAGAAGTCACCTCCTACAAGACAGGCCCAACAAAGAAAATAACAGAACACCACTAGCTGTCACCTTCAGCCCCCAACTAAAACCTCTCCAGCGCATCATCAGAGATCTACAACCTATCCTGAAAGATGATCCTTTACTCTCACAGATCTTGGGAGACAGACCTGTCCTCGCTTACAGACAACCCCCGAACCTAAAGCAAATACTCACCAGCAACCACACATCACTGAACAAAACCACTAACCCAGGAACCTATCCTTGTAACAAACCCCGATGCCAACTCTGTCCACATATCTATTCCAGTGACATCATCATAGGACCTAATCACATCAGCCATACCATCAGGGGCTCGTTCACCTGCACATCTACCAATGTGATATATGCCATCATGTGCCAGCAATGCCCCTCTGCCATGTACATTGGCCAAACCGGACAGTCTCTACGCAAAAGAATTAATGGACACAAATCTGACATCAGGAATCAAAATACTCAAAAACCAGTGGGAGAACACTTTAACCTGTCTGGTCATTCAGTGACAGACCTGCGGGTGGCTATATTACAACAGAAAAACTTCAAAAACAGACTCCAACGAGAAACTGCTGAGCTAGAATTGATATGCAAACTAGACACAATCAACTCCGGTTTGAATAAGGACTGGGAATGGCTGAGCCATTACAAACATTGAATCTATCTCCCCTTGTAAGTATTCTCACACTTGTTATCTAACTGTCTGTACTGAGCTAGCTTGATTATCACTTCAAAAGTTTGTTTTCTCTTAATTAATTGGCCTCTCAGAGGTGGTAAGACAACTCCCACCTGTTTATGCTCTCTGTATGTGTGTATATATATCTCCTCAATATATGTTCCATTCTATATGCATCCGAAGAAGTGGGCTGTAGTCCACGAAAGCTTATGCTCTAATAAATTTGTTAGTCTCTAAGGTGCCACAAGTCCTCCTGTTCTTCTTTTTGAGGAGTACTTGTGGCACCTTAGAGACTAACAAATTTATTAGAGCATAAGCTTTCGTGGACTACAGCCCACTTCTTCGGATGCATATAGAATGGAACATATATTGAGGAGATATATATACACACATACAGAGAGCATAGTCTGCGGATACAGACTAACACGGCTGTTACTCTGAAAAATATCAGATAAAATCCTATTCAGATTCTTCAAGATTCTTGATATTCTGGTGTTCTTGACACTAGACTCCAATTTTCCTTCCTTCCAAAATTACACCAGAGTATTTGGTGATAGCACACATCAATAGTAACACAACATAAGTGCAAAGAAGAGATAATATAATATAATTTCTAGAAAGTTCTGAGAGTCATGGGCAGATGAGATGTGATCTACTTTTATATCAAATGAGCACATTGCTTTGATATACTGTGACGGGTTGGATCACAGAAACCCCCTTGGGAGCTGCCACCCGATGTGCAAAGACTACCCCTGCTTCTGTTTTCCCTGCCAGCTCAGGACTCCAGCACCCTGTCTTGCTGAGCCAGACACTCCCGTCTGGCTCCAACACAGATCCAAGGTCTGAATCTCCTGTCCCAAAGCTGCAAGTTTACCTGAAAACAGCTCACAGTAGTGTGCTTGTCTTTAGCACTCAGATGCCCAACTCCCAATGGGGTCTAAACCCAGATAAATCCGTTTTACCCTACATAAAGCTTATGCAGGGCAAACTCATAAATTGTTCGCCCTCTATAACACTGATAGAGAGATATGCACAGTTGTTTGCTCCCTCAGGTATTAATACATACTCTGAGTAAATTACTAAATAAAAAGTGATTTTATTAAATACAGACAGTAGGATTTAAGTGGTTCAAAGTAGTAACAGACAGAACAAAGTAAGTCACCAAGCAAAATAAAATAAAATGCGCAAATCTATGCCTAATTAAACTGAATACAGATAATCTCACCCTCAGAGATGCTTCAGTAAGTTTTTTCTCAGACTGGACACCTTCCAGGCCTGGGCACAATTCTTTCCCCTGGTACAGCTCTTGTTGCAGCTCAGGTGATAGCTAGGGGATTCTTCATGATGGCTTCCCTCCCTCTCTGTTCTCTTCCCCCCTTTATATATCTTTTGCATAAGGCGGGAACTCTTTGTCTCTCTGGGTTTCCACCCCCCTCACTGGAAAAGCACTAGGTTAAAGATGGATTCCAGTTCAGGTGACATGATCACATGTCACTGCAAGACTTCATTACTCACTTGTCAGCACACACATATACAGGAAGACTCACAGGTAAATACAGCCATCTGCAGACAATGGGAGTCATCAAGATTCCAAACCATCATTAATGGTCCACACTTTACACAATTACAATAGGCCCTCAGAGTTACATTTTATATTTCTAGTTTTAGATACAAGAGTGGTACATTTATACAAATCAGATGATCATACTCAGTAGATTATAAGCTTTGTAATGATACCTTACAAGAGACCTTTTGCAGGAAGCATATCGCAGTTACGTTACATTCACTTATTACCGTATTTTCTCTAAAACTATCTCAGTTACATTATATTGACTTATTATCAAGTTTTTATAAAACCATATAGACTGCACAACGTCACACACAACATAAGTGCAAAGAAGAGATAATATAATATAATTTCTAGAAAGTTCTGAGAGTCATGGGCAGATGAGATGTGATCTACTTTTGTATCAAATGAGCACATTGGTTTGGTATAGATATATTCTTCAATTATCCACTGGGGATTTCTTTTAAATGAAAAAAGTAATTTATGATAGAGATCCAGGAATGAAACCCTTAACAGAAATAAGCTAGGCTTTTACATTGTCCGTTAGGAAAAATCTAACAGGATTTATCAAAGGGTTTTTAAGAAATTTAAAGCATCTGGACTCCTGAGATCAAATTCTGCCTAGGCTACAAGTGAAAATGAGTCTAGTAACCTGATCCCATCCTGCTCCATTGTAAAAGATTAGACAAAGATATAGTAGATGGAGTGATGGATATGAAAGGCTGTTTGAAAGATGACTCTCTTTTAAATTATACAGGATGGTTCAAAAAATCTATAGAAAGGTGTTCGTTCTGTATGAAATTGTAGAAGATTTTTCCTTAAGAGGAGGATCATTCTTTAGAGATAATCTGAAATATTATTTGATCTTAAAAAAATCCACTAGAAAGAAAATTTTACTCACCGTCTTCTAAATACTCAGAAATTGGTTCTAAGCCTGGAAATGTGTGTTGCAGGTTTTCCAAACAATCTAGAAATTGCTCATGGGCCGATTCTCCCTTTTTGAGTACTGTTTCAATCAGTGTCACCATTAGCTTCTGTGGATCGTTTATTTGACTCAGTGTGAAGTACTCTCTCTCTGTAATCAGGAGATGGGCATCTACAGCACTCAAGACAGCCTCTGGATCTGTTTGAAGAACATCTGTTAGTTTTCTTCGGGCCTTTCGTATAATGTCTGAGGGCTTCTCATTGGCAGCCATTGCTTCCAAATCGCAAGAGCTGGAATCAAACAACAATAACCACAAAAGAGCATTTTAAGACAGGTCACATTCAGAAATTGATCTTTACAACCATAAAGGGTGAAAAGGTCTTCATTTTTTTTAAATGAAAGCTTTCATTCTGAAGAGTTTGTAAATGGCACAAAGCTATGACTTTGATTCTGAAGGTCCAGGTTTAATGTGCACTGATGACTGTGGTGCCTGCATGTATGCTTATTTACAAATGACAGCTCAGCTAGTAGGTAAACTCCTCTGGTTGTCAGACACTTGGCATGAGCTTTATTTTAGGAGTACACTTAACATTTAGATTGGCATAGCTATGCTGACCTAACCCCTGGTGTAGATGCAGCTAGGTGGATGTAAGAATGCTTCGTTGATCTAGTTACCATTGCTCAGGGAGGTGGAATTCCTACAGCAATGGACAAACCCCTTTTGCCACTGTTGGCTGCATCTACACTGTGGGGTTATTGTAGCATAGCTATGGCATCGCTGTCCTCATAGTGTAGATGTGGCCTAACTTGGGGGATTTGTAGGTAAAATACCTTGTAAGCATATGTGATCATGCGCCCTCTAGTGGCGTCCTCAACAAAGCTAAGAGTCTGTTATAGTTAACAGTTCCTTTAGCTTAAAGCAGGGGTCAGCAACCTTTCAGAAGTGGTGTGCCGAGTCTTCATTTATTCACTCTAATTTAAGGGTTTGCATGCCGGTAATACATTTTAACGTTTTTAGGTCTCTTTCTATAAGTCTATAATATAGAACTAAACTATTGTTGTATGTAAAGTAAATACGTTTTTTAAAATGTTTAAGAAGCTTCATTTAAAATTAAATTAAAATGCAGAGCCCCCCGGACCGGTGGCCAGGACCCGGGCAGTGTGAGTGCCACTGAAAATCAGCTCGCGTGCCGCCTTTGGCACACGTGCCGCAGGTTGCCTACTCCTGGCTTAAAGACTAGAGTGCTGGAAGTGCCAGGTTTGATTCCCACTGATGAACGTGGTCTCCGTGGGTATGTCTACACTGGGATAGAAAAAATGCGGCTGGCCTGGGTCAGCTGACTCGAGCTTACAAGGTTCAGGCTCCGGGGTTGAAAAACTGCTGTGTAGACAATCAGGCTCAGGTAGGAGTCTGAGCTCTAGGACCCTGCAAGGTGGGAGGATCCTAGAGCTCAGGCTCCAGTATGAGCCCGAACCTCTACACAGCATTTTTTCACCCCACAGCCCAAGCCCTGTGAACCCAAGTCAGCTAACCCAGGCCAGCTGTGGCTGCGCCGCGGGTCTTTCATCCCTGTGTAAACATACCCTGTATGTATGAAGCCATGGCCCCTTACCCAGAGATGAATGAACCAGAGGCTGTTGATCAAATTTTGTCCTCTGAAACAGGTGTAACTAGGTCTAAGAGAGTCTTGTGTATAACAGGAGCCAACTTACACCACCTTACATATCACCTCTGAATTTGGCCAAGGGTCACTGCAACCAAGAATTTACAATCCCACAGTTAGATTGTGCCCTTGTCCTGCTTTCCCTCTTCTCTCAAAATACTCCCCACTATAAGTAGTTGCACTATATGTACACAAGTTAGTAACTATACTACTTATGGAAGTAACTTATATAATGAACCCCTACAATGCTAACCGTGGATTGTATATTTGATTTCAATATTCATAATTCAAAACTCATGCTGTTTGGGCTAGCCATTCAAACAGAAATAATACTATGTTAGTTATATAACTAACCAACAGAGTGAGAATGGGGAAACGTACAATTCAAATCTTGCTTTTAGTGAATAGCTGAGTTAAAACACTTGCTTTTCACAAGAATTGGTGCCAGCAAAGTGTCACTACTAGAATAGTCACAGAAAACTGAGAGCTTTGCAAATATAGTCAAATCAAAATCCACATGACTATTGAAAGAAAACATTTCCCAATAATGGACTTGAATCTCCTCTCACATTTGTACAATTGCCTGATCCAAAGGTCATTGAAGTGAATGGGAGTTTTTCTATTCACTGCTGTCGGCTGTGGTTCGGGCCCTAAATCAAGAATAACTCAATTCAAGTCAGTGTAGTCACACTGATTTTACACCAGAGTGAAAGCAGGATCAGATCCACTGTCTCAAATCTAGTAACACTTGAGTTGGGACTCTTAGGGATTTGGTTCAGAGAGAAGAGGTCTGCACAAAAACAGAGACAAGAATGTGCCAGTGCTGGGGATTTCCATGGCAATAACACCCAAATCTGACATAACATATAATTTTTTTTAAATTGACCCTCATCACTCTCACAACCTAGTCCAGTTCTGCTCTCTGATTGGACACTAGTCCGTTGTGATGGGATCCCATGTGCTGCTAAGCTGTCTTGGTTTGAGCAGTGATTGTTTGCTGTCCTAGCTCTGGGTTACTCCCTAGGTGCAGATCCTGTGTCTGACAGCCTTCTTGGCAATGGGACGCTGCAGTTTGAATATCTAGACCCCCAAACCAATGCCACAGCCCTTCCAAGCTCCCCAGTTGCTTAAACACATTCCCTCCTCAGTCCCATTGGCTGTGTGAGCTCTGGTTTCCTAGTTGCACGCTTCAGGGACAACGTGGCAGAAAAGCAAGGGAAACAGGCTCAGCAAAGGAATTTCTTAAACACACACACACACACACACACACACACACACACACACACACACACACACACACACACATATTTGACTCATAAAATGCACAAAACAGTTACAGATCTATGGAAAACAACAAACTCCTGGATGTAAGCCCCCCGCCCCCCAGTCTAGTCTCACTCTTTTGTGATCCGCTGGGTTTTATCCTTGGCTTTAGCTAAGGTCCATCCTGCCTTCACCCCTCCTTCTGCTGTAAAACTGCAGCTGTCCCATGGGCCATGTTTTGAGGGGGGAGGAAAGTCCAGTCTCCCCCACCCCCTTGCTGTGAAGACAGCCCATTCAGAGGCAAAGGAGAAGGCTCTGGCTGGTAGTAACCCCATTGTTTGACCCAGGGAGGGCCATTCAATGCGGAGGACCCCTTGATTGGTTTGTCACACTCTTCTAGACCGAGCTTCTCACTAGGTGTTAAATATCTGCTCCCGAATAGATGATCTAATTCACAGTGCCAGTTACAGTTACAAACAGGATCTCATAAAGTCAAATGGAAATCCCCAACAGGACACAGATATTCATAGATTCATAGATTCTAGGACTGGAAGGGACCTCGAGAGGTCATCGAGTCCAGTCCCCTGCCCGCATGGCAGGACCAAATACTGTCTCCAAATATTCTCCAGACTATCTCAGTCACTATCCGAGTTCTCAATAGCACACTGGAAACTAGTGAAAACAATCTGATAAGCAGGAACTGTATTATCAGCCGTTGCCTTTCTGAATACTGCAAAAGGTCCTTTTTCTAGATTAAAATCTTACTGCACTGGGTTATATAGATTTATCACAAGGGGACAAATTCTGCGCTCCTTTCTCAGTTTGTACTCTGTCCTTATTCAGGGAAACTCTTGATTTAAAAAAAAAAACCATGATTGGATGTTTTTTCTAAAAGCTATGATCTAATCCAAACAGGAATTATTTCAGGGAAGTTATATGGCCTGTGCCGGGGTGGCCAAACCGTGGCTCGTGAGCCGCCTGCGGTTCTTTTACAGTTAAAGTGCAGCTTTCGGAGCCCCCATTGCCCACCCCATTCTATGCCTGCCAGACTGTTTGGGGGAGCTCGGGGCTTCTGCCACAAGGTGGTAGGGCTAAGGGCTTCTTCTCAATGAGCCCCCTGCCACACCCCGCACCCCTCCTGCACCCCAACCCCCTTCCTTGAGCCCCCTCATACACCCTGCACCCCTCCTCTGCCCCAATCCCTTTCCCTGAGCCTGATCCTGCACACCGCACCCCCTCCCACACCCTGCACTCCCTCCCACACCCCAATCCCCTGCCCCAGCCCTGAATACAATTTCCCCACCCAGATGTGGCCCTCGGCCCAAAAAGTTTGCCCACCCCTGCCCTAATCCCACCACCCCGCCACAGGGCTGACGCCCCGAGCCCTGGCAGGCATGTCCCGGCTCTCAAACTTCTGAAGATTGTTGTATGTGGCGCAGAGGGACAGTAAATTTTCCCATCCCTGGCCTGTTCTATACAAGTCAGACTAGATGATCACAGTGGTCCCTTCTGGCATTAGAATCTCTTAATTAAATCAATCTGGTAAAATACGAGAGAGAGTTTCAGGATTTACCCCACTGATCTTGATTAGAATTAGTCCCCTGGAATGAAGAATCGTTCCTACCTTCCATTCCCCATTAGAATCAAGAGAGTGATGAGATATCTGCTGCCAGTGAGGTTTCTTATCTCATTCCTTACCTGAAGAGAGGGAGAGTGGAGTAAACGAAACTGAAACTAAGTGCTGGGAAAGCAGCCAAGTGGAAACCTGGTTGGCATTCTAAGGAATGAATTTCAGACAAACCATCCAAATGATCTTCCTCACGAATGAGACTGAGACCTTTATTGACAATAAAAGTGCCCCAGCTAGGGGCAGCAACCCCAAAGAAGCTCATAGGGTACAGCACAGAGATACCAGCCTGCTCTGCAGAACATATTGTAGGGGATAATCCAGCATCCCCGCACCAATAATCCAGGTTAAGGGGGTGGGTAGTAGGGAGAGCTGGATATGACCAGGTCCAGGTGCCACGTTGAAGGGCTCATTGTAAATACACACACACACACACACACACACACAGATCTTTTAGAGTAACTGGATCTAATAGATTGTTTCCATCTCTTATCTTTGAGACTTACACCTCTACCTCAATATAACGCTGTCCTCGGGAGCCAAAAAATCTTACTGCATTATAGGTGAAACCGCGTTATATTGAACTTGCTTTGATCCACTGGAGTGCGCAGTCCCCCCCCCCCCCGGAGCACTGCTTTACCGCGTTATATCTGAATTCGTGTTATATCGGGTCGCGTTATATCGGGGTAGAGGTGTACTTTAAAATCATTTATACTCTGAAATGTGACTCTGTAAAAGGGCACGATAGGCTTCAGAACTGGTTTTTTTCAGGGACTCCAGGTCAAATTTAAGAACTTCAGAATGGCCAGACTGGGTCAGACCAATGCTCCATCTAGCTCAGTATCCTGTCTGTCGACAGTGATCACTGTCAGATGCTTCAAAGGGAATGGACAGAGTAAGGCCTTGTCTACATGGCCACTTTACAGTGCTGAAACTTTCTCGCTCAGGGGTGTGAAAAAACACCCCTCTGAGCGATGCAAGTTTCAGCGCTCTAAAGTGGCCGTATAGATAGTGCACCAGCGCTGGGAGCTATCCCCCTTGTGGGGATGGGTTTTTTTATGGCGATGGGAGAGCTCTCTCCCAGCACTGCTGCCACGATTACATAGCCACATTAAAGTGCTGCTGCGGCAACGCTCCTATAGCCGCGCTTTCACGTCGGCTGTGTAGACAAAGCCAAAGTGATCCCCTGTCATCCAGTCCCAGCATCTGGCAGTCAGAGGCTTAGGGCCTGGGACCCCAGAGCTTGGGGTAGCATCCCTGACCATCTTGGCTAATAGCCATTGATGGACCTACCCTCCCATTAATTTATCTGTCTTGACCAGTGGAGTGGCTGGCTCCTTGGGAGCTGTTATTCACCAGGACAAGTTAGAGCTGTGCAGAGGCTGTTTTAACGTATGACAGAGGGGATGATTCAGCCTGTAATAGCTCCCAGGATCAGGGCTGGCTTTAAGCCGATTCGTCCGATTCCCCGGAATGGGGCCCCGCGCCTAAGAGGGCCCCGCAACGTCTGGGGCTGCCGGCGGAGCGAAAAAAAAAAAAAAAAAAAAGGCGCGTCCTGCTTCTCCCCCCTCCCTCCAGCGCTTGCGCCGCCATACAGCTGATCAGCGCAAGCCTGGGAGGGAGGGGTGAGGAGTGCTTGGGGAAGACGTGGGGCCAGGGCGGGGATTTGGGGAGGGATCCAATGGGGCAGTGAGGGGGCGGGGCTGGGGGCGGGGATTTGGGGAGGGATCCAATGGGGCAGGGAGGGGGCAGAGCTGGGGCAGAGTTGGGGCGGGGGAGGGAGGCGAGACAATTCGCGTCCCGACGTGGGGCCCCGCACCTGCTAAAGCCGGCCCTGCCCAGGATCAGGTAGCAGAAAGCTATCTAAGCCCCACATCTAGGTGGGCCATAACAGTGCTTGCTGCTCCTGGGGATCTAGTCCTGAATTAAACTGGGTTCCTTCTTTTCCATCATTACCAGTTGAACAATTTTGGTTAGCAAAATTCTATTCTTTTGTATGTATAGTCCATTCTGTACAATTCCATTGTTTTCAACTTCTGCTCTGTGACATCTGTGCAGCCCAATTGTCTTTCAATGCATGGGCGTGAGAAGTAAAGGGAAAAGTTGGTATTCCTTGCCACCATCACAGTTCCTACAATGCTGTCGATAATGCATTCCAATACTTGATAAGGCTTTCACTTCAATCTCCAAAACTCCCTGCCATGTGACTGTTCTGGCCCCCAGGCTCACAGATGCAAAAGGTGATGGTGGTGGGGTATCCATAAGGTAATTCTTTAGTGAGGTCATCCCTGACTCATCTCTGGGTTGGAATTTCCCCTTCTCCGTTGTCTTGTAAACTGGTTTCTTCCTACTGTGTTGAGAATCAAGGTGGCTCCTCTAGGCACTTCGCCTTTTAATGGGTATCAATGGATCACTCTCTCTCCTAAAGGCTGTAGCTGTTGCTACGGGCGAAACTCAGGCCCTGTACACATACAGCTTAGGTCGGCATAAGTTATGTTGCTCAGGGGCGTGAATAAGCCACCGCCGCTCCCCAAGCGATGTAAATTACACTGACCTAAGCACCAGTGTGAACAATGCTGTATCAGCAGGGGAGCTTCTCCTGCCGACATAGCTACCACATCGCAGTAGTTGGAATAATTAAGTCGACAGGAGCGCTCTCTCCCAGTGGGTTAGAGCACCGGCACTAGCAATGCTGCAGCTGTGCTGCTGTAAACTCTGTAGCATAGCCATAGTCTCAGTAAGGATGGATGGCTCTTATTGTCGTGGGATTTGTCCCAGCCAGGTGAGAGTTATGTAACATCCAAGCTAAGATATTACTCTTAACATGAGAAATGCAGAATTAGCATATGAGTATTAGAATCATCCATTCACCAGCATTTAGGAAAGTCCAAATACTACATATTTTATTGCAATTTTAACAACAGTTCACCAGCATTAAGTATGACAGAGTCTCAGTTGATACGTAGGCCTAAAGTTGGCCTAACCCTCCAGCATCACACCATCTTCCTTTTTGGCTCCCAGGTTGGCTGAGTGTCTGATTCCTTCTCTGGTTTTAAATCATCTTTCTCCCCTGGCTCTGGGGCTCACTCTTGCTCTGGGTTTAAATGACCCAATAAGAATGCCAGAAGAGAAATTATTGGTATTTAATGAATAATTGTCTTCATTCACCTGCCTGACCATTTAGCTACATAGCCATTTGCTTTCTAATATATATTAACACAAATGAAAACTTTGTTTAACAATAGTTAATTCTGCAAGAGGCAAAACCTTTAAAGCATGGAAAGGCTCCAGTATTCATTTCCACCTTCACATCATCTGCAGCACTGTTGATAACACACTGCAACACTCCATCTCCAACAGTTACTGAAAGCAGCATGCAACCCAACTTCTCACAAACTCACACTCTAATGCAAACTTTAACAGCTACTTTATTCTCCCTTGTAGGAAGAAACGGAGACCCCAGCATCTGTGTGGGGCAGCCACCACCTGGGGCCCTGCCTGCTGTGGAGCTGGGCACAGACCCTTCCCCACCCTGCAGCCAGGCCTCCCAAAAGAGGCACAGCGCTGAGCAGGGTCCCCATCTACTGAGCCCTTTATAGCCCCCCAAGCACTCAGGCTGGTCCCTAATTGGCTGCTCTCCAGCCTCCTCTATGCAAATGAGCCCCACCCATCCCTTGAGGCTAATGAGGACCTAGGTGCCCTGAGGGGGGCGGAGCTCGGCATGAGGTGACAGTTAAACCAACACAAGGACACAACGGGAACGGGGGGGACAAAGGGGCAGGGAGTTCACGGGGAGGGGTAAAGAACAGGAGGGGGGATTTAGGCGAGGGCCATGGA
Organism: Chrysemys picta bellii; assembly: GCF_011386835.1. Lineage (NCBI taxonomy): Eukaryota > Metazoa > Chordata > Testudines > Emydidae > Chrysemys > Chrysemys picta. The sequence continues at coordinate 5,268,803 of NC_088794.1, forward strand.
GGGGGAAGACACAGTTTACATGGGTAGGGAAGGGGGAATTCCAGAGGGTGGAGAGAAGCAGATTTGAGAGAAGGTTGTGGGGAAGGGAAGAGGCAGGGGGCAGGAGTCAGGGAGTCGAGGGGAAGGGCCCTGTGGGATGGGGGAGATTGGGAGGGATCAGAGGGGAGAAGAGAGTTCAGAAGGCAGCAGATGTGGGGGAGCCACGAGGAGGTTGGGAAGGAGAGGGGGTAATGTACAGGGGGAAGGAGCAGCTCAGGGTCCGTGAGGGAATTTAGTGAAGGGGTTTTCATGGGGAGGGGCACTTCTCAGGCCTTTCCCAGGCCCCTGTCCCTGGCAGCTGCCACTCCCCCATCAGCCCCAGCTGGCCCCTCTGCCCTGGGCAGCGAGCTCTCAGGATAGGACTGTTCGCTCTGCAGCCTCAGCCCCCTCTTGATTCCCTGCCCCGGGGGAACTGCTGCCCCACCCCCTCAGGCGGAGCAGTTCTCGGCTGACAGGACAAAGGGGGCAACCGGCGAACAAGCATCCATGAAAGGACTGGGTTGCTACTGCTCCAGGGTGGGGGGACATTGCAGCCACTGGAGGTGGCAAGAGACCAGGGGGGTTGGGTCAGTCCCATTCCCTTCCCCTGTGATGCCTCCCAGGGATACCCAGGGCTGTGAGACACTTTGCTACCACCTGCCCTTCGCGTGAGGAAGCCTAGTCAGTGTGTGCCAGGGGGTCACTCCCCTCTAGGCCTCTGCAGGTCTTGCTCTCTCAGTATAGGTTAGTGATACGCACCCACCAACCCTCGAGCATCGCCCTGGAGTGTCCAGCCCCTGACTCACCAGACATGCAGAGTTACTAGACCCGGTGTTCTCAGACTGCATCTTACCAGTTACACCACACTACACAGCTCCATTTAATGCACCGCACTCACACTTGTTCACCTGGAAAGCAAGTATGTTTATTTAACACAGGGATTCAAATGATAACAAGTAGAAATATTAGAAACAAAGGGTTACATATAAAATAAAATCATGACATGCACACTCGAGCCTAAACTTGATGAATAGGATTTTGTCCTGTCATAAGAGCAAAAGCCCCAAATCCTTCCAATCAGGTGTGGCTGTGATCTTCTATTCATGAGACAAGCACACATTCCTCTTGTCTCCTCAGTGGGAAGATGCAGAGTTTGTCTCTTTATCTACAGTTATCGTCCAAAACTCCATTGTGTGCACTTGTAGGACAACTCCCGCTGCTTGTCTTTTCCTGTCCAGAACACTCTGTGAGCACTTGATTAACATTTTGCTCAGACTGTAAATGGTGCCCATTGTGAACCATACAATACTCAGCGTACCTGTAGATAGACCGATAAACATCTTTTGTCTGAAAGAAACCTGTTTTTCACCTTTTCTCACCAGTTTCAAGTCACAGACCTTAGGAACATAATTTTCAGTCTATATACACAACTCCTTACATGGTATCTGTACAGTGATTAAGATGACCAGCGTGACACAGGCTTTCAGTAGAGGCCTGGCATGACACGCTTTGGTGAACTAGTATGTAGATACCAGGCCCAGGGGATCCCGGAAATCCTAATGTACCCCTGTGTCCTCTGCCAGTTGGCACCAAGAAGTCCCTGGGTCACACAGCCCCAGTAACACTCATGCTACTGACCAGGGGAGACCCCCAGAGTAGAAGAGACTGGGATAAAGGGGAGCAAGGCTCAGGGTGGGGAGGACTGAGTCCCAACCCCCCCCCAGGGTCTCTCATTTACTCTGTAGGGACAGCTCTGCGCTGGTGCTGCAGGAGCCCAGGGTGAGAGCTGGGGTCTCCTCTCTGGGTTCAGGCAGGGGCTCATTCACTGCAGGGAGTCAGGGTGTCCACAAGGCACTAAGTGCTGTCCAGGGTATTTATTAACCACCCAGGAGAATGGGGCCAAGTGACATATAGGGATTTGCCAATGATTCTGTTTTTTGGGAGGGGGTATTGTGGTGAGGCTCCAGGGAAAGAGGATTACTGGGTAGTGCGATGGCAGGGGCTATTTGGTGCAGATGACCATGAGGGGTGGCCTCTGGGGAGAGACACAGAAAAGAGAGAGATAGCAATAGCCAGAAGGGATGGGAAGAGAGAGGCGTGTTGCCCTGGGGACACTAGAGGGAGCCACTTCCCCATCCAGCCACGGTCTCAGGCCAGCAGTTGAGAAAGGACATAGGCAGGGAGAGCAGAGGGGATCCTGGGCTGGGGTGACTGCAGAGAGTTTGGGCCAGAAATGCTGTTATTGATGATTTTTATCTCTACACATTTCAATCAATGTCTCTATTTTTATTTTATTTAATCCTCTTATTTCCTCTTTAACCGTAGAAAATCTTCCTTCTGGGACTACGGTTTAGCTGCATCCCTTGGGGACTGTTCCAGCAACTCAAGAGAGACTTTCTATTAACTAGGGTAAATATGGCCAACCCAACATTCCATAACAGATAAAAAGTATCTTTTCCCCAATTTTTATCCCATTTTCACATCCCATTCCCTTAACTTGCTATCAGTCTCTGACACACTCTAAGATAGTAAGTGGCTGAATGTGGGGTCTGGGGAAGGTCTATCATGATCCTAGATGCATAGGCTCTGACTCCATGGGAGTTGAGGCGGGAACTTTGGGGAAGGGGGTGAATGGGGGCAGGGCAGGGGTGGGAAGAGGCATGGGTGGGGCCTCATGGAAGGGGTGGAATGGGGGCAGGGCTGGGGGCAGAGGGGGTCTAGCACCCACCGGGCAGAGGGAAAGTCGGCGCCTATGCTGAGATGTATAAACAAAGAAGTATCAAGGAGGATTAGGAAGATATTACTTCTGTATATGCCAATGGTGAGATCATTACTGGGATATTGTGTCCATAGTTTAAAAAAAGTGTGTTGGGAAATTGGAGAGGTTTCAGGGAAGAGCTGCAAGAATGATTCAAGGTTTGAAAAAACCTGCTTTATACTGAGAGACTTGGAGCTCAATGCATTTACTTAACAAAGAGAAGGTTGATCATAGTCTATAACTACTAAGGAAGAAAATAACAGATAGGAGAGGCCTCTTGAGTCTAGCAAACAAATGTAGAACAAGATCCAATGTCTGGAAATTGAAGTTAAATTTATTTTTAATTGAAAATAAAATTCAGATTTTACAGTCAGGGTAACTGACCTGGAACAGCTTCCGAAGTGAATTGGTAAATTCATCATTATTTGAGGTCTTTAAATTGCAATTGGATTTCCTTCTAAAACATCTGCTCTTCTTAGTTCAACCACAAACTACTTGGTTTGATAATGAGCTGCTCCTTACCAATTATGGATGAATAATTTCCTCCACAGCAGGAATTATTGAATGGAATTTTCTGGCCAGGTGTTATGCTGAAAGCCAGACTAGAAGATGATTATTGTGGTTGCTGCTGGCCTTGAAATCTAATAATTTGTTAGGAAGAAATTTCTGTTGTTCCACAATTGTCCATTTGGGGTTCCTGGAACCTTCTTATGGAGTATCTGGTATTGGCCACTCTCGGAGACAGGATAGTAGACTAAATGGTCCTCTCTGCTCTGGTCAAGTGTGACAGTTCTTATGTTCCTAGCAGTAATTGTACAGCAGCCAGTCTGCAATTGTATCATAAGTTGTCATGTGACATGAAAAGTCAGAAACCTGTCAGTTCCACTTAGAAGTTGTGAAGTGAACATGAGGTTCTGAGACTTAAAAAAAATACAATACAGAATATTTTTAACTTGCCATTTTTTAAAATTAAGGAAAGTTTTAAAACATTTAAATATATGCACATTCCATTTCAGCAGGCTCTCACCATGTTTTTATTTCATGTTAAAGGCTTCCTTTAGGCCCTCCAGTGCCCGTGTTTCAGTTATTTTTCCCCAGTCTCTTGGGAGATCTGCTGGCTTAGCATTATAACTTTTAGCTAACTGGTGATTGAACTTCTGAAAAACAAACTTCCAGTAATCAGAAGCCTCAATGCTGGGATCTGCCTGAATGCGCCAGTCTGGGTAATAGACGCGATAATCTTTGTAGGGATGATGTTTCCCTTTTGTGTCTAAATTTCGGAATGTGTTCTCAGAAACCACTTCAGATGAGCATATATCATAGACAAGTTTTTGTGTATCAAGACACCTGTAACTGCATAATCCTTGTGGCCGATGCACAGATGCAAAATGCTCCTTGTGGTCACTGCCTCCTGCTTCACAGGGGACTTTACAAAATGGACACTGCTTCCCACAGCCAAACACTCGCTTAAAAATTACATCCTGGGGTTTTAATGACAGATTGGAAAGTTTGGTGTGAATATCCAAACCACCAAATTGGGATAAGATTTCTTGTTCCAGATCCAGAAGAAAGGTTTGAATATTAGCACAAAACTGGCCTGTTTTTGCTGTGTTTTTAAACTGTATCCCAACTAAGTTGTTCTTGGAAATGACTAGGTCCTGCTGCAGCGCTTCACAAAAGTTGTTTAAAAATGCTAAGGCTGTGGTGTTTTTTTCATTTTTGGAGCTTTCCAAAACTTCCCTCACTTTCTTTACTATTGTAGATAGAATCTTTTTCTCCAACTCTCCCAAATGCTTAGTTTCCCTGTAATGATCCATAATATGTCTCTGAATCCAGGTTTTGACAAATTCTTTATAGTTTGTAATATATTTCACATAGTTATCAAAATTCATCTCCTCCAGAAGCTTTTTCTGTACAGCGAACTGGAAGAATGTCCGGCTGCCATATTCAATGAACTCTGCCTTGTTGAGAATGTCATCTACTATCTCTGTTCCTAGTCTTTTGTTGATATAATCCACCAAGGCGGGTTTGAGACATTGATCACAGAAATCCCTGGCCCTTGTTTGGTTCTCATCTTTTTCCAAATACAGGTCAGTAAATGTGGAGAAATACTGAGGTTTCAGTTTCTCTAAACGACACTGAGGATCATTTTGTTTGATAAAATGATCATGCATCTTCTGAAAGCTCCAAGCTGCCTTCCCCAAAATATGAATTTTCAGCTCAACTTCAAAGCAAGCAGTAGTGCCAAGTTTTTTAACATCCTCCTGTTGGAGCCTTTTGTTGATTATGTTCAACAATTCTGTGCAATAGATTTCATCATAGTCCACTTTGGAATTTACCTTTTCTTCAGTGTATCTTTTACCCTCATCTATTAAGGATTTAGCAAGTTCTTCTGTGTGAACAGCTGTTTCACATTCCCCTATTAACAACAGTTTTTTCATAGTTTTGATCCATGCTGAATCTAGATACTCCTTTTTCATTCTGAAATTGTCAATTCCATGAAACAACAAACTACCTGATTCCTGTAGCTTCTGCCTGACGGCACTCCCTCGATTTGCCAGGTCCTTTCTCAACTGGGACTCCATCTCTCGATAAATTTCACGTTTCTGTAAACTGCTGAACTCCAACTCTGACAGTGTTTCTCTCCACATGTTTTCAAATTCTAATTTCAGTTCCTCATGCTCTAGTTTATGTTTTTTGTTCCTACATTCATCCAAGACCCTGTCAACTTTCCCTTCAATTATCTGCATGTATGAGGTCTGGATGTTTTCTGTCTTGACCTGGCCTTTTCGAATTCGAATTGCTTCCTCGCACTTGTTCTCGGAGTAGCTCTCAAGTTCATTTTTGAGGCAGTTTGCACTCCTGATAAAATCTTCTCTGTACTTTTCTATCAGGTGCAGATTCGAAACTCCACTTTCAAAATAATCTTGTAAATTATCCAAAACTTTTTGTTTCTCGTGCTGCAGTTTTTCCTGAGCCTCATTTTTCAACATGGATAAGGCACCAGCCTGTAGTTTTTCTAATGTCTGATTCTGAATGACAGTTTCCTTTTCAGATACCCAGAGATGTATCTCTTTGCGGAAATGCCAGTCCCAATCGGAATACTTCATAGACAGCTGGTTATAGGCTTCAGCTACAAGGCTGTTTCTGAAACTGAAGATGAAGTTCTCGTGTTTTACAGCATTCCACAGGCTCTCCACCCATTTGACAAACTGGGGAATGTCCTTAGGGGTTCTATTATGTGACCGTTGCTTTATCAAATCAAACAGGTATTTCTTTAGCTCACACACACTCTCACTGTATCCCATGTTCACTGGAGCCATGGGAGGGACTCCGTGCCACAGCCCAGGGATGTACCAATTGTGTTTCTCTGCATCATAGTCCATAATAGATGAAAAATTCACTTTTTTACATTGGTTTTCCATCCTGGCTGCAGCTATGGTCATTTCATTCAGCTGCTCTAGGAGGTGATTCCTGTCCCTCATGTTTTGGTCATGCGCAGACACATCACTGACATTCTGATGTACAAATTGGCAGTTGGGTTTTTGCCCTATTTCCTCCATTCGGAGAAAGGCATGGACCACAATTTGCAGAACATCTTTCATTTCTGTGGCATTCTCCATGGCCATGTTAACGATGGTTATGTCACTTAACCCAATCACCAGGGTGGCCAGCTCATTGTCGTGTTGATAACTGTCCTCCAGCCTGGCCAGTTCTTGGGCTTTCAAGCCTTCTGTGTCTATCACCAGGATGAAATCACAGCCCAGCTCCTGCTGAAAGTTCTCTGCCACTTTAATGAGCGTCATGAAGGCTCCTCGCGTACATCGGCCACTGCTCACTGCAAACTGCAGGCCAAACATGGTGTTGAGGAGAGTGGATTTCCCTGTGCTCTGCACTCCCAGCACCGTTAGAACCACCATTCTGGACCTTCCCCCAAGCTTGGCATGGAGCTGAGTCAGAACATCTGTTACCCACTGCAGTGGGATGTTGGATGAATTTCCATCTAGCAGTTCCATAGGAAACCCTTCCAGCATCAGGTCAGCTGCTATGCCTGGGAGATGGGTGAATTGTCTTTGGCATTTTGCCTTGTCTCCTTCTTTAACCATTGAGCATTCAGCTTCATAAAACTGCCCCAGCTCACGCATGAAATGCTCAACCCCTAAGGAAGTGGTAGATATTAATTTATCCAGCATGGCTAGCGCTTGTGGGTCATCTCCTGCCATTTTACTTTTCCCTTTATATTGATCCCGTAGTTTAAAAAGATTATCTCGAGCAGTGTGATCCAGGCTAAACTTCATCCATTTCAGAAAGTAATGTTTCTCCACTGAAGGCAATTGTTCTATTCCATTAACAAATTTAATCAGTCCATCAGTAAGGCCACATTGATCCTGCTGTCTACGTAATTCCAACCGTTTCTCTCTCAGTTGACATTTATAGTCTTCGGTGGCAGTCTCCCCTTGCTTTCTCATTCTGCACAGTTCTTTTTCCACTTTAGCCAATTTTTCCCAGAGATCCCCCTGCAGCCTCAGCATTTCCGTCTTGTACTTTGCCACATCTTTTATTTCCACAGTGATTTCTCTAGCCCGCTCGCTTGCACTCTGACATTCCTTTCGGTCCTCATCTACCTGGATTCCTAGTTCACGTGCGGTCACAGCCATGACTTCCAAATTCATTCTCTTGGAAGGTGAACTCGTTATGTTTTTTATGGCAGATTTCAGTTTTTGCACAAATCCTGCATTATTTGTGGTGCTGTCTTTCTTCAGTAGTTGTGATTTGCTCAGATTCAGCACTGGAACCAACTTATTAAGGAATCCCAATGTTTCCTTGGGATTTCCATTCTTGCAATTGAGAATGAAGTAGTATTTAGTGGCTGATCCCTGCAGAGATGATAACCATGCATATTGCCTCTCACTGATGCTCTCAGTAACTATGAACACTGCTGAAGAGACGACAGTTATAAAGCTAAATTGCAGCCAGTGGGACTCAATGTCTCCGCGCAGGTTTGTAACCGCGACGGGTTCTGGGAAAAGATCTGAATTCTCCCTCCCACAAGGGAAATACCAGGAAATCTCAACCAGCCCATCTGCGATTTCCCGAGGGACATGCCCAGACTCCATGTCATGATGGATAAAGAAATTGTGGTGCTGCTCAGAGGGGCTGAGAACCTCATTGAGGAGTTTGGACTTGGAGAAGCTGCAGCTCCCCAACCGCACAAAGGAAATGGTTGGCATTGCTGTGAGCACCAGGCTCTCCTCTCTGAACCCTCTGCTCTCTGCCACGGAGTGCGGCCTCCACTTGCTCACAATGTCCCTCATGGCCCACAGCATTAGGGTGCACTTGGGGGTGTTGATGCAAGGTAGCAACAGAGGGAGGGAAAACTGGCACATGGACATTTTGGACAGGATCTCCTGCTGTAGGAAACTGTCTGAGCAAAGCAGAACAGCACAGAGAAGATCGAGGGGGTGCAGAGACTCTCTGATGTCAGTGTCACTAAAACTAAAAACATCTCCACCTGCAATCTGTGCCTCCTCACTGCCACCTTCATCATCACATGCTCTTTGCACAAGGCTTGTGTTTCTGGCTGTCCCATTCAGAGTCATTAGTTTCCTCAGGAAATGCCACGGTAAATCCTCTAACATCTGAGGAGTCCAGTTTTCTTTACTTTCTGAGCCAATTTCCAGGACATCCCGCAGCCCGAGCTTCGTGCTTTGGTATTCCTGCAGGTTTAGCTTAGAAAGGAGTCCGTGAAAAGCTTTATTTTTCTCTGTAAAACAAAATGAAAATAGGATTCTCATGACTTTCAGAAGTTAGATATTCCCAGACAGAACATTTTTAGAGATGGAGTTAATGTGGTAAAATCTTAATAATTTAAAAGAAAAATTCCATTGGTGGCTAGTAATTAGGGGTTAATGGAGTTAAAGCTAATAAACTAATCCCCCTTTTCTATTTCTTTAATTAACCTTTTCCACAGGGGTTCTCAACCTTTTTCTTTCTGAGCTACCCCCCCCCCCAACATGCTATTAAAACACCACAGCCCACCTGTGCCACAATAACTGGTTTTCTGCATATAAAAGCCGGGGGTGGCATTAGGGGTAGCAAGCAGGGCAATTGCCTGGGGCCCCACACCCCGGGGACCCCCACAAAGTTACATTGCTCAGGCTCCAGTTTCAGCCCTGGGTGGCAGAGCTTCAACTTTCTGCCCTGGACCCCAGCGAGTCTAGTGCTGGCCCTGCTTGGAGGCCCCCCACTGAAACCTGCTCAAGGCCCCCTAGGGGACCCCGAACCCCCGGTTAGAACCACTGCTTTATAGCATATACTTTTCTTTACCCCCTTCTCTCCAGCAGCCATATGAGGGAATGGGGTGGGGTGGGGAAGGAGAGGAAGGAGAGTCTGGCAGTGCTCCCACCTTCTTTATAGCAGTACCTTAGAGCGCAGTCTCTGGAGGGAGGTGCTGGTGGGGCTGGTTGCCCTCAGCCCTTACGGGTACATGTAGACTGGAGCTCAAGGTGTAATTTGAAGCTTGAGTAGACATAGGCACGCTAGCTTTGTTCAATCCAGTGTGATAAAAATACAAGTGTAGCCACAGTGGCAGGGGTTGTGGGGATGCCTGAGTACAATCCCATCTGAGATCCTAGGTAGGTACTCAGGCAGCTAGCCCACACCACTGCAGTTAGCGTCTACCTTTAGTGTGCTCGCTTGATCAAAGCTAACGTGGGTATATCTACCCAAGCTGGACATTACACTTTGAGCTCCAGTGCAGTCAGGCCCTAAAAGAGCTCCTCTCTCCATTGAAAGTATAGAGTGGTACTGAGGTCAGAACATGCATACGGGATGCCTTTTCAATCCTCTTGGCACAGAATCAGAGTAATCCTAGAAAGCAAGTGCAGGTACAGCCCCAGTGCAAAGCTCCATCCCCACCTCAGGAGCAGCATGAGGGGCCCAATTGGAGGAAGACGAGATAGAGTGAATGAGGAATTGTCTAAGGTGTCACTCTCCTGGTAGGGACCTGTGACCAGGAAGCAGTAGGTCCATGACAGTGAAGTGAGTAAGCAGTGAAAAGAGTGGCCGGGAGGCCTGTGACAGGGAGGTGGGGAGCAGGGCACTGGGATTTCTCAGCTCTTTATTTTTCCCAGGTGGGAGTAGGGTGTGAGAAAGCAGAGTGGTGACTGTCTGCTCCTTTTCACTAGGAGCAGAGGAATAATGATAGGAGTTGCAGCTACTCAGAGGAGAGGAATGTATTTATTGAAGGAGAGGAAAAGCCCCAAATTGATTAGTTGGTTAGTTGATTTTATTGGGACATCAATCCAATCAGGAAGTGAATGTGGGGGCAGGGGTGCAAGGAGAAAGGGTAAAATTGTAGAGAGGTTCTCACATTGTTAACTGGGTTTTCTCTCAAGGCAGATGGGTGACCTGAGAGGCCAGAAATTAACTTGATTTTTATCTCTTTTTTTAGCGAAGGTGTCACATGGCATATTTTATTGTTGGATTTTGTTTTTTAGTTTGCTGGTCTTTGCACTCACTGTTACTCCTTGGTAGGTCTGAAACTTCAGAGTCAGGTTAAGATGCAATTAGTCAGAGGAGTGTCAGTGGGGAGCCTCAGCTCTGTAAGTATGCAGGAGATTTGTGGTCTGCAATGGCAGAGAGTCCTTAACTGTATGGAGTTGGAATGGCCATCAGAGATAGACAGTGGGGGGCTAAATCATAGAATCATAGAAGATATGGGTTGGAGGAGACCTCAGGAGGTCATCTAGTCCAACCTCCTGCTCAAAGCAGGACCAACCCCAATAGATGTATATATGTGGGTGGTTTGGTAATTCACTGTTTAAGGCCTGTTATCCACAAAGGGACCTGGGCGTTGCAACACTCAGCATTGCAACACATAATTTTTAGGTACCCTGCTGCCCACTGGACTCCTCAGCTCCGAGCTAGGATCCCAGGCTCCCTTTATAATGCATGGGGAGCGTAGACACCTAGGAATGGGATTCACAGAACCAGCATGCTGAGCAGGGAGCCAAAATGAAATGCTGTTGAAAAGGGTGGGGCCTAAACCCTGTCCCTCAAAGGTAATTAGACACTTAACTCTGGGCCAGAGAGAGACGCCTGTATCTGCTCAGGAGTCTCAGCTGTAAACCCCTGGGCTCAGGCAGCCCAAAGCCAGGGACTGTCAGCCTGCCGCCCGGAGTGGAGTGGAGCAGAGGGGACGGAGTCCCTGCTTGCCGCTCAGCTGCTCTGCAGCAGAGGAAGGGTGGGGGGCTAGGACCAGGGAGAAGGTAGCTACTCGCTCTATGTGGGTAGCGGTGTGGGGGGGGATCCTGTTTACCCCCTCCCCAGCTCTACTGTGCTCACAATTTACCTCTGGCCCTCCCTTGCTCCAGGGACCAACCCTAACTCCCACCCCCTGTGCTTTTGCCCCCGGCCCCTGCCTTGCTCCAGCTGGGGTCCAATCCTCCCCCCCATGCCCTGCTGTGCCCTTGCCCCTCGCCCAGGCGGATTTACCATAAAACACAGGGTGCCCTGGGACGGGACCCCTCAATGACAGGGTGCCCCAGGGCTGGGCAGAAGCTTGGTCCTGCCGGCTCCTGGGGCTCCTGCTGCAGGCTCCGCCCACCCCCACTGGCAGCTGAGCTCCCCCCTCCCAGAGCGCGCCATGTCCCTGCTCCTCCCCCACCCTCCCAGCACTTTTCCCGCCGCCAAACAGCTGTTTGCTGGCACTCAGGATGCTCCAAGAGGGAGGGGGAGGAGCGGGGCTGCAGTACGCTCAGGGGGCGGGGACTTGGGGAAGGGGTGAGATGGGGTCAGGGCAGAGGTGGAGCAGGGGTGGGGAAGGGCCTTTGGGAAAGGGGTGGAAAGGGGCCCCCACGCTCCCCCTACATATATCCTCCCAGCCCCACAACGCGAGCCCCAACTTATGCGAGCCCCCTTCACACACACCCAGCCCCCTGCCTTCCCTGACACCTGCACCCCCTCACATACACCTGGCCCTGATTCCTGCTCCCCGCCCCACATTCCCACCTCCACCCTGAGCACCAAACAGGAGCTGCCCCACGTAAGCGCTCCACACCCCAACCCCCTGCCCCAGCTCTGAGCCCCCTCCCACATCCTAACTCCTGGCCAGACCCTGCACTCCAACCCCCAGCCTGCTCCTGCACCCTAACTCCCTTCCAGACCCTGCACCCTCAGCTCTGAGCCCCCTGCCACATCCTAACTCCTGGCCAGATCCCTCACCCCAACGTTTTTTTACATTTTTTAATAAGCGCTCTTATCCAAAGCACTTTACAATAGTTACCTAACTTTACAAAGAGTATCTGGAAAGATCATTAAGTGATCTGCTGAGACCCTCAGCAATTTTTAAGTGGTCTGTGGAAAAATAAGTTAGACTACAAAACCAATCAAGGTACCTCACTTTATTTTCATTTTCTTCCTATTTCTTATAGGAGGACAATGAAGAACAAAAGAATGAACGACGGGGAGGAGATAAGCGAGAATGTTCTTTTTCTTGGCTGGGTCCCAAGGGGGGCTGAGCACAGGGCCCCACTAACTCTAAATCCACCACTGTCCTGCCATATGAAAAAGCTATATAAGATGGGGAGTGACATCACGCCTCACCCAAAAAGAGTCCTGGAAACACCCAAGGAACAAAGACTGACCTGGGGGAAGTGCAGGACCCAGGCTAAAGGGTTTTCTAGCCTGTGAAGGAAAAACCTGAGGGTTCCAAGATGTAACGCAAGTGCATCTTGCCCCTTAAGAATCTGCGGCCTGCTTATATCATTTAGTTTGTGTGTTTAGTTTATTTGCTAGGTAATCTGCTTTGATCTGTTTGCTATCCCTTATAATCACTTAAAATCTATCATTTGTGGTTAATAAACTTATTTTTGCTTTATCTAAACCAGTGAGTTGGAGTGAAGTGTATGGGAATCTTAGCTCATCAGGGGCAAAAGGCTTTTGCGTATTCCTCTCCACATTGAGGGAAGAGGTGAATTTTATGAGCTTACGCTGTACAGTTCCCTGTGCAGCGCAAGACAGTAAAATTTTGGGTTTATACTCCAGAGGGGGTGCATGCCTGAGGAGTTGAGAGTTGCCCTAACTGTAGCTTTCCTATACAAGGGCTGGTCAGAGAGCCTGAATGTAACTACACCTGGATGTGTCCCTACCTGTATGTATGCTGGGGAAAGTGCAGGCTGGAGGGCTTTGCAGCTGGTCCCAGGAATATAGTGTGAGAGGAAGCCCAGTGTGGTGGGTCAGGGGGGCTCAGTGGTACCCCAGTTCCAGGTGGCACCCTGGGAGGGGGAAGCTGTCACAATGGGTTGGGCCTGCCCTCAAACGGCCAGCATTATCTGGTACACAATTGTAGTAACATGTTAAGGAGGGGATAGTACCTTCAGCACTTCCTTTTTCTGAGAACATAGTGCCTCCTAAATTCTCGGGTTCATTCTCCATACTTGAAGATCCTAGAAAGGAAACCACATTTAAAACCTTCTCAGATCCTTAAAGACTTTTTTGATGTTCCTGTATTCTTAATAGTTATATACTCTCCTTTCAAAATGATGAAGATGCCCCAAGAAGCTTTTTCTACAGTAAAAATAAAGCTAATGAAAATTCAAACACTGTGCAGGAAATGCTAACCACGGGGAACAGGAAGTCAAAATGTGGTTTGTTGTTATGTATTGTCGATTGAACGTTCTAATTCTGTAGAGAGGTTCCCGAATTATTCATTGGGTTTTCTTTCAAGAAAGATAGGTGACCTGCGAGGCCAGAAATTAACTTGATTTCTACCTTTTTCTTTTGTGAAGGTGTCACAAGGTATTACATTTTAATTGTGGATTTTGATTTTTTAATTTTGGTCTTTGCACTTGTAGTTACTCTTTATTAGGCCTGGTAAGTTAAGTTAACTGCAGTTCAAAGAAAGTCTCAGATCTGTAACCATGCAAGGGATTTACATTCAGGGCCAATTCAGACATAGGGTCCTTAATTGGATCTCTCTGAAGGCTGTTCCAACCATGAGCAGACTATATAAGGAGGGAGTGACTAGAGACCTGAGCACTCTGCAGCAGATATTACAGTTCTGTGTAATATCCCAGGCGAGTCTTACTCATTCCACTCTGCACTCCCTGAGCCAGTCTCACTAATCAGAGGTGGAGAGCTCCAGTCAAATGAGTCTGTAGATGGCCCAGGAAGTGCTTGTACCTGCCCTGAGAATAGCCATATGGAAAGCTCTACCAAGGGACAGACTATGGGGGAAAACAAGCTACTCATGACTTATTTCCACAGCCCATCCTCTCATCCTGCCCCTTTTCCCCATCCACTGGTGAGTGCTGCTGCTCCCTTCTCCCTCCACCATTCCCCTGGTGGCTCACCTTCTGTCCCCTCTTCCAGTTCTTCTCTGGTGTCTCCCTTAGAGTCCTGAGAAATAACTAGGAGAAACAGGATTACATTTAAGGAAAGAAAAGATTAGGCTCAATATTCAGAAAAACTTCCTGACAGTGAGACCTATGAGGCCGTGGAATCATCTTCCTAGGAGGAAGGTTGGGAGCCCCATCACCTGGGCCATAGAAAATTAGGACTGGATAAACACTTGGCGGATAGACAGTATGCAAAACTCCTAGGCTTTTGCAAGTCTCCCTGCCAGAAAAATCCCCACCTGTTCCTGGCTGTTTTTGGGCTTAGTGATGCTTTCATTTTGTTTCTCTGTTTGAAATGTTGCTAGATGCTAACCTCATCTTTGTAACAAACGAATTGGCTGCTGATTAAATCTTCCCTTGGGCCTTGTCTCTACTAGGAAAATTAAAAACATAGATCAGCACCAATACAGGGCAACTGGTTTTAACAACAGCGAGGGATGTTTTTTCAGTTCGCAGTCTGGTAGCGGGCGGTGTGTTGTGAGAGAAGCAGAGCCTTTGATGAAAGCTGAGCCCTGATTAGGGGGTGAGGCAGCCCCGATTAGGGAGCCTAGCAAGGCAGCCATGCAACCAGCCAATGGCACACGAGCAGCAACACAGAAGCCAGAAAACAGAGCTGACAACAGGGAAGTTTGAGTGGTAGTTTGCGGGAAGGTGTGTGTGGCTCTTTGTGTGTGTTGTTGTTGTTTTGATAGGTGCTTACAGAAGCAGCCATGATAGTGAGACAATGAAGAGGAGGGATGTGGAAGCTGCGGGATGTATATCATTCTGAAGAGGGTACCTGAAAGCTGCTGCTTTTTCATGCCTGCTAGATTTGATGGCAGAGCTGATCCAAGGTTTGGAGATGCTGTTAGAAGCCATGGTTGAGTTGAAAATGGAATAGTTCTGTAATAACGACTGGAAATTAGCTCTAGCAGTGCACTGGGGTTCATGAAAACTGGGTGTTAGTTCCCATGGGGTTGAGACAGGGCCAGCTCCAATAATGCTGCCAAAACTGAACTGCAGCTCTGGCTCATTCACACCTTCCCGGCTCACTGTTTCCAAGCTGCTGCGGCTCTGTCCCTCCTTTTACCCATCTTTATAGCCGTGTTTTGCTAGTTAGAGACCAGCATGTCCTGAGGGGAGTGGGGACCACGCTGCTGAGACAGCTGTTCCTTTTCTAAGCGGGAATGGGGAGATCTGCATGCAGAGGGTCCCTCCCTTGAGCAATCCACCTCACCTCTGTCTCTGTACATTTCAGTTATGAATGATGGAATTTCCCCACCCCCCCATTAAGCCCCACCCCCATTTTTTAGGATTGCGGACGTTGTATTAAAATCAAAGGAAATGTGAAAAATCAAAGGCTCCTGTGAAAGTTAATGCTGCTTCAGGCTGTGTTCATTTTGGGGGTGGACTTACTGCTGGTGGTCAAGGGTGGGGGAGCTGCAATTCCCAACCCCACCTCCTTGGGGTTCAGAGATTATATTGCAAAGGTGGCTCACCCCATAATGTCCCCACAATGGAAATGGAAGCGTATGTCACAGAGTCTCTTCTGCACCCAGATCCCGGAGGAGCATTCCCACCCCACCACCAAGCCCCTCCTGAGAATTCAGGATTTGGCCCACAGATTTGTATTTTAAGTTTTCCAATCTTTTTAAATAGCTAATAGTATAGTACTTACTCTTTTTTGTTGGAAGCTAAACTGATCACAGCTCTTAAAGAGGTGTCTGTTCAGCTGGGTTTGCCTTGTGCCGTAAAAATAAAGAGTCAATAGGAATCTGAAAGTAAAATTATTTCAGGGAGGTTGGGTCACAGCCTTTCCTTTGCAATTATCAGAAACCACACAGCTGCAGAGTGTCAGCAAACAAAACCCACCTCCTAACTGGAACTTGGGCTGATGCCCAGCACCATGGGTGTGCCCGGCTTAGGGTGCAAATTATTTGAGCTCAGTTTCATGGCACAGCCCGAGTCCAGTGCAGTGTCAGGCTGTCTTTCATCTCAAAGCAGGCAGGCTTCTAGCATTTGTGTACAAGCACTTGAAAAACTTATCTGTAATAGAGCCCGGACTGTGGCCTTGCAGGGAACAAAACTGATTACATTTTCTGATGGCCTTCTTTGCCTCCCTCGAGAGCCACAGATCTTGAGTTCAAAGGGAGCCCGCCAGAGATCCCAACCCCAGAGCAGACACATCCTACATCAGCATCATTTCAGGTTGATGGTGGATGAAGGGAACGCCCTCACAAACACTGAGTGAGTTCGCCACCAATCCAATGAAGTCACAGTGCTCAGATGTGTTAAAGGAGGATATTGATATAATAGGCATCACAGAAACCTGGTAGAGTGGGGACAATCAATGGGACACAATCATTCCAGGGTACAAAATATATCAAAAGGACAGAACAGGTCATGCGTGGGGGGAGTGGCACTATATGTGAAAGAAAATGTAGAATCAAATGAAGTAAAAATCTTAAATGAATCCACATGTTCCATAGAATCTCTATGGATAGTAATTCCATGCTCTAATAAGAACGTAACAGTACGGATCTATTATCGACCACCTGACCAGGACAGTGATAGAGACAATGTAATGCTAAGGGAGATAGGAGAGGCTATCAAAATAAAGAACTCAATAATAATGGGGGATTTCAATTATCCCCATATTGACTGGGTACATGTCACCTCAGGACGAAATGCAGAGACAACATTTCTAGATACTTTAAATGACTGCTTCTTGGAGCAGCTGGTACAGGAATCCACAAGGGGAGAGTCAATTCTTGATTTAATCCTGAGTGGAGCGCAGGAGCTGGTTGAAGAGGTAACTATAACAGGACCGCTTGGAAACAGTGACCATAATATAATAACATTTAACATTCCTGTGGTGGGAAGAATACCTCAACAGCCCAACACTGTGGCATTTAATTTCAGAAAGGGGAACTATGCAAAAATGAGGAAGTTAGTTATACAGAAATTAAAAGTTACAGTGACTAGAGTGAATCCTTGCAAGCTGCATGGACACTTTTCATAGTAGAGGCCCAACTTAAATGTACACCCCAAATTAAAAAACACAGTAAAAGAACTAAAAAAGAGGCACCGTGGCTTAACAATCATGTAAAAGAAGCAGAGAGAGATAAAAAGGCATCTTTTAAAAAGGGGAAGTCAAATCCTAGTGAGGTAAATAGAAAGGAGCACAAGCACTGCCAAATTAATTGTAAAAATGTAATAAGAAAAGCCAAAAAGGAGTTTAAAGAACAGCTAGCCAAAAACTCAAAAGGTAATAACAACATGTTTTTTTAAGTACATCAGAAGCAGGAAGCCTGCTAAACAACCAGTGGGGCCCCTGAACGATTGAGATACAAAAGGAGCACTTAAAGACGATAAAGTCAATGTAGAGAAACTAAATGAATTCTTTGCTTCAGTCTTCATGGCTGAGGATGACAGGGAGATTCCCAAACCTGAGCTGTCCTTTGTAGGTGACAAATCTGAGGAATTGTCACAAATTGAAGTGTCACTAGAGGAGGTTTTGGAATTAATTGATAAACTTAACAGTAACAAGTCACTGGGACCAGATGGCATTCACCCAAGAGTTCTGAAAGAACTCAAATGTGAAATTGCGGAACTATTAACTATGGTTTGTAACCTGTCCTTTAAATCAGCTTCTGTACCCAATGACTGGAAGATAGCTAATGTAACACCAATATTTAAAAAGGGCTCTTAGATGTGATCCCGGCAATTACAGACCAGTAAGTCTAACGTCAGTACTGGGCAAATTAGTTGAAACTATAGTAAAGAATAAAATTATCAGGCACATAGAAGAACATAAATTGTTGGGCAAACGTCAACATGGTTTCTGTAAAGGGAAATCATGTCTTACTAATCTATTAGAGTTCTTTGAAGGGGTCAACAAACATGTGGACAAGGGGGATCCAGTGGACATAGTGTACTTAGATTTCTAGAAAGCTTTTGACAAGGTCCCTCACCAAAGGCTCTTACGTAAATTAAGTTGTCATGGGATAAGAGGGAAGGTCCTTTCATGGATTGAGAACTGGTTAACAGACAGGGAACAAAGTGCAGGAATAAATGGTAAATGTTCAGAATGGAGAGGGATAAATAGTGGTGTTCCCCAAGGGTCAGTCCTAGAACCAGTCCTATTCAACTTATTCATAAATGATGTGGAGAAAGGGGTAAACAGTGAGGTGGCAAAGTTTGCAGATGATACTAAACTGCTCAAGATAGTTTTGTGAGATCTTTTTGACGTTCTTCACCGTCTGCTTTGGTCTTAACTAGGTGATTGGGCAACAAAATGGCAAATGAAATGTAATGTGGATAAATGTAAAGTAATGCACTTTGGAAAAAATAACCCCAACTATACATACTATATGATGGGGGCTGATTTAGCTACAACTAATCAGGAAAGACATCTTGGAGTCATCGTGGATAGTTCTCTGAAGACATCCAGTCAGTATGTAGTGGCAGTCAAAAAAGCAAATAGGATGTTAGGAATCATTCAAAAAGGGATAGAGAATAAGACGGAGAACATCTTATTGCCCTTATATAAATCCATGGTATGCCCACATCTTGAATACTGCGTACAGAGATGGTCTCCTCATCTCAAAAAAGATGTACTGGCATTGGAAAAGGTCCAGAGAAGGGCAACTAAAATGATTAGGGGTTTGGAACGGGTCCCATATGAGGAGAGATTAAAGAGGCTAGGACTTTTCAGCTTGGAAAAGAGGAGACTAAGGGGGGATATGATCGAGTCCCTGCCTCATGCTGCTGCAGGCAGTTAACCAACGCTGTGCGACCAACCCCCACTCAGTTCCTTCTCTACTTCCCTTGGCTACGAGTTGGAGCAATCAGCAGCATTACTTAGTTTCCTTATTAGCAGCTACTTCGCTTGTTTCCTTTTCCTTTTCTCTTTGGCTTAAAAAAACAAAAAAAGCAGCAGATCTCCCAGGAGACTGGAAAAATCTAACTAAAGAGCAGGCGCTGCAGGGCCTAAAGGAAATAACAGACATGCCAAGAGTCTCTTTACGTAGGATGCACTTCAGCCAAACAAATCCCTTAATTTTAAAAAATGGAATGTGACAAAAATCTGACATCATGTATCATTTGTATTGAAAATGGAGAAAATCAATTGCAGGTCACATCTTCCAGATCGTGCAGGGCTGCTGCCCAGGAACAGTCATACCAAAACAAATTGATAGTCCATTTACCCCATCTCCCTGCTGAACCGGAACAGAACAGCAGCCCATCTAGCCTGGTATCCCACCCCCTGCTGCACTGGATCAGACCAGGTATCCATCCTGTCTCTGACAATGGCCATTACAAGATGGCTCCATGAGAACTGCAAGAAACCATCTAATGGAGATTATGAAGAAACTTGCTTATAGGGGAAGATTCTTCCTA